>NC_063188.1:64711269-65039329 GCF_023159225.1 Perognathus longimembris pacificus | reverse complement strand
ACTGGTAAAATGGAGCCGAGACAGCCCACTCCTACAAGGCACCAGGAAAATTAGGCAGAGACAATTCTTATTTTGAACAAGTGCCTCACATTTTAGAGTGCCTTTTAACAGTCGCTCCTCTCAGTTCTTCAATAGCTCTGTAGGCACAGAGTAATCATCCCTATTTCTCACAGGAAAGGAATGAGACAAGAAGAGGTCAAGTGACGTATTCAAGGCCACAGAACTAAACCTGTAGTAAAGTCAAGAATTTGTTCCAATTAGCTTCAGATTAAATTGGTATGGGAGAAAGAAGATATGGCTATTTACCTTGGGTTGCTGATAGAATTCCCATCCAGGAAGTTCTCCTTGCTGTCCCTAGCCCACTCACAATTGTCATTTCTCCACTGGAATTTTTTCATGCATCTCATAAGGCATTTATAATACCTTCTTTTTGTTTAATAGCTATCTGGGTATTTATCTTATAATCTTCCTACTCTCCATGTTACCTATTCTCCAAATTTCAAAACTCTACAAATACATCAAGGCTGAAACCTCAGGAATGCTATTAAACATTCTGTCTAGTGTTTAGTTCACATGATGATGCCACCATTCAGTAAGTGTTTAATAGGTATGCATATAGAGAGTGTATCTGTGAGCCTGTACAAGCATGAATGTGGGCAAATGTGTTTGTGTGAGTGTGTGAATAATAAATGCATATAGAGGATAAAGTCATGCAGATGATGGCATGGTTTAAGGGTGATATATATATATATATATATATATATATATATATATATGAAGGGTGTGTATGTTTTGTGGCTATATGAATATTGGGAACATATCATTCTATTATATGCTGAGTGATAAAATATGTCTAACTTCTACCTTGAGACTACATAGGAAACACTGTTCTGACTGAAGTAATTCATTGACCCCAAATAATTAGCATATGCTAATTATTACAAATGAGGGAAAGAAGGCATCTAAGAGATGAAAAGGTGCTTCAATATATGCAAGTCAATTAATGTAATTTACATCAATAGGAGCAAGGACAAGAACCACAAGATCACCCCAATAGATGTAGAAGAAACAGTTGACAAGATCCAACAACTCTTTATGATGAAAGCTCTGGAGAAACTAGGAATCCATGGAACATTCCCCAATATAATAAAGGCTGTATATGGCCAATCTACAGCCTGCATTATACTTAATGATGAAAACTTAAAACCATTTTGTCTAAAATCAGGAACAAGACAAGGATTTCTGCTCTCTCCATGCCTGTTCAATATAGTATTGGAATTCCTAACCAGAACAATAAGGCAAGAGGCAAACATAAACGCGATCCAAATAGGGAAAGAAGCAGCAAAACTCTTCCTTTTTGCAGATGACATAATCCTGTATTTAGAGAATCCCATAGACTCCATTCCCAAGTTAGTTGAGGTGATCCAAAACTTTGGCAAAGCAACAGGATATAACATTTACCCATAGAAAGGAATAGTTTTTCTTTAAGCCAACAATTAGAAGAGTGAGACTAAAATCAGGAAAGTAACTCCTTTTGTAATAGCCTTAAAAAAAACCCTTAGGAATTAACTTAACCAAATATGTGAAGGCCCCTATAATGAAAACTATAAACCTGAAAAGGAAATTAAAGCAGATTTCAGGAAATGGCTAAACCTTCCATGCTCCTGGATTAGGAGGATTATCATCATGAAAATGGCAATGCTGCTAAACACTATCTACACATTAAGTACAATACCCATCAATATCTCAACACTGTTTTTTAATGAAATAGAAGAAGCAAGCCAAAAATTCATATGGAATTTGGCCTCAAAAAGCAAAAGCAATCCTTAACAGGAAGAACAGAACTGGAGGAATAACAATACCAAATTTCAAATCATTATAAAGCAAAACTCTTCATTTTAGCAACTGTAAGTCATTCCAACCTGGTTCAGATCATCAAACAATTTTTTTTTTTTTTTTTTTGGCCAGTCGTGGGCCTTGGACTCAGGGCCTGAGCACTGTCCCTGGCTTCTTCCCGCTCAAGGCTAGCACTCTGCCACTTGAGCCACAGCGCCGCTTCTGGCCGTTTTCTGTATATGTGGTGCTGGGGAATCGAACCTAGGGCCTCATGTATCCGAGGCAGGCACTCTTGCCACTAGGCTATATCCCCAGCCTCAAACAATTTTTTTGATAGTACCCGGGCTGGAACTCAGGGCCTGAGCACTGTCCATGTCTTCTTTATCCTCAAGGCTTTCATTCTACTACTTGAGCCACAGTGCCACTTCTGGCTTTTTCTGTGTACGTGGTGCTGAGGAATCGAACCAAGGGCTTCATGTATACAAGGCAAACACTCTACCACTAGGCTTTACTCCCAGCCCCACCAAATGATTTTTATGTTGATAAACCCAATTGATACTTTTCTGACTTCAAATGATACAACCTCTCAACTACTTTATTTTTGTTTTTTAAAACAATTTATTTTTTAGCTCCTAAAGACTTAAAAAGAGACTTCTCTGAACAGGAAATGAGAATGGCTAAGAGACATATAAAAAGTGCTCTATGTTACCATAAAAGAAATAAAAGAAATGCAAATCAAAACATCATTGAGGGGCTGGAGATATGGCCTGGTGGCAAAGAGTGCTTGCCTTGTATACATGAAGTCCTGGGTTCAATTCCCCAGCACCACATATACGGAAAACGGCCAGAAGTGGCGCTGTGGCTCAAGTGGCAGAGTGCTAGCCTTGAGCAAAAAGAAGCCAGGGACAGTGCTCAGGCCCTGAGTCCAAAGCCCAGGACTGGCAAAAAAACAAAAACAAAAACAAAACATCATTGAGATTCCACCTCACCCCAGTAAGAATGTCCTATATCAAGAAAACTAACAATAATAATTATTGGAGGGGATGTGGCCAAAAAAGAACCCTACTTCATTGTTGGTGGGAATGTAAACTTGTTCAGCCACTCTGGCAAGCAGTATGGAGATTCCTCAGAAGGCTAAACATAGAGCTCCCCTATGACCCAGCAGCCCCACTTTTGGGCGTCTACCCCAAAGACCACAAACAAGAACACACTAAAGCCACCAGCACAACAATGTTCATTGCAGCACAATTTGTCATAGCTAGAATCTGGAACCAACCCAGATGCCCCTCAGTAGATGAATGGATCAGGAAAATGTGGTACACATACACAGTGGAATTTTATGCCTCTATCAGAAAGAATGACATTGCCCCATTTGTAAGGAAATGGAAGGACGTGGAAAAAATTATACTAAGTGAAGTGAGCCAGACCCAAAGAAACACGGATTCTATGGTTTCACTCATAGGGAATAATTAGCACAGATTTAGGCTAGTCACAGGAGAGGATCACAAGAGCCTAATAGCTATGCCCTATGAACACATAAAATGATGCTAAGTGAAATGAACTCCATGTATGGAAACAAGTGTTATATCACTGTTGTAATTACTTTCAACATGCCATGTGAAACTGTAGCTTCTTTTGTTGATGATCCTCTTATATCCCTTCCTGTGGTTGTACCCGCGCTGTCACTGTATCTCATCTGAATACACTGCATACTGTATATACTGGTATTAGAACTAGGGAAGTGAAAGGAAATATCAAAATCAAGAGACAAAGGATAAAAAGACAAATGACTCCAAAAGCAATACTTGCAAAACCATTTGGTGTAAACCAACTGAACAACTCATGGGGGAAGAGGGAAAGGAGGAGAAGGGAGTGGGGAATGAGGGAGGAGGTAACAAACAGTACAAGAAATGTACCCAAGGCCTAACGTGTGAAACTGTAACCTCTCTGTACATTACCTTGACAATAAAAAAAGAACAACAATAAGACTATTTTCAAGGTGAAGTACAGAGTGGTTACAGTTACATATGCTAGGTAATGAGTACATTTCTTGTCCAACTTGTTACCCCTCCTTCATTTTTCTTCCCCCTCCCTCCTTCCCCAACCCCTCCCCCAAGTTGTATAATTAGTTTACAACAAATTGTCTGTAAGTATTGCTTTTGTATTGGTTTGCCCTTTGCCCTTTTTCTCACCATTTTAATGTTCCCATTCCCTTCCTTAATTCAGACTATGTACAATACCCAGGGTACCAGAATAAAAGGCAGAGGTTAAATCATAGGGAATATTCACAGAAGAAAAAAGAAATTATTTCACACAGTACGTTGAAAGTAACAACATCAATGATAAACCACTTGTTTCCATAATGTGGAGATCATTTCTCTTAACATCATTTTATGTAATCATATGTACATAACTATTAAGCTTTTGTGATCATTTGCTAGGACTACCAGTAGGGGAGACCATAGAGTTTATGTGTCTTTTGTCTGGTTCACTTCACTTAGTATGATTTTTTTCTAAGTCTTTCCATTTCCTTACGAATGGGATTATGTCATTCAGAAAAATGCCTGCCTGCCTGCATGCATGCAGGTGCCTGCCTGCCTGCCTCCCTGCATTTGCTTGTAAAATCAGATGAGGTAGTCTTACAAGTAGGAAAGGGATCCGGAGGGAAAGTAACAAATACGAGGAGGTAAGATCAAAGCATATGAACACATTAGTATGCCACAAAAAGCCTGATATTTTGTGTAGATAATATATACAACTATAATGTTTTGAAAATATTGTTTGTAATGCTAAATTTTGGATTTCTTGAGACCTGCCACTCCTTTCTTTTTTCTTCCTATTGGAATGTGAATATCTGTCCGTTGCCTGTTGTATCATTGTATTTTTGAATCACATGTCTTATTTTATTTCACAGTTTCATATCGGTAAGGGAATTTTCCTCATTGTGAATCATATATTAAGTCTTAGTCATATAAGATGTAGATGTTGTTTAGAGGAGGTTTTGGACTTTAGACTTTTGATTTGATGCCAAAATAAATGAATAATTAAGGAGATATTAGGGGCGGGATGAAATTCTCTTACATGTAAAAATGGACATGAGTTCAGGAAACTAGAGCTGGAATGTTTTGGCCTAAATATTTTGAGTTCTCTTGTTTGGAATGTGTGTGCTTATTTTTAAATAAAGATCTCAGAGAGCTCTCTTGGGCAGCAAAATAGGGCCATCAATGAAGCTAATAAGTTTTTCCTCACCAGACACCAAATCTGATCAAATCTTAGTGATATCTTATTTCTTAACAGCTTTTAGAACTATAAGAAGTAAATGCCTGTTGTTTAAAAGTCACCCATTTTATGGTAATTTGTTTTAACAGTCCACCTACCTCTGAAGATAGCCTTTTTGTTTTGTCATTTTGTGGTTCCACTCTAAATTCTGAACTTGTTCTTGGGGATTACTGCCCCAGATACACATTTTTGTGCTGGTACTAGGGCTTGAAATCAGGCCCCTGATTTGGCTTGTCTTTTTCATTCAAGACTAATGCTCTACCACTTGAGCCACAGCTCTGATTTTGGCTTTTTGCTAATTAGAGAAAAGAATTTCTCAGTTGCCTCTGCCCAGGCTTGCTCCAAACTACAATCCTCAGATCTCAATTTATGAGTGATTAGGATTATACTTATGAGCCAACAGTGCCTGATCTTTCACCAGACTTATCAAGGAATCAAAATCATGCTTAGGTAATGTGATAATAAACTACTTTTTATAAAGTCAAGGGCAAAGTATATGGAAAGAAATATATATGTTTGTGAGATAGAGATGTGGATTTAGTGAAGACTGAGCTGTATATGGTGACATATGCCAACCCCAGCACTCAGAAGGGTGAGGAAGAGGGACCTCATGTTTGAGGACAATCTAGCCTACATAGCAAGTTCCAAGACAGCCTGGGCTACAAAGCAAGACATTATCTCAAATAATATGGATTAATATACACTCAGTTTCAAATGACAGACAGAAAATTACTACCATAGGGTCAGCACATTGAAATATTCAACGACTTTCTTTTTACATTTTTGTCTTTTTTACATCTCTTTTTATATTCTCTGTTCTGTACTATCTTCAGACCTTTAGAGACACAAACGAAGAGTCATAGAACAGAAAGTGGTTGTATCCTAGTTGTGCTCATGGGTATTCTCCACTGGCTGAACCACATTCATTATCTGCCTTTCTCTACCTTCCTTGTGGCTGAGAATGTTACTGCTATGAACTAACTGTATCATCTGAACTCCCTTACTATCTCATTCTGTTTTGACATAATTTATGTGTCATATAATAATGTTTACTGCTATTTACTAACAGAAGTATTCTAATTACTATGTTATACTTACTGAAAATAAAAAATGAGAATATATATTTAAATGAGTTACTCTAAGGTAATGATCAAGGAAAATAAAGTAAATACATGCCTTACACAAAGCATAAGGAATGAAGCACACCAGTGGGATTAAGATAACGAGATTGTGGTGCAGAATGGTTCTGAATGCCTTGGTTTCAGCAGCCTTCTAAAAGTTTTGAGCCCACTGTTTTTTTTTTTTTTCCCTTTGTTACTGAATTGTTTTCTTAAAAGAAAGCCTTACCGCCAAGAGACATATGAAAAAATGCTCTGCATCACTGGCCATAAAAGAAATGCAAATCAAAACAACATTGAGATTCCATCTCACCCCAGTAAGAATGTCATATATCAAGAAAACTAACAATAACAATTGTTGGAGGGGATGTGGCCAAAAGGGAACCCTACCTCATTTTTGGTGGGAATGTAAACTGGTTCAGCCACTCTGGCAAGCAGTATGGAGATTCCTCAGAAGGCTAAATATAGAACTTCCCTATGACCCAGCAGCCCCACTTTTGGGTATCTATCCAAAAGACCACAAACAAAATCACAGTAATGCCACCAGCACAACAATGTTCATCGCAGCACAATTTGTCATAGCTAGAATCTGGAACCAACCCAGATGCCCCTCAGTAGACGAATGGATCAGGAAAATGTGGTACATATACACAATGGAATTTTATGCCTCTATCAGAAAGAATGACATTGTCCCATTTGTAAGGAAATGGAAGGACTTGGAAAAAGTTATACTAAGTGAAGTGAGCCAGATCCAAAGAAACATGGACTCTATGGTCTCCCTTATTGGGAATAATTAGCACAGGTTTAGGCAAGTCATAGCAGAGCATCACAAGGCCCAATAGCTATACCCTTATGAACACATAAGATGATGCTAAGTGAAATGAACTCCATGTTATGGAAACAATTGTTATATCACAGTTGTAACTACTTCCAACGTCCCATCTGTATCTGTAGCTTCTATTATTGATGATGTTCTTGTATCACCTTCCTGTGGTTGTACCTACACTATCTCTGTAATCTTATTGGAAACCGTGTATACTGGTATTGGAGCTAGGAAATTGAAAGGGAATACCAAAATTGAGAGACACAGGGTAAAAAAAGACAAACAACTACAAAAGCAATAATTGCAAAACTGTTTGGTGTAAGTGAACTGAACACCTCAGGGGGGGGAAGGGAAAGGGGGAGGAGGGGGGTTATGAGGGACAAGGTAACTAACAGTTCAAAAAATGTATCCAATGCCTAATGTACGAAACTGTAACCTCTCTGTACATCAGTTTGATAATAAAAATTTGAAAAAAAAAGAAAGCCTTACCAGAAAGCTTCATTTGAAAAGTAAAAGCAACTCTGGAAAAAATGAAATAGAGACTCCAAAGTCTATGTAGTTGTCACTATCAGATTCTAAAATAGTGATTTGTGATGTGTAGAGCAGTAGTGTGGACTTAAAATAAATTTCTTGGGACAAGAAAAGCACTTTAAAAATAGAACAGAATGAAAAAGAAAATGCAATATCTTCATGCAGTACACACAGAAAGAGTGTGTATGGTTATTTTATTTCATGTGTGTGTGTACAATAGGACAGATATAAAATATATTTCATGTTTACAAGGTCCAAATATTTGAAGATCACCTTTCTTGGAGACTATTGAAATCAACTTGTAAAGCATGTTTTAATAGCTAATGCAAGAATTGTATACAACCAGATATAATAAAGTTGATCATGAACAAATGCTAGAGTGGTAGCCTGCCGTAGAGCTTGATAAGCATATAAGAATCATCATCTGGTCTAGAGATAATTTTTACTGTCTCCTTGAGAAATGAATAGAGGCCTCTCTGAAAAAGAAATAGTCAGGAGTAGAGTGTGGAAGAAGACATTCCTAGTACCAGGGAAAATGAAATAAGGTTTGGGAAGGCATATGGAATAGGTGGTGGATTTCATGAAGAACCATGGGACTTCTCTGTCACATCTCAACTGGAACCCAGAGATGTTCAGAGATACTCCCAAGATGAAAGCTGGAGTCTTCCAACCAGAAAATGGGAGTAGAAAAAGTAACTGCTGAATTCTACCAAACATTTAAAGGAGAACTAATGTCAATACTTCTCAAGTTATTCTACCATACAGAAAAGGAAGAAATGCTTTCAAATTGATTATACATAGTTATCATTACTCTGAGACAAAAACTAATAAGGATACAACCAAAAGATACCTGAAGATCAATTTCATTGATGCACATACCAATTCTCAATAAAATCCTTGCAAACTGAATATTGTAGCATATTTAAAAGATCTTACATCTTAACCAAGTTGATTTCATTTCAAAGATGCAAAGATGATTCAATATATACAAATCAATAAATATAATACAACACATAAATAGTATAAATGGTAGAAAAAATTGCAGGGTCATCTCTACAGACAAAGATGAAGCTTGTGACATAATACAATGTCCTTTCACAATAAAAAGCCCAAAGAAATTAGGAAAAGGATAATACCTCTGTATAAGGGTTGTGCACTTTTAAACCTATACACTGAATGGAGAAAACTGAAACACTTGCTCTAAAATCAGTACTTAGACAAAAGTGTCTACTCCCTTTACTCTTATTCAATATAGTACTTGAATTCCTAGCAAGAAATTGAGAAAATAATATCAATCTCAAAACAGAAAGAAATTGAACAAAATACACAATAACCTTTAAAATAAAACCTGTAAAACCACTCAAGAAAGAGGCTAGAAAATGGAAAAATCAACTATGTTCATAAGATACATTACTGCAAATGATCTATAGATTCAAGATAAGCCCTGTCAAAATTCTGATGACATTCTGCAGAGAAATAGAAAAGTTAATCCTAAAACCTCTATGATAACACAAAGAAACCCCACATAGTCAAAAATATCTTGAGCAAATTAGAAATCCTGGAGATATCGAATAATATTACAGAGCCATAGTAATAAAAAAAGCATGATACTGGCATGTTACACTTCTGTCAGTAGAACAGAAAAGCCATGGAAATCAATGCTCAGAGCTAATGCTTCAGATTTTTGACAAAGGGGGCAAAATATATATTGAATAAAAAGACAGCCTCTTCAACAAGTGTTGTGGTATAACAAATGTGGGGATCTGATGAATCCCTTTTCCCCTGTCTCCAGGGGAAATGCCCAAACCCCATAAACTATGAGAGAGCACTCGGCCTTATCTTCTGCCTGCAGAAGGTGAAGGCGTGCTCTCTTTGGGCTGCGTTTAGCCAAGGAGAGTGAGCTACTGAAATCTCCCGCCCCTGCCCCTTCTCATGTGTCGGCGATAGGTGCAGAGAAAAAGAAGGCTCCAGGGAGGCAGTCTGGGGTTTTGAACTGAACTCCTCACCCAGGGGGGGGAGGGAAGACTTTTATTATGGTGGCAAAGGCGGGAAGGTGGGATTTGCTAATTGGCTGAGCCGGGCTGTCTCAGCCAGAGTGGCATATTGGGACTCCCCCCATGGGCTGACGTCAGGCCCCAATAGTACCGCCCCTGGGCACCAGCGGCGCCATCTTGAAGGCATCCACATGGACCCAAGATCGAGATGGGAGGCGGGCCAAGCCAGAACTACTCTTTCCGGTTCCGGACCTGGAAGGCGTAGGAGTGGCTTCTGGCCATTCGGTCCCAGGGCAGGAGGAGGGGAGGTCAATCAGGGACCGCCCCTCTACGTATACAGCCAGCACCCCCACAAAAAAATATATCCACACTTAAAGTCCTTAAAACCAGATACTTATGTCTCACCTGCAGTAAAATAAAATTGGAATGGATCAAAGATCTCTTTGAAACCGCTATAGGAAATACTCAGACACAGGCATCAAGAATAATATTCTGAATGGGACTCAATAACTCTGAAAATAATTGACAAATGGGATTGTGTCAAATTAAAAAGGTTCTGTACAGTAAAGGAAATAATCGACAGAGCTTCACAGCCTACAGAATGGGAGAAAACCCATTCTAGCTATGTATAATACCTAGAATTTGTAAATAACTCAAAAATTAATGCAGGCAAGGGTCATATGCCTAAAATCCTAGAAACTTGGGAGACAGAAGCAGGATAAATGTAAGTTACAACACAGTCCAGGGGAAGTTAGGGGTATTCTAATTCAAAAACTAAATAAAAAGAGGCATAATCTAACTTGACTATCAAGTGCCTCACAATTCTATTGTTGATGATCCTCTTATATCCCCTTCCTTTGGTTGTACTCTCACTATCACTGTATCTTATCTGAGTACACTGGATGCTGTATATACTGGTATTAGAACTAGGGAAGTGAAAGGTATTATCAAAATTGAGAGACAAAGGATAAAAAGACAAAAGACTCCAAAAGCAATACTTGCAAAACCATTTGGTGTAAACCAACTGAACAACTCATGGGGGGAGAGGGCAAGAGGGAGGGGGAAGGAGGGAATGAGGGAGGCAGTAACAAACAGTACAAGAAATGTATCCAAGGCCTAACGTATGAAACTGTAACCCCTCTGTACATCACTTTGACAATAAATAAGAAAAAAAAAGTACCTAGCAAGTGCACAGCCCTGAATTCAATACCTGATATATTAAAAAAAAAACTTCTCAAGAATAAGTGGATAGGGGCTGGGGATATGGCCTAGTGGCAAGAGTGCTTACCTCATATACATGAGGCCCTGGGTTCGATTCCCCAGCACCACATATACAGAAAACGGTGGTTCAAGTGGCAGAGTGCTAGCCTTGAGCAAGAAGAAGCCAGGGACAGTGCTCAGGCCCTGAGTCCAAGCCCCAGGACTGCCAAAAAAAAGAATAAGTGGATAAACAAATTGAACAAATAATTATCAAAAGGAGATAAAATGGAGCTGGATACCTGTGGCTCTAGTTTGTAATCCTAGCTACTCAGGAAAATGAGATCTGACAATTGTGGTTCAAAGTTACCCTGGATAGGAAAGTCCATTGAGACTCTTATCTCCAATAACCTTCTTAAAAAAACCTGTAACTGGTGCTGTGGTTCAAGTGATAAAGTGCTGACCTTGAGAAAAAAGAAGCTCAGGGACAGTACCCAGTCCAGAGTTCAAGCCCCATAACCAAGTGAAAGAAAAAAGTAGAAAATAAAGTGGACAATAAATACATGCAAAAAATCAACATCCTTATCTATCAGGTAAATGCAAATCAAAACTTCACTGAGGCAGGAACCCAGTGGCTCACAGCTGCTCAGAAGACCAAGATACACCTGAACAGGTAAGTCCATGCGACTCTTCTCCAATTAACTACTAAGAAGCAGAAAGTGAAGCTGCGGCTCAAGTGGTAGAGTGTTGAAGTAGATCAATAAAGCTAATGGTCCTGAGTTCAAGCCCTAGGACACACAGACACACAGACACAGACACACACAAGACAAAACAAAATGTCATTTGTAGGAAAATAAACTAGACATCATCCTATTAAATAAACTAAGTCAAACAGACAAATATTCACATGTTTTATCTCATATACAGAATCTAGCTAAAAAATATAAAAGTGGATCTGGCTCACTTCACTTAGTATGATTTTTTCCACATCCTTCCATTTCCTTACAAATGGGGCAATTTCAATCTTTCTTGATCCACTCATCTGGTTTCTCTCATTGGGAATAATTAGTAAATGTCTAAAATAATCCTAGCAGAAGATCACAATAGCTCAATAGCTATGTATATATAAACACATAAGATGATGCTAAGTGAAATGGACTCCAAGTTATGGGAACAAGTGGTTTATCATTGTTTGTTTTTAATGTACCATGTGAAATTATGCCTTTTTCTTTTGTCTTTCTTCCTCATGGTTTTACCCCTGTTGTCACTGTAACTGATTTTGGTACCCTGGGTATTGTATATACATTTATTGGAACTAGGGAAGGAAAGGGGAACATCAAAATGGAGAGACAAAGGATAAAAGATGAACCAATGCAACAGCAATACTTACAAATCTGTATGCAGTAACCAACTGTACAATTCATGGGGATGGGGAAGGGAAATGGGGAAGGAGAAGGTAGGATAAAAATAAGGGAGAAGGTAACGAGTTTGATAAGAAATGTACTTACTGCCTTACATATGAAACTGACACTTTGACAATACAGAAATAAAAAAAAAGAAAAGTGGAAGGAGGTTATTTGTATGGAGGAAAGTGACCAACAGTGGGAGAGGGTGTATATAATCAAAGTACATTACATCCATGTACAAAAATGACATAAGAAACCAATTCTGTTACATAATCAGCCTAATAATAATAAAACATTGACTAGAAATTGAAATCAACCTGCAAATAAATTTGTAGGGAATTTAAATATTTATTATATTGAGTCATTCTATCCATGAACACACTGTTCTAAAGTTCAGGCTTTCTTTATGAACTTTGTAATTTTAAGTATCCTATCTTGTACAGATATTTTATTTTGCTTGGATGCATGAATTCTGGTTCTCTATTGTAATTCTCTGTATGTAAACATATAAACTAGCCTCCATGTGTAGATCTTGTACCTTGAGACCTGGCTGAAGTTCTTTAATATTCTAGGGGTTATTTTGTAGATTAGAACCTCCTATTCTTCTTTCCAAATGTATTTCTTTTCCGACTTACTTCACTGGGTAAAATTTTGATTACCATGCTGAATGAGTGCTGATGGTAAAATCTTTGACTTTTCAGTCAAAGGGGACGAATCTGGCATTTCACCATCAAGTATAGTATTATCTGTAGGATTTTGGAGCTACTCTTTAATAAGATCTAATGGCTATTCCTAATTTACTAGGCATTTTTACCATAAGTGGATGTTGGATTTTGTCAAATTCTTTTTTTTTTTTTAATTTGGTCAGTTGTGGGGCTTGAAATCAGGGGTGCTCAAGGCTAGCGCTCTACCTCTTTGAGCCACAGTGCCACTTCCAGTTTTTAGGTGATTAATTGTATATAAGAGCCTCCTGTCCTTTCCTGCCTGGGCTGGGTTTGTACTGTGATCCTCAGATCTCAACCTCCTGAGCATAGCTAGAATTACAAGTGTGAGCCACCAGTGCCCAGCAAAATTCTTTATTTGCATTGTTATTAGGTATGGATTTTCTTATTTAGACTTTTGATATAATGAATTGCAATGATTAATCATAAATTTGGACCCAGTTTCGGCTACCAGTAATGAATTGAATTTTGCTGCCATCCTTCATTCTTACCTTCTTCCTTTCTTCCATACAATCTTTAGTTTGTTTAGGTAACAATTGAAAAGTGTTTTACTCTCTTCTAATGTTTGTGAAACAACAGAGAATAATATGAGTTAATTTCAATGTTTGATATTAACTGTTCAGTGAAAATATCTGGGCCAGAAATGTACTTTTCTAAAATTTGAATTATGAATCTTACATACTTAGTAGTTGTATAGCTATTGCAAATACGTATTTCATTTTTATAGAAAATAGGTAGTTCATTGATTTTCAAGGATCTGGTTCATTTAATCCATTGTCAAATTTACAGGTTAGTTACTTATAGCATTTTCTTAATATATTGTAAATTATTATTGCTATTATCACCTTTAAGTAGTTATACAAAGGAGTTACCATTTAACACATCAATTTATGAATACAGTGAAACTTGATCTATGACAACCCCTTTTAACATACTTTTGATAGTTGTGAGATATGTACATGTATTTCTCCTCTGATTCCCTGTGTTGAAATTGTGACTATCTTTTTACATTTGCAAGTCTTGCTGCAGGTTGATTTTATTGATGTTATTCCAAAATGCAATTTCGTGTGTGTGTGTTTGTGTGTGTGTGTGTGTGTGTGTATCTGTGTCTCTGTGTGTCTGTGAACACACATGCTTGTCCTGAGGCTTGAACTCAGGGCCTGAGCTTTTTAGCTCAAGGCTAGCATTCTACCACTTGAACCATAGCTGCACTTCTGGCTTTTTCTTTTTACTGACTAATTGGCAATAAGGTTCTCATGGACTTTCCTCCTCAGGCTGAATTCAAACCTTGATGTTCAGATCTCAGCCTCCTGAGTAGCTAGGATTACAGGTGTGAACCACTGCTACCCAGCAAAACAACACTTTTATCATTGATTTTTTCTACTGCTTTGTTATTTTAATTTCATTGATTTCTTATTATCTCTTCCTTAGTCTTTTTTTCTCTAGTTTCTACATCTAGGAGTTTGTTATGTTCCTTTGAGACTTTATCTTGTTTCTACTGTAAATATTTGGTATTATGATTTTTCCTCTCTGCACTGACATAGGTGCCTCACACATAGTTTTGTACAGTTTATTTTTATTCTGAATGTCTCTATTGTATTTCTTTGCATTTAGACTTTCTGTTTGGCATATAAATTATCCAAATGTTCATCAATTTCTATATATTTAGTGCTTTATTTTTATCTTTCTGGTATCAATTTCTAATTTGTACTTGTTAGAAAACATGTTTTGTATGCTCTCAGCTCTTAAGTCTGTGAGCTTTGTTTTATGGTACAAGATATTTCTTATATTAGGAAATGTTCCATGGGAGTTGTAAAAAAGCGTATTCTCAATGTATACTCATAGAAACAGTGAAAAAAAGGAGCATATACTGTTGAGTCAGTAACATCTTGTGCTGCTTAGACCTATGTCCCTACTGACTTTTTTTATTGTCAAAGTGCTGTACAGAGAGGTTACAGTTTCATATATTAGGCATTGGGTACATTTCTTGTACTGTTTGTTACTTCCTCCCTCATTCCCCCCACCCCCTCCCCTTTTCCCTCTCCCCCCATGAGTTGTTGAGTTGGTTTACACTAAACAGTTTCGCAAGCATTGCTTTTGTAGTCATTTGTCTTTTTAACCTGTGTCTCTCAATTTTGGTATTCCCTTTCACTTTCCTAGTTCTAATACCAGTATTGTCTAGCATATCTGCTAGTGGTTAAGAAGGTCTGAAGTTCTGAACCACAATTGTGTGTTTGTTTCTTTCTATCAGGTGTTAATTTATCTTTAGACCTTCTTGCTTAATATACACATATTTATGATTGTTATAGCTACCTGCTGAACAATCATTTTATCCTTTTTGTCTTATATAATGTCTGTCTTACCTCCAAAGAAGTGATTTTGCCAGATATTAATCCAGTCTCTTCTGATTTTTAAAAATTAATGTCAGCTTGTTATACCTTCTTCCATTCTTTTGCATTCAAGTTATCATTGCAAGTATGTTTCCTGTAACTAGAATATATTTGGATCATGTTTTTTGTCTACTCTGCCTGTTTTTATCTTTTGCCCAGAATGTTTGGGTGATTTACAGTTAAAGTAATTACATATATATATTTGAAACGCAACTATGCCTTTCTTAAAATTATGGAGACTGGGGCTGGGAATATGGCCTAGTGGCAAGAGTACTTGCCTCATAAAATTATGGAGACTGAACTGTTCAGCTGGAGACTGAATCCAGTGCATGTTAGGCAAGCACTGTGCCTCTGTGTCCCCAACCCTGTCTTCTTTTTTGTTGTTTCTTCTTTGTTTCCTTTTTCCTCATTTCTCTTTTATCTCTGCTTCTTTTCCCATGGGTTACTTGAACATCATCAGAATTTCATATTAATTGACTTAGAGTAGGCTTTTATTCAGTGTAATACATTTCATAGGCTTGTATAGTGGTTGTTCTTTGTATTACTATATATCTTATTAGTCTATTTATTGATATTAAAGTGTTAACATAATATGATTTCAATTCATGTGTAAGAACCTATCAATTAGGACATATTACCTCCTTGTACAAATTGCACTGGGTTGATTACCCTCTAGTAATCTGGTATTATTCATTTTGTTTTTTAACTTTTAATGTTTTTTTTTTCTTTTTTAAAATTGTATTTATTTTTCATTTGTGTGCAACCAAGGAATTGAACCCAGGCCCTCATATATGCCAGGCAAAGATTCTACCATAAGCCATGTTCCTTGCACCCCATTATTTTTGTTTTAATAATACATTATGATTTAAAAATCATGAGGTGGAGGATAATATGATGTCTGAACTCGATTTTTCTTGTTTCTTCATTAATAACCTGGAACCAAAAAATTCATTCCTATTTTGCCTGAATAACTTCCTTTGCAAATATTTAAGGATAAGTTTGCTAGTACAAACCTCTTCTAGTGTCCTTTGTTTGACTGTGTCTAAATCTTCCTTTTATTGTTGAATGACAGATGTAAAAGAGTTAGAATTTTTGAATGATAGTTCTTATTCTCCATCACACTAAAATATTAGGTCAGGTTATTTTTTCTGATCTCCATGATTTCAAATGAGGATCTGTTGTTTTACAAACTAGCCTGTACTTAATATATTATTTCTTTGAGTTGAGTTTCAGGAATTTTTGTCTTTGCTTATAAGTCTTAGAGGCTTAGTTTTAATAATAGATTTCTTTCTTTTGTACTTGAGGTTTGAAATCATGTCCTGGTATGAGAAAAGCCATTTTTTCTATGACAGTTGGTTGCTCCATTTCTGTCAATATTGTGAAATTGTTTTTCTCAAAAGTTCCTGATTTGGATAGATAGATTGGCCTTTGTTGATGAAATTTTAGTTACCGACTTTTCCTGATATACTTCAACTAAAACACTCCTGTTACAAGCTCATTGAATTTTATATGCATACTGTTGCTGTTAATTAAGACATCTTGTTTCTTTTTTTATATTTTTTTTCAAATTTTTATTATCAAACTGATGTACAGAGAGGTTACAGTTTCATACATTAGGCATTGGATACATTACTTGTACTGTTTGTTACCTCGTCCCTCATGTTTCTTTAAGTAAGCCAATTCCTGTTGTTAACCTGATTTTGGCCAATCAGAACAGAGGTGCAGGTCCCGCAACATTAGTGATAAAAGAGGATCAGCCTGCTTACTCTGTGTACTTACTTACTTGGTGGGTTTTTGCTAATGGCACACTATTCTGACTTTGCCTTGCCATGTTCCTTACAAGTTGGGGTTCTTATTCCTATGTGACATCCCAATATCCCATGGTATATCTAACGAGTGCTGTTTTTTAGTTTTATCACTCAAGGCTAGTGCTGTACCATTTAAGACAAAACTACACTTTGAGATTATTTTTTGGTTATTGGAGATAAGATTAGATAAGGATTTTCCTGCCTGGGGTGGCTTAGAACCTTGATTCTCACATCTCAGCCTCCTGAGTAGTTAGGAGTATAGGCATGAGCCATCAATACCTGGCTGTCACAGTTTTCTTTAGGTTCTTCTTTGTTCATTCCTAACTTGAAATATCTAGTCAAATTTGGGGAGGTTTGAGTTATTATTGCTCAGTTGTTTGTGCTGATACATAATATTGTATATTTTGGGGATGAGATGTGATGTGAGATATGACCACATATTACACAATGACCAAATCAGAGCTACTAACATACCTATAACTTGTTTATCATTTTTGTTTTAAAAATTGTCTCTACTATTTAAAATATACAGTATAACAGTGTCATTTGTCACCTTACTAGGAAACAGTATTATTCTTGTCTATATCCAACATTGTACCCTCTGAAAACTTTTTCCAACCTCCCTTTCATTATTTTCCCCAGATACTGCTAACTTTACTTGTCTGGAGGTTTGTTATCTTTCACATATATAAAATCCTATAATATTTTTTTCTATATCTAGTTTATTTCACTTAACATAATGACCTCCAGTTACATTCTTGTTGTCACAAATACCTTGGTTTCATCCTTTTATAATTGAATAGTATTCCATTGTGTGTGCGTGTATCCCATTTTTTGATCCATTCATAAATTGACTGTTGAAAATAGTACTGTAGTGAACAAGGAAGAACATACTGATCAGATTTCCTTTAGACATGTATCTAATAGTGGGATTGTTGGTTAATATGGTAGCTTGACTTCCTAGTTTTTGAAGAACATTCAGACAATTTTCCATAATGGCTATAATAATTTTCATTCTTCCACAACAGTACTCAAGGTTCAGGTTTCTTTATCTCCTCACTGGCATTTTTTTTCTTTCTTGATAATCATCATAATTGGAATGAGGTAAATAGAAGTAAATACTAGTGACAAAGGCTCACAAATATAATCTTAGCTACTAGGGAAGCTGAGACCTGCCAAATGTCTGAAAGACTCTAACCAATAGGAAGTGTAGCTAGAGTTGTAGATAGTTCATCAGCCATAAGTAAGCAAGCTGACCACAAGAGACCATGATTTTAAGCCCTGGAACTAACAGAGAGAGAGAGAGAGAGAGACAGAGACAGAGACAGAGACAGAGACAGAGACAGAGGGAGGGAGAGGGAGAGAGAGGGAGAGGGGGAGAGAGGAAGAGAGAGGGGGAGAGAGGGGGAGAGAAGAGGGGAGAGGGGGGAGAGGAGAGGGGGAGAGAGGGAGAGACGAGAGGGAGAGAGGGAAGGAGAGACTACTTATAGACAATTATATGCCAATGGTTTGGAAAACTTAGTTGAAATGGATACAAGGCTGAATCAGGAGCAGAGAATCTGCAGAGATGAGTTATGAGTAACAAGGTTAAAGCAATAATAAAGTCTCTTATGAAAGGAAAGGAAAGTTTAAGACTTGATAGCTTCACTGCTGACTTTCCCCATTATTTCTTTCTTCCTTATTTTCTTTTCAGACCTGAGGATTGAACTCAGGGCCTTGTACTTGCCAGGCAAGTGCTCTTCCACTGAACTATTTGTTGGTTCTTCATTTTGTAGAAAATCCCTGCCTTTGGAACTCATGATCTTCTAGGTTGATTGTGTGTTTATTCTGCCTGGATGTCCTCTTAAGGCCTGTAGGGGACAACATCTTCCTACTTCTTTCTTGTTCTCAGGAGGGAAGATGGCTTTAAACGTGATCCCCTTCTTTTACAGAAACACACAGTCTCACACAGATCACTTTTTGATCTGTGTTAGGGACTAGGGTGAGGCCTACACAAATCAGAAGACATAATATTTATACTGCTTTGAAGGTTGTTATGAAGTTGAATTGAGTGAGATCAAGTGATAAGAAAATGTTCTTAAGTACTCATGAGTGAAACAGCAGCAAATTGTAGATCAGGAATATTCAGTTCTGCAATATAGTGTGGATGGAGTTGAATCACACAGAAGTGATGTGCAGGGATGATAATCATGTAGAGGGCTTGACTAGACTGTTGGCACATATAATACAATAGTAAGTGAATCCAGCTGTTACCTAAGCAGATTTGGAGACTGCTAAAGATCTCGGGGAATATGTGGTTGCAATGTAAAATATATCTTATAGCCACACATTTGCTCTTTGAATATGGACAGAGAGCTTGTGGAGTTTAATACCTAAGATGCTACAGAAAAAATTAGAATGATTCTCCAAATTAAATCGAAATATGTAAAATTTTTTGATAGTATATCCTTGCCTCACAGCTGATAGGTGCCCCTATCAGCTTCACTGTTGCCTCTGTCTTCTGTTACAGATATTTCCCTCAATTGAGCCCCACTCCATCCTCTTTTGAATGGACACATACTTTAATTGTATGCGTTCATTCAATTGTCCTCCCCTTGTCTCTTAAAGTGGAAGATTTAAACTGGATTGGATAGTAGCCTTTTATGCCTTTTTTGTAATTAAATATTTTATTCTAGGAAGTAAAAGCATTGTGATTGTCTAACCCTTTTGATAGGGTCCCTGGAAATTTAAGCAGGTGATCCAGAAGGCTCAGAAAAACACCAATTAGTTTTTATTTTGTAAATAAAGATCATATCTTTATTTCCAAAAGTTTACAGAGACATGTATAGCTAACATCTGTTGCCTCTAAACATAATGAAAGGACTTTACTAAATGACATCTAATTTAGGTCTGGAAACATTCTCTTTTTATATTTTCCCCATTCTTCCCACTGTGGCATTCTTTTTACCCACAGGTGAGCTCCTTATCTGAATAATCTTTTCTGTTTGCATAACACCACATAGTCCATTTTGTTTCTGCTTCTCTGGTCATTTGTTCTCTTCTCTCTCCTCTCTCTCTCCTCCTTGGTCTCTGTCTCTATCTTCCTCCTTTCCACCCTCCCTCCCAGCCCATTTCTCACTTTCAGATGGAACCTAGAAGCTGAATGCTGGTGGCTCACACCTGAAATCCTAGGTACTCAGGGAGATTTGAAGATTTTGCTTCAAAACCAGCACAGGTAGGGACATGAGAGTCTTACCTCCAATTAACCAGTACAAAGCTGGAAGTGAAGGTGTGGCTCAAGTTGTAGAGTGTCAGCCTTGAGCAAAAACCTAAGCAAAAGCCTGAGTCCCTGAGTTCAAGCCCCAGTACTGGTGCAAGGCAGGCCCAGAGAGACAAAGGTTTCAAGTTTTCTCTTATATGTGGAAATGAGAACTAATTTATAAATGTACAAGTAAATACATGGGGTGGTATGCAGTGTTACACTAATATATTAGATGAAGTAGTTTTTGTAGGGGAAAATTCAAATGATGTAAGTCATTAGAAAAAATAACAGTACAACAAAGTGAAAGCTAGGAAAGTGACACTTCAAAGGTATAGGGGGAGGTCAAGGGAAGGTGATTAAGTGAATGAAGAGAGGAATGGGGGAGAATGCAGTCATAATATATAATGCATAATAAAAAAATTGAAGGGCTTGGGTTGGGTTAAAAGGGATGGGGGAGAATGATGAAATGGATACCACTGATTAACATGTCTTGTATTCATAAGAAGATTGGTTGAATGATAATTCTTTTGTACAACTACTTAAAGATAATAACAAAAGAGAAGATTGAACTCATTACCTTGTACAGGTGAAGAAAGCAATCTACCTCTCATAAAATTCCTTTTATGGTTCCTTGTCATTGTTCCACACTCTCAATGGTAAAATGTCCCAGAAGTCTGTGCTTTTACATTTTATTTTGTTCTATGATATTTTGTTGAAGAGCCACAAGTTTTAAGATGATTTAAAGCTTTAAGATGATAATCTCATTTGTGGACCTGGGGGTTTAAGCCCAGTGTTTTGAGGTGAAATGAAGTTCAGGAAGCATTCTTGGGCAAAAGCCAAAGTCACATTCACCAAACATTGTTCCAGAATGATGTAAGGGAATCTTGCCAGCTGCTTGCTCCTATTTGTCCATTCTCAAATGGGGCTAAGACCGGACAGCCCCAGGTTTCCTGGAATGCTTCTCAGATCTTTATATTCCTTAAACTGAAATACTCCCACTAAGGCTGATTATTTTAACAAATTGTGGATATTAAAAAAATTGAAAACTTTGTTATGTCCCTACCTCCTGTCCCAGGATCACATGTAAAATACCCATGTACCTACTGGAATGCCAGTTAATCTTTTCTCTCCATGTAATCAACATCCATGCCTCTAGTTTAAGTTGTTTTCCTATAAGTCTAGGTGTTCCTCAAATTCTTACACTGTCCAGACTAAAAGGATCTTGAGTCAGAGAACCCATGTCATTCAGCACCATGGAATGATTTAGTGGTTGACTAAACCAGAAACCAGGATCCTTAGCTCCTAACCAAAATACACATCCAGGTAAATGTTCTTCAGTGTTTAAATGATGCCACAGGCTCTTTCCAACACTTTCCTCTCTCCTTTTCCCACTTGTAGCTTGCCAAAATCTTGTGATTTTTGCCACTTGCTAGTATGGGGAGAAGTATGAGAAGAGAAAGTGGAGGGATAATTAACATACAAGGTACAGGTTACAGGAGGAACAATTCTCTGATCATTGGGTTTTGTCAGACTACTGGGGTCACAGCTTTGACTCAGGAGTCTCTGGGATAGCCTGACTTTATAGTGACTAGCTTTAGCTCATCAGGGCACCATATTGCCATCTACAGGGTCTGAGGAATATATTTTGCCACCTACTTGGCTATGAAATCCTCTGGAGGATAATACATTTGGAAAGAAACTACGTTCTAACCATTAACATACATACTGTACACCAGATAATACAAGAATTGTATTAAGGATATTTATTAATTTTCTCCTCACTCAAATACTGTTAATACCTCAATGAAAATACATGTATTCTAATTAATTGTATGGGCTAACATTGTACAGTCAGTAAATGACATATTGGGACTGAAACCTAAAGGACTGAATGCAATGTACTTTTACAGTAATAAGAGCAACCATTGGTAGAATTTTATATTATGTTCCAGGCACTACAATAAAATTTTGAGTGGTGTGTTACTATAATACAATGAGGGTTTCATTATATACTATTATACCGGGGAGCAAATGGAGAGAATAAAATGTGACTTGGTAAGCTCATATATATAGCATGTTATTGAGTAAGGACTTCAAACCAGGTCTGTCTGAAATCACAGTCTAAAATTCTCCACTGTGCTGCATCTGGCAGAGATTTGGGTGCATGACATATAGAAATTGATTGAGACTTTTGAAGGAGAAGCACTTCTGGGTGGCCTTGAAGACATATTACAGATCCTAAATGTTCCATCTATGATATAATTCTAAAAGGAAAGAAGAAATTCAAGGAATAAATTTGTACTTTTCACAATGAACATGAGTGTAAATAAGCATGTTAGTTAAAAAGTGAAATATATTAAAGAAATATATAGCATAAAATTAAGTGACTTTGCTGTCTGAATTGCACAGAACTGATTAGTCTTAAACTCCTTTCTGACATTCCAGAAATATTTGGATATGATGAAGTTGATGGAAATTGGAGAACTAGAGATCAGTCCCTCAGATGTTTATTGTGCTTCCAGGGGATCTGAAGTGATTTGTTATAAATGAGAAAACTTGTTTCTGGGTTTTCACTACTTTATTTGGCTGATCCTTTTATGTTGAGGCACTAGGACTCGAATATAGGGCTGGGCATGTACTCTACCACTTGAGTAAAGAACTACCCTCCTCTTCTTTGTGTTTTAGTTTTGGAATAAGGTCTTGTACTTTTGGCTCAGGTAAGACTGGACCATGTTGCTCCTATGTTAATAGATTACAGATGTAAGCTTCCACATTTGGCTTATTTATTTAAATGGGGTTTAGATTACTTTTTTTCAAGATCTAGCTTTGGAACTGTGATACACCCATTTCTGCCCTCTGGGTACATGAAAAACATCTAGCATATCCAACTAATTCTTTTCAGTCGGTAAAGTACCATCTATTACATCAACTTGCATAAGATCAGCTCATATCAGAGGCCAGCTGTGCTCTACCTCTTGATCTGAACCTCAAGTAGAGAGAACTGAGTCAATTCTGTTTGCCTATACATTTCTATAATTTTTGGAAAATCTACCCCTTTCAATTTCTGCAGGAATTTTTGGGTTTCAATATGATCCTCTTAAAATTATGAGCAATAATTTCATGGTATCAGTAAATTGAAGGCTTATGCTGTGGATTTGCACAAATGTGCTTTACTAGCTTAACATAATTTCCAACCCCAAATCACACCCAAGAGGTAGATAAATGAGCAAATCAACTTCCTCAACAGTCTAGTAGGCACAGTTAGAAAAAAAAAATATTGGACCTTGACAAAATTTCCAAAAGCCAGCTCATCTAAACTCTAACATTCATTTCAAGGAATTCTACCCTACCTGTCTTCAAGCCTTGCCTGTACACTTCTAATTACAGAAAGTCATGACTAGAACGCTTTCTTATAAAGGTCTTTCTTGTGCTGAATGGAGTACATCTCTTTTTCACTCCTGCTGTGAGTTATAGCCTGTTCCTCAGGACCTCAAAATCATGCATTTTCTTCTATCTTCCCTGTACAAGGCCCAAGTCCACTTAATGATTCCATATGAAACTTGAGTCCTTGCCTATTATTTGTACTACTGAAACTTTCTTCATGCTCAATTTAGATTGTCTATGCAATTTTGAAAAATAGAGATAGATCTACATACAGGGCCCCTGGTAGGTAGGACAAAAAAGAAAAGAATGTCACTTCTGTTTTGAAAACGTATCTCCATTGTGGCAGCCTAAAATAAATTTCCTTCTTTCCTTCCTTTCTTCCTCTCTTCCTTTCCCCTTCATTCTTTATTTCCTTATTTTCCTTTGTTTTTCCTTCTTCCTTCTCCTTCTTTACTCCCTCCCTCCCTCCTTCCCAATAAGGGAGACCATAGAGTCCATATTTCTTTGGGTCTGGCTCACTTCACTTAGTATAACTTTTTCCAAGTCCTTCCATTTCCTTAAAAATGGGACAATGTCATTCTTTCTGAGAGAGGCATAAAATTCTATTGTGAATATGGGCCACATATTCCTGATCCACTCATCTACTGAGGGGCATCTGGGTTGGTTCCAGATTCTAGCTATGACAAATTGTGCTGTGATGAACATTGTTGTGCTGGTGGCTTTATTGTGATTATGTTTGTGGTCTTTTGGATAGATACCCAAAAGTGGGGCTGCTAGGTCATAGGGGAGTTCTATGTTTATTTAGCCTTCTGAGGAATCTCCATAACACGTGCCAGAGTGGCTCAACCAGTTTACATTCCCACCAACAATGAAGTAGGGTTCCCTTTTGGCCACATCTCCTCCAACAGTTGTTATTGTTAGTTTTCTTGATATAGGACATTCTTACTGGGGTGAGATGGAATCTCAATGTTTTTTTGATTTGCATTTCTTTTATGGCCAGTGATGTAGAGCACTTTTTCATATGTCTCTTGGCCATTCTAATTTCCTCATCAGAGAAGTCTCTTTTTAAGTCTCTAGCCCACTTGATGAGGGGGCTATTGGTTCTTTGTGGTTTTGTTTTGGAGGAAGGTAATTTTTTAAGTTCTGCATATATTTTAGATATGAGACCTTTGTCTGTTGAATGGCCGGTAAAGATCTTCTCCCAGTCGGTGGGATTTCTGTTTATCTTGAGAGCTATGTCCTTTGCCCTGCAGAAGATCTGTAGTTTGATGTAGTCCCATTTGTCCAAACTTTCTTTGATTTGTAGCATTCCTGGGTCTTTGTTGAGGAAGTTCCATGCAGTGCCAAGGAGCCCAAGTGTTTCTCCTACTCCTTCCTTTTGTGTTTTCAGGGTGTCTTTATTGATTTCGAGATATTTGACCATTTGGAATTGATTTTGGTGCAGGGTGATATATAAAGACCTAGTTTTACTTTGTTGCATGTGTTGAACCAGTTTTGCCAGCACCAATTGTTAAAGAGGCTATCTTTCTTACAGACTATAGTTTTAGCTCCTTTATCAAAGATTAAGTAGGCATAGTTCTGTGGGTTCATTTCTGGGTCTTCAATTCTGTTCCATTGGTCTTCAGGCCTGTTTGGGTGCCAATACCAAGCTGTTTTTATTACTACAGCTTTATAATACAGCTTGAAGTTGGGTATTGTAATACCTCCAGCACCATTCTTTCTGCTTAGGATTGTTTCTGCTATTCTAGTTCTTTGATTGTTCCATATGAATTTCAGGATTGCTTCCTTTATTTCATTGAAAATGGTGTTGGGATATTGATGGGTATTGCAGTGAATTTGTAGATAGCCTTTGGAAATATTGCCATTTTGATTATATTAATCCTCCCCATCCAGGAGCATGGGAGGTTTTTCCATTTCCTTAGTTCTGCCTTAATTTCATTTTTCATGTTTATAAAGTTCTCATCATAGGAGTCTTTCACTTCTTTGCTTAAGGTTATTCCTAGGTATTTTATGTTTTTTGACGCTATTGCAAAAGGAGTTGCTTTCCTGATTTCAGCCTAGTCTTCTGGTCGTTAACATAGAGAAAGGCCATTGATTTTTGAGGGTTTATTTTATATCCCACAACCTTGCCAAAGATTTGGATCAGCTCTAGTAGCTTGATGGTAGAGTCTATGGGATTCTTTAGGTATTGGATCATGTCATCTGCAAAGAGAGGAAGTTTAACTTCATCTTTTCTTATTTGGATCCCCTTTATATTTTCTTCTTGCCTAATTGCTCTGGCTAGGAATTCTAGTACTATGTTGAAGAGAAGGGGAGAGAGTGGACATCCCTGTCTTGTTTATTATTATTATTATTTTTTTTTTTTGGCCAGTCCTGGGCCTTGGACTCAGGGCCTGAGCACTGTCCCTGGCTTCTTCCCGCTCAAGGCTAGCACTCTGCCACTTGAGCCACAGCGCCGCTTCTGGCCGTTTTCTGTATATGTGGTGCTGGGGAATCGAACCTAGGGCCTCGTGTATCCGAGGCAGGCACTCTTGCCACTAGGCTATATCCCCAGCCCTTGTTTATTATTTTAAAGGGAATGGCTTTAGTTTTTCACCACTTAGAGTTATGCTGGCTGTTGGTTTGTCATAATCTGCCTTGATTATACTCAAGAATGTTCCCTGGAATCCCAGTTTTTCCAGGGCTTTTAGCATAAATGGGTGCTAGATTTTATCAAACGCTTTCTCCGCATTGAGTGATATAACCATGTGGTTCTTTACCTTGCTCCAGTTGATGTAGTGGATTACATTCATTGACTTGCGTATATTGAACCAACTTTGCATCCCTGGGATGAATCCACTTTCATTGTGATATATGATTATTTTGATGACCTGTTGAAGTCGATTGGCCAGAATTTTGTTGAGAATTTTTGAGTTTATATTCATCAGGGAAATCGGTCTATAGTCCTCTTTCCATGATGCATCCCTGCCTAGTTTTGGGATGAGGGTTATACTGGCATCATAGAATGTGTCTGGTAGTGAATGTTCTCTTTCGATTTCATTGAAGAGTTTGAGAAATATTGGTATGAGTTCTGTTTTGAAGGCCTTGTGGAATTCTGCTGTGAATCCGTTTGGACCTGGACTTTTCTTGGATGGGAGATCACTTACTGCCTTTTCTATTTCAATACTGGATATGGGTCTGTTTAGAAGGTTTAATTTTTCATGGTTGTGTTTGGGGATATGATTTTTTTCTAGGAAATAATCCATTTCTTTCAAGTTCTCAAATTTGTTGGAAAAAAGGTTTGCCTTATTATTGTCGGAATTATGGTTGTTTCTGTGGTGATGTTACCTGTTTCAACTCTTATTTATTTGAGTGTGCTGACTTCGTTTTTTGGTCAGGTTTGCTAGGGGTCTGTCTATATTATTGATTTTTTTCAAAGAACCAACTCTTTGTTTTGTTGATTCTTTAGATGGTTTTTTTTCGTCTCTGATTTGATTTTTAATTATTTGCTTCCATCTATTGACTTGGGGTTTGGCTTGTTGTTCTCTTTTAAGGAAATTAAGGTGCTTCCTTAAATTATTGAGTTGCTGTTTCTCTAGTTTGTTGGTGTATGCATTCAGAGTTACAAATTTTCCTCTGAATACTGCCTTTGCTGTGTCCCAAAGGAGCTGGTACTTTGTGTCCTCATTTTGATTGAGTTCCATAAACATTTGAATTTCTGATTTAATTTCTTCAATGACCCACTGATGGTTCAGCAGTGTGTTGTTTAGTCTCCATGAGCTGTAGGATTTTCTGAGGTGGCTGTTTGAGTTGAGCTCTAATTTTATTCCATTGTGGTCTGAGAGAATGCAGGGAATGGTTTTGATACTTCTGAATTTGTACAGATCACCTTTGTGCCCTAAGATGTGATCTAGTTTGGAGAATGTTCCATGTGCCGCTGAGAAGAATGTGTATTCTCTTGTTGCTGGGTGGAATATTCTGTAGATGTCGATTAAGTCTAGTTGGTCTATGCAATTGTTTATTTCTGTGGTTTCTTTGTTCAGTTTTGGGCCTGTTGATCTGTCCAGAGGTGCCAGTGGAGTGTTAAAGTCCCCAACTATCAAAGTGTTTGGGTCTATGAGTGCTTTTAGAGACAGTAGTGTTTGTTTGATGAAGTTGGGTGCTCCTGTATTTGGTGTGTAGATATTTAGGATGGTTATATCTTCCTGCAGGAGAGATCCCTTTACTAGTATGTAGTAACCTTCTTTGTCTCTTCTTACCTTTGTTAATTTGAAATCAATTTTGTCTGATACTAGGATTGTAACTCCGGCCTACTTATGGGGGCTTGATTGATTTGATTCCAGCCTTTCACTTTTAGAAGATGTTTACTTTTGTTGGATAGATGAGTCTCTTGGAGGCAGCAGAAAGACAGATCTTGATTTTTGATCCAACTTATGAGCCTATGTCTTTTGATTGGCGAATTAAGTCCATTAACGTTGAGAGTTAGGATTGAGAACTGATCATTTGTTCCTTTCATTATCACTATCTTGTTAAAGGCTGAGTCTTCCCATTTGTTGATCTGTTATTCTGTTTTACTATTTAGGGGTCATTTCTCTGTCTGCATTGGGATCTTGATTATTTTCTGTGTTAGTACGTCTTTGAGTATTTTTTGTAAGGCTGGTTTGGTGAAAATATATTGTTTCAGTTTTTCCTTAATGTGGAAGACTTTTATTTGACCTTCGGTCAGTTGGAAGTTATTTTTATTTAGGGTTTGGTTTACCTCATTCCAGGCTCTCCTTGCTTTCACAGTCTCTGTTGAGAAGTCTGGGGTAATTCTTATTGCTTTTTCTTTGTATGTGATTGTTCTTTTCTCCCTAACAGCTTTAAGGATTCTTTCCTTGGACTCTACTGATCCTGTTTTGATCACAATGTGTCTGTGGGATGTCCTATTGTGGTCTGGTCGGTTTGGGGTTATAATGCTTCTTGTATCTATATAGGCTTTTCCTTCTGGATATTTTGGAAGTTCTTGGCTAATATTCTGTTAAATAGGTTGCCTATTCCATTAACTTCTTTCTCTAGGTTTTCCTCAATACCTATTATCTTTAAATTGCGCTCTCTGATTGTATCTTGAATCTCCTGGAGCGATCTGTTTTGTCGATTGGATTGGTTCTGTATTAATTTTTTATCTTTCTCCTTAGATTCTAGGGAATCATCAGCTCCTGAGATTCGATCCTCTGCTCCAGTTAGTCAAGACTGTAGGTTAGCTACTTGATTTTGAATCTCTTTTCCTTGTGACTGGTCTTTCCTGATGATTTCCATGTCATCTCTTAGGTCCTGTATGTACTTCTTTACTTAATTAACTCCATTAATTTGGTTTTGAGTGTTGTCTCTCAAATCTTTTAGCTGGATAGCTATCTTTTCATTTGACTCTTGAAGTTCATTTATCTTTCTATTCGTGGTGGCCATGAAATTCTCCATTAATTTTTGTTTTGCCTCCCCACGCTCTAGAATAATTGACTGAAGAGATTCAAACTTTTCATTTATCATGTTTATCAGTAGACTTTGTAGAGCATTTTGGGGGTTCTCTTCTATGTCTTTGATTGACTGCTCTGCTTCCTGCTTGTTTTGAGTGGGAGATAAGACTTCATTATTTGCCATCTTTCTTGTGTTTCTTCTGCCCATTTGGATTGGGAATGCCAATCTACAAGCACCTGCACCCCACTCTTTATAAATAAGGATACTAAAGCACTATGTCCATTAAACATTTCTTGAATGCTTGTTCTAAGAAATGTTCTATATACATAGTGAGGATATATAAATTAACCATATAGAACATTTCTTAGAACAAGCATTCAAGAAATGTTTACTGAAATAAAGCAACATCAAATCACAAAATAATTCTTTTTGGGGTGCCAATATCAGGGCTTGAACTCAGGGCCTGGGTGCTCTCTCTTAGATTTTTGCTCGAGGCTAGCTTGAGCCACAGTTCTGCTTCGTGCTTTTTGCTGATAAATTGGAGATAAGTGTCTCACAGAGTTTTCTGGTTGAGCCAATTTCAAACTTTGATCCTCAGATCTCAGCCTCCTGAATGTGAGCCACCAGTCATAAAAAGTATGTTTGACTCTTTGTTGACTCTGTGTCCTATTATAGGAGAGTAAACCAAGGTCTAGAGAGAAAGTGATGTGTACTAGCTGGGAAGAATTAGAGTCAAGACTCCAGCCCAGCCATTCTGAGGTTAAGTAATATGCTAATGTCTCATTAATCATATATGGCACTCAAAAATCATGTTTATTTCTCCATAGAAGTCTTGTGCACTTTCTTGCCTTTCTTTATTTATCTATCTCACCCTGTTTCTTCTTTAATTTCTCTTTTCCTTACTACCTTTCCTCTTCTCTCCTTCCTCTACCATTTTCTGTGCATAGTAAAACTATACGCAGCAGTGCCTCAAAATGCATGGATCTAGTTTCTGTAAACAAACATATCAGATTCTCCAGACATGTAAGACTCCTTGCTGATATAGGAAGGTTACAGTATCTCATCCAGAATGTAAGAATGGGCAATTATGTAGAAGGGTTGGCTTTTGTCCTGGCTCTGGTGAGATGGCATGAGCTTACCAGGAATGTAAGGTAAGAGGGGGCATCTTAACTTCAATCGTATGTACAAATTTCTATCATGTTTAGTAAAGCATGGCTGGCAAATAGAATTACAAGGACAAAGGTAGAGGAAGCTCTAAGGGGTAAAATATGAGTGAGCCAAATTTGTATGGGCCATTAATTACAGATTAAGAATATGGCATCTGCAGGAAGTTCATGCGTAGATTTTAAAACAGAAGATTGGTGTAATCCATCCTTTATGGACTAATCAGGAGCATTTCTTACCTCTATCTTACCTCTATTACAAAGTATCCATACTGGGCCCTTGTGGCTCTATCCTAGTTACCCAGGAGACTGAAATCAGAGGATCAAGATTCTAAGTCAGGGGCTGGGGATATAGCCTAGTGGCAAGAGTGCCTGCCTCGGATACACGAGGCCCTAGGTTCGATTCCCCAGCACCACATATACAGAAAACGGCCAGAAGCGGCGCTGTGGCTCAAGTGGTAGAGTGCTAGCCTTGAGCGGGAAGAAGCCAGGGACAGTGCTCAGGCCCTGAGTCCAAGGCCCAGGACTGGCCAAAAAAAAAAAAAAAAAAAAAGATTCTAAGTCAACCTGGGCAGAAAAGTCTCTGAGACTCTTATCTCTAATTAGGAAATAGCTGGAACAAGAGCTGTGGCTCCAGCGATAGAACGTCAGCCTTGAGCAGAAAAAGCTAAAGAATAGAGCCTGAGTCTGAATTCAAGCCCCATACGGGGGCACAAAATATACAAAATATCCTTGATTCTGCTTTTACAAACTCTTCCTTAAAGATCCCTGAGCATAGCAAATATTGAGTCCAAGATTCTCCCTCATCTTTTCAACATTTCACTAGCCTTCCAGATACTTATCTCTTCTTATGCTCTCCTCCTTTCCCCTCAGACTCAAACTTCTGGTGCAATGGAACATGATGAATGAAACACACATTAGAAAATAATAGAAAACTTGGCTGCTAATGCTGTTTTATTTATTACAGATGTGGCCATAGGGGTTCATAGGCAAAGAATAACTTCACAGAGGTCAAAGTTAGGAGTTATGGAAAATAATGGCCAAAACCATTTCTCTCAAAGAGAAGAATATATATATATATATATATATATATATATATATATATATATATATATATATATTCAATGAAGTGTATTATCAGTGTAGGGAGTCTTTGCAATTCCTGCCCTGCAAGATTTATTTATTATTATAGACCAATGGATATGTATCTTGCTTTCATTTCCTGAAGGAAAATTTTATTGTATTTTTTCTGTTTTTAATCTCACCATTATCTTTAGGGTATAGGCAAGAAATAGATAACTTACCATTTTGTTAATAAACCACTGGGCCCTGGAGAGTCATACCAGAGTTTGATGGGGATTACTACAAGTTGCCCAGAGATCTTGATAGGTACAGTAACTTGATGGACCTTTGGGTTGTATGTTTTGAAGAGATAAATATGGTCTATGACTGTAGAAGTGTAAATGAATGATGAAAGGATGAAACGGGTGGATATGGCCAAGTTTGCTGGTTATCCAGCAATCTTCATTTCCCTCTACTTCTAAGAAAACAAACCCTAAAACTTAATTGGGCATCCGGCCACATACTGAGAGATTATATTTCCTAGTGTGCCTCAGAAATTATTATCTTTATTTTGAAGAAGAAAAGAAGTATTTCAACAAAAGTTATCTAGCTATTAAGTTGGCCGTGCTGGGATCCAAGAAAAGGTTTCTCTTATCCTGATGAGCTTTTATTTATAAGTCTGACTTAATTTGGAGGACTCAGTGGGTGGGGCAGGTGGAGTTAATCAAAGAGTAAGGGGCAGTCTCATTTGTAATATCTTAATTTTTCTTCCAAGTCCAAATTGCTTAACTAATTTCTCTCCAGATGGTGATTCTCAGTTGTATGCTGACTCTGAGAATGCAAAGATTCTCAGGATGTATTTCATTGCTTTTGTTTAGGTGGGAATTATGAGGATGGAAGGAAAGGGGTAACTTGCCCACAGTCACAAAGAAGTTTTAATAAAGCCAAAGCTATTGCTAGGTCTGAAACCCCCACATATGGCATTATTTTCTTCCAGTTTAGGTACCATTAAAAACTGTTAGAACTAAACTAGTGTGTTCAACACCCTCAAAACTATTCCATATATATCTGGTAGATATTATGCACGCATGCACACACACAGTTTACATAGTTTCTTTATTTACATAAACTTTGAAATTCTGAGTTAAACAAGCATCTACCAAAGACTGATTGGACTTTCTTCTCTGCTCTGTTGTACTCCCATGGGTAAGTTTCTAATATGTCTGTTTCCTCAATCCTATAACAGAGGCTACTAAGTGTACTCATATTGCTTAGTAGTTCATAGGATACAAGGAAGGTAACATTTGAAACTTTATTTGAAAATTGAGAATATATAAGAAAGTCACATATAGGCCAGACACTAGTTGCTGACATATGTAATCCTAGCTACTAAAAAGATTTATATCTGAGAATCACAGTTCAAAACCAGCCTGGGCATGAAGGTCCATGAAACTCTTATCTCCAATTAACTACCCCCTGAAAAAAGCCAGAAGTGGAGCTATATTTCAAGTGGTAGAGCATTAACCTTGAGCAAATAATCTCAGTGACAGATCCTACACCTGAGTTCAAGTCCCAGGACTGGCACCAAAATTCATACATACATGCATAAATACATACATTCATAAATACATATGAAAAAGAAAAAAAGAATAGCACATTACTAATAAAACATTTTTTAGCAGGGTGCTAGTGCCTCATACCTGTAATCATATCTACTGAGGAGGCTGAGATCTGAGGATCATAGTTCAAAGCCACCCCAGGCAAGAAAGTCTGTGAGAGTCTTATTTCCAATTAACCACCAGAAAACCAGAAGTGGTGCTGTGGCTTAAGTAGTAGTGAGCTACTCTTGAGCTGAAGAGCTCAGTGACAGTGCCCAGGCCCCATTATCAACAAAACAAAAATAATCACTTTTTTTAAAAAGAAAATACTACCTGATGATAAAGAACAGGTGTTGCTGCACACAATAACAGGGATGAATCTCACATCCGAAATGTTGCATGAATGAAGTCAGAAAGAGTACAGATTGCATAATTCCATTTGACAACTATTCAGAAACAGGCCAAGCTAATCTGTAGTAAGAGAAGTTGAAATAGTGCTATTGCTGGGAAGAGGTAAGGTTTATTACTGGATTGCTTCCAGGATTCTCATAATGTTCTATTTCTTGAAATAGGTGCTGATTGCATGGGTGTGTTCATTTTGTGAACCCTTTTAAAGCTGGGCCCTCATGATTTGTGTGTTTTCAATACCATCTATCAATAAAAACTTTATTTTAAAATAGTACTGTCAAGAGCCCTTATTTTGTTCACGTGCACTGTAATTCTCTAATAGTGACAGATGATACTGAAAACTTGACCACAGAATTACTTTTAAGGATAAAAGGGACATAAGATGAGACAAGAGTTAAGCACAACAGAATGTTTACCTTGATTGCAATATTGGTCCAGAGGGAAGCAGACAAGTATCTGTTGTCTGTCATGTTTTCAGCATGAATTCAAGTAAAACAAATCTTTAACCAAATGGCAAGGGGGTACTATTGACTCCAGCATTTGGCAAGACTAAAGATGTCACCACACAAAAGAAAGCATCAATATTGATATGTTGAATTGAAACTCCTTTGTACAATAAAATAAAAGTAAAAATAAAAAATCAACTAAAAATAAAACTAAATAAAATAAATGAATCATAAAATCACAACAATAACAACAAAAGAGAAAGCACGACAGATGGATATAGAAGGATGAAGAAAGTTTATTCTTGTTAAAGGCTAACTGTCAGAAAAAAGAAACTGGGCCTTAGCCACTGTTACTCATATGGAAACTGTGGAATGGCTGTCTGGTTCTCCCTTCTGCCATTTCAGAGTTGGAGAGTAAGGTGGCATGTGTATACACTATCTTTAAAGACAGAAGACTTTCTGATGTGTTTTTTCATCTTATACAAAATAAAAGCCAAAGTCTACTATGATCTTAACTTTATACCTCACTAATCACTTAGTCTTGGCTGTTTCTGCTGCATGGGATGCTATTTCATCCCATATATCTATTGACTTGCTTCCTTAATTTCTTTGTTTACTGAAATATTTTATCCAGTAAGGTCTTCTCTGGCAAACCCATCTAAAATTCCAACTTTACCCTATATACACAATTGTTATCTTACTTCATAGTATGTATCACTAACATAGCACATGTTTAATCTTTTGAAATATCATTATATTATGTTTTACCTTGGTATGAAATGTGATTGGTGTTTTTGACTAGTTCACTACTGCATTCTTAGATTCTGTCATATAGTATGCATTCTGAATTATCTCTCGAAAGAATGCATGAGCAGTAAGTGGGTTTGAGACATGATAAAGCCACTGAAGATGCTCACACCTCAGTTATAAAGCATACCAGGTAGCAGAAGCAACATTTGTGAAGACCCAAAGGCTAAATAGAGCATTAGGTTAACTATCATTAGTTAAATCTGGCTTAGAAATATTAATGTGAAAACAAGAGAGGATGGCAAGGAGATAAGGTTCATATCTTAGAGGGCACTGCAAAAATACATAAAAAGTATGGTCTTTGTCTTGAAGGCAAAGTTGAGCCACTGATCAGTTTTAAGTAGTGGGGAGAGCAGATGAAATTGGCCTTATGATACCTGTAATGCATTGACTGATTTACACAGATGAAGATATAAATTTGTAGAGCCATTTTTAGATATGGCTGATGAAGTTGGGGTGTTACATAGTAATAAGGATACCAACTCAAAGGAACTTGGAATGGCAAAGTTTACTTCTGTGGAGAAGGATGAACTATTAGCCAAAGTCCTGGCAAGCAAGCAGGTGGGCTGCTTCCTTTTTATTCCTAATGCTGCTGGCTCTGCTCTCCTGTTCATATTGGACAAATTGAGTTTAACAATCTGTTCACCATTGGCATTTGACATTTGAAGAGTGTAGAATGTCTTAATGTGTAGGATGTATTAATTGCTAACACCCTCTGCTACTTTCTTGCTGATATTGTCTTAGCAGAGTAATCAACAAGAGCGAAGCTACCAGGTCAAAGCAGGAACTTTTAAGCAGCTCAATTTTCAGGAAAAAAAATAGGCTTTTCTCATACCATATCTAAAACAAACTATTATGATCGTCTAAAACTAAATTCTAAAGTCAAGTTAAAGGAAGAAAATGATAAAACCCACTTTATACAGTTATCACAAGTTTTAAAAATATTAGCAAATGGAGCCCAATAACTTGACGATGTGAGTGGTGTTGGGAAAGATGGGGGAGAATAACGAAAGGGGTGACATTGACCAAGATGTGTTGTACTTATAAACTGGTTTGTTATATTAAAACTCCCTTTTAAAACTACTTAAAGACAATAATAAAAACAAAATAAGACCAAGAAACCTAAGAAAACTAATTCAAATACAGAATATTCAGTGATTAATAAATTCTCTTTAGTTTTCATTTGGTAAACTAGTACAGTGCCTCAAATGAGAGACAATCAAATTTCATCTCCTCATTGTACATGATTTTCAGTAATTCATTTCTCTTCTGTAACCCTCAGCTTTCCTCCCTCAGAAAGGAAAGGCAAAACCTGACAATTTCCAACTGAGCAGGTGATGCGTTTTATGATACCTTTTATGCCTCATTGAAGAGCTTAGCAGGGATGCAGCCCTGATGGAATATTGATGCCAAGTATAGTTGAAGATACATGTGATCTGCTTCTCTCTGTCATAGTCCGTCCCTGCTAAGATCACAACACAGTGCTAGAACAGTCATTATACATATACATCAGCACTGTTTGTCTTTCTTAAATTCATTGCACAAAAAGATTTCATTGTGATATTTACACATATGTATATAATATACTTTGATCAAATTCATTGTATCTGTATTTTTTTCTTAATGCTCTTTCTTTTCTTCCCTCCTTTTTTTTTTTTGGCCAGTCTTGGGGCTTGAACTCAGGGCCTGAGCACTGTCCCTGGCTTCTTTTTGCTCAAGGCTAGCACTCTGCCACTTAAGCCACAGCACCACTTCTGGCCATTTTCTGTATATGTGGTGCTGGGGAATCGAACCCAGGGCCTAATGTATATGAGGCACGCACTCTTGCCACTAGGCCATATCCCCAGCCCCATTCTTCCCTCCTTTTAAATAGCTTTAGTGGGTTTCTTTTTTATCTTTTCATAGTAGATGTAATAATGGACTTTTATCATATTCATATAAATCCTGTCACCATCTACACTGCAGCATTTTTATCATCAAACAGTAACAACCAAAAAGAGAGCACAAGGATTCAAAATTAGCTCATCTGAAAAAATATCACGATGTGACTTCAATATTTCCGCCATAATGGTAATGTTGGAGTCAGTCAGTCTCACACACATATATTGAATCTTATGACGAAGACTAAATACTTGCAAGAATCTTCAAAAGGCTATAAAACAGCACCGGTGTTTCTGTCTCAACCCCTAGAGATGCTGACTTAATCCTTCTGAAGTTAAATCTATGCTTGTGTATTCTCTCTGCTCTGCCCCCATTTCCCATGAGTTAGATTGTTTTCTGATTGCAAGTATTTTATTTTTCTAACTTATTTTTATTAGCATCAGTTATTTACATACAGAAATTTCATTTTGACCTGACTATGTATGAATACAGCATACCTTGATCAGACTCAAGCACTCTGTTTCTTCTACACTCTATTTCCTCTAGCACTCTATTTTTTCCACCTACCCTTTCCAATCCAATCTCAACAAGCTTCAGTGTTCCATTTTTACAGGTGTACATAAGGTATTTTGACCATATTTACTCTTTTTCACCCTCTCAGTTTGTCTATCCTTTCCAAAAAGCATTCAAATTCTGCAGTGGAGTTGTTTATATCTATATCACTTATTTTTTAAAAATGTGTTAATTGTTCAAGGTTTCATTGCAGTATATCACACATGTATATACTGGAACTTTAGTAAATTTGTCCACTTTACTTGCTCCCACCACCCCCTTCTCCTCATTATTACACAGCTTTCAATGGGTCTTGTTTGGACATCTTCGCTCACAGACACAATGTTCGCTCACAGACACAATGACATAATGTATTTAAATATTGTGAACCCTCTAACATTCCCTTTTCCTCCATTTTCTAAAGCTTTCTAACAGACCCATAATTTCTCTCTCTCTTTCTCTCTCTCTCTCTCTCTCTCTCTCTCTCTGTTTACATCTATGTTTATCTTTTAGGCCTAGCATTCACATATGAGAGAAAACATGTGACCTTTGTATTTCTGAACTTGACTTGATTTACTTAATATGATTATCTCAAGTTGTATCCATTTCCATACAAATGACATAATTGCATTCTTATGACTGGATAATACTCCATTTTGTGTATAATACGATATCTCTTAATCCATTCATCAGTTGAAGGGCATCTGGGCTGTGTCTACTGCCTGGATATTGTGAACAGTGACACAATGACTTAGTGTGCAAGACCTCTATTTTATCTTGACTTACACTCCTTAAGATATATGATCAAATGTCTCTGAAGGGGAAATGAGAATGGCCAAAAGACACATGAAGAAGTGCTATACATCACTGGCCATAAAAGAAATGCAAATCAAAACAACATTGAGATTCCACCTCACCTCAGTAAGAATGTCCATTATCAGGAAAATTAACAATAACAAATGCTGAAGGGGATGTGGCCAAAAGGGAACCCTACTTCATTGTTGGTGTAAATGTAAACTTGTTCAACCACTCTGGAAAGCAGTATGGACATTGCTCAGAAGGCTAAATATAGAGCTTCCAAATGACCCAGCAGCCCCACACTTGGGCATCTACCCCAAATATTACAAAGAAGAACACATTAAAGCCACCAGTACAACAATATTCACTGCAGCATAATTTGTCATTGCTAAAATAATGGAATCAACCCAGACGCCCCTCAGTAGACGAATGGATCATGAAAATGTGGTACATATACGTAATGGAATTTTATTCCTCTATCATTGCCCCATTCATAAGGAAATGGAAGGACTTGGAAATAATTATACTAAGTGAAGTGAGCCAGACCCAAAGAAGCATGGATTCTATGGTTTCCCTCATAGGGAATAATTAGCAAAGGTTTAGGCTAGTCACAGCAGAGGATCACAAGGGCCCAATAGCTCTGCCCTTATGAACACAAAGGAAAATGCTAAGTGAAATGAACTCCATGTTATGGAAACAAGTGTTATACCACTGGTGTAATTACTTTCAACATGCCATGTGAAATGGTAGCTTTTTTGTTGTGGTTGTTGATGATCCTTTTGTATCCCCTTCCTGTGTTTGTCCCCACGCTATCAGTGTATCTCATCTGAGTACCCTGGATACTGTATATACTGGTATTAGAACTAGGGAAGAGAAAGAGTATATCAAAATCAAGAGATGAAGGATAAAAAGACAAATGACTCCAAAAGCAATACTTACAAAACTATTTGGTATAAACCAACTGAACAACTCACGGGGGAGAGGGAAAGAGGGAGGGGAGGAAAGGAGGAAAGGGAGGATGTAACAAATTGTACAAGAAATGTACCCATTGCCTTACGTATGAAATTGTAACTCTTCTGTACATCAATGAACAATAAATAATTTTTTTTAAAAAAGCAAATTGGCCCACATTTTTCTCAAACAATAATTAGAATTTACTTGCAATAGCTTTACCACAGTAGACCTTCCCCTAACTCATCTGTGCAAAGAAACTTTAGCTGGACAGCAGCTCAACCACCTTACCTAAGGCATGAGCTATCTGTTATGTATCTTGATGAACATTTCACAAGTTGCCTTTAGGAATCCAACTGGTTAAAGGTTTGGTGTTCAGCAAACAAGGATGATTCCCTCACCATCTTCACATTTGAGTGAAATCTGAAATGTCACATTTAATTCTACTGCAGGAATACTGAAAAAAATTCCAAAGTTGTTTTTGTGCTCACCTGCTCACCCATGAGGATCCTCTTTGAGGCAGCGGGGGCGGGGAGGGTGTGGAGAATGAAATCCAACATTTCCAGGAGTTGGTGTTTCGGCCTCCCTTGCTTGTGCAACTTTGGAAGATTTGGGGTCTTGAGGCTTTTCCACTTTCATTTCATCAGGAAGGTACGGGCCTGTCGTGGCCTTTGAGTGATTAGAAACACTGCATTTTAAGTGAATTTCTAGGAAAGCAGCCTCAAAGTGCTATGTCAAATACTGAAACCACAGGTCTTCTCTTTAAAAATCTAGAAATTCCCACTTGGAGCAGAAATCACTCTTCCTGTTTACTAAGAGGGAGCATTTTCTCCTTAAATCTCTTGTTGGGAAAAGTATAAATGATCACTTTCAATTTTCATTTTTTAATAACTAAGAGAGAAATTAATTCCAGAACAAAAGACACTGGTTATCAAATAAACTTCTCAAGAGTACTATCATTGGTGTGGAAGCTACTCTTAGTATTTTGAGGAATCTCGATAGAGGTTGAATTCATTTACATTCTTTATTTTGTCAAATTTTTATTATCAAACTGATATACAGAGAGGTTACAATTTCATACGTTAGGCATTGGATACATTTCTTGTACTGTTTGTTACGCTGTCCCTCATACCCCCCTCCCTCCTCGCCCTTTCACTTTCCCCCCCCCCCCCCGAGGTGTTCAGTTCACTTTCACCAAACAGTTTTGCAAGTATTGCTTTTGTAGTTGTTTGTCATTTTTACCCTGTGTCTCTCAATTTTTGTATTCCCGTTCAATTTCCTACTTCTAATACCAGTATACACGGTTTCCAAAATACTCAGATAAGATTACAGAGATAGTGTAGGTACAACCACTGGAAGGTGATACAAGAACATCATCAATAATAAAAGCTACAGATACAGATGGGACGTTGAAAGTAGTTACAACTGTGATATAACAATTGTTTCCATAACATGGAGTTCATTTCACTTAGCATCATCTTATGTGTTCATAAGGGTATAGCTATTGGGCCTTGTGATGCTCTGCTATGACTTGCCTAAACCTGTACTAATTATTCCCAATAAGGGAGACCATACAGTCCATGTTTCTTTGGGTCTGGCTCACTTCACTTAGTATGATTTATTCCAAGTTTTTCCATTTCCTTACAAATGGGGCAATGTCATTCTTTCTGATAGAGGCATAAAATTCCATTGTGTATATGTACCAGATTTTCCTGATCCATTCGTCTACTGAGGGGCATCTGGGTTGGTTCCAGATTCTAGCTATGACAAATTGTGCTGCAATGAACATTGATGTGCTGGTGGCATTACTGTGATTTTGTTTGTGGTCTTTTGGATAAATACCCAAAAGTGGGGCTGCTGGGTCATAGGGGAGTTCTATATTTAGCCTTCTGAGGAATCTCCATACTGCTTGCCAGAGTGGCTGAACCAGTTTACATTCCCACCAACAGTGAAGTAGGGTTCCCTTTTGGCCACATCCCCTCCAGCAATTGTTATTGTTAGTTTTCTTGATATATGACATTCTTACTGGGGTGAGATGGAATCTCAGTGTTGTTTTGATTTGCATTTCTTTTATGGCCAGTGAGGTAGAGCACTTTTTCATATGTCTCTTGGCCATTCTCAATTCCTCATCAGAGAAGTCACTTTGCAAGTCTTTAGCCCACTTGATGAAGGGGCTATTGGTTCTTTGCAGTTTTGTTTTGGAAGAAGGTAATTTTTTTAGTTCTGCATATATTTTAGAGATGAGGCCTTTGTCCGCTGAAAGCCCAGTAAAGACCTTCTCCCAGTCAGTGGGATTTCTGTTTATCTTGTGAGCTATGTCCTTTGCCGTGCAGAAGATCTGCAGTTTAATGCAATCCCATTTGTCCATTCTTTCTTTGATTTGTAGCCTTTCTGGGTCATTGTTAAGGAAGTTCCGTCGTGTACGAAGGAGCCCAAGTGTTTCTCCTACTCCTTCCTTTACTGTTTTCAGAGTATGTGTTTTTATTTTGAGGTCTTTGGTACATTTGGAATTGATTTTGGTGCAGGGTGATATATAAGGATCTAGTTTTACTTTTTTGAAGATGTTGAACCAGTGTTGCCATCACCATTTGTTAAAGAGGCTATCTTTCTTCCAGACTATTTTTTTAGTTCCTTTATCAAAGATTAAGTAGGCATAGTTCTGTGGGTTCATTTCTGGGTCTTCAAATCTGTTCCACTGGTCTTCAGGTCTGTTCCGGTAAAAATACCAAGCTGTTTTTATTACTATAGCTTTATAATACAGCTTGAAGTTGGGTATTGTAATTCCTCCAGCACTGTCCTTTCTGCTTAGGATTTTTTTTTTTGCTATTCTAGGTCTTTTATTGTTCCATATGAATTTCTGGATTGCTTCCTCTATTTCATTAAAAAATGTTGTTGGGATATTAATGGGTATTGCATTGAATTTGTAGAAAGTCTTTGGCAATATTGCCATTTTAATTATATTAATCCTCCCGATCCAGGAGCATGGGAGGTTTTTCCATTTCCTTCGTTCTGACATAATTTCATTTTTCAAGCTTTTAAAGTTCTCCTCAAAGAGGTCTTTCACTTCTTTAGTTAAGGTTATTCCTAGGTATTTTATGTTTTTGGGGGCTATTGCAAAAGGAGTTGCTTTCCTGATTTCAGCCTCGGTCTACGGCTCATTAGCATAGAGAAAGGCCGTTGATTTCTAAGGGTTTATTTTATATCCTGCAACTTTTCCAAAGTTTTGGATCAGCTCTAGTAGCTTGGGGGTAGAGTCTATGGGATTCTTTAGGTATAGGATCATGTCATCTGCGAAGAGAGAAAGTTTAACTTCATCTTTTCCTACTTGGATACCCTTTATATTTTATTCTTGCCTGATTGCTCAAGCTAGGAATTCTAGTACTATGTTGAAGAGCAGGGGAGAGAGTGGACATCCCTGCCTTGTTCCTGATTTTAAAGGGAATGGCTTTAGTTTTTCACCATTTAGAGTTATGCTTGCTGTTGGTTTGTCATAAACTGAGTTGATTATATTCAGGAATGTTCCCTGGAATCCCAGTTTTTCCAGGGCTTTTAGCATAAATGGGTGCTGGATTTTATCTAATGCTTTTTCCACATCCAGAGATAAAACCATGTGGTTCTTTAGCTTGCTCCAGTTGATGTAGTAGATTACATTCATTGACTTGCTAATATTAAACCAACCTTGCATCCCTGGGATGAATCCAGTTTGATCGTGGTGTATGATTTTTTTGATGACACGTTGAAGTCGATTGGCCAGAATTTTGTTGAGAATTTTTGCGTCTATGTTCATCAGGGAAATCGATCTATAGTCCTCTTTATGTGATTTGTCCCTGCCTGGTCTTGGGATGAGGGTTATACTGGCTTCATAGAATTGGTCTGGTAGTGAATGTTCTCTTTTAATTTCATTGAAGAGTTTGAGAAATAATGGTGTGAGTTCTGTTTTGAAGGCCTTGTAGAATTCTGGAGTGAATCCGTCTGGACCTGAGCTTTTCTTGGATGGGAGATCATACATTCCCATTTCTATTTCAATACTGGATATGGTTCTGTTTAGAAGGTTTAAATCTTCATGGTTGATTTTGGGGATATCACTTTTTTCTAGGAAGTCATCCATTTCTTACAAGTTCTTGAATTTGTTGGCATAAAGGATTGCAAAATAGTCGCTTATTATTTTCTGAATTTCGGTTATTTTTGTGGTTATGTTACCTGTTTCATCTCTTATCTTGTTTATTTGAGTTGGCTGCCTTCGTTTTTTGGTCAGGTTTGCCAGGGGTCTCTCTATCTTGTTGATTTTTTCAAAGAGCCAACTCTTTGTTTTGTTGATTCTTTCGATGGTTTATTTCATCTCTAATTCATTTAACTCTGATTTGATTTTAATTACTTGCTTCTGTCTATATACTTGGGGTTTGGCTTGTTGTTCTCTCTCAAGAAAATTAAGGTGCTTCCTTAAATCATTGAGCTGCTGTTTCTCCAGTTTGTTGATGTATGCACTCAGGGATATAAATTTCCTCTGAGAACTGCCTTTGCTCTGTCCCAAAGGAACTGTTACTTTGTGTCCTCAACTTGGTTGAATTCCATAAACATTTGAATTTCCGTTTTAATTTCTTCAATGACCCACTGATGTGTTGTTTAGTCTCCACGAATTTTAGAATTTTCTTTGGTGGCTGTTTGAGTTGAGCTCTAATTTTATTCCATTGTGTTCTGAGAGAGTGCAGGGAATGGTTTTGATACTTCTGAATTTGTACAGATTTTCTTTGTGCTCTAAGATGTGATCTGTTTGGAGAATGTTCCATGTGCTGCCGAAAAGAATGTGTATTCTGTTGTTGTTGGGTGGAATATTCTGTAGATGTCGGTTACGTCTAGTTGGTCTATGCAATTATTTAGTTCTGTGGTTTCTTTGTTCAGTTTTTGGTGTGTTGATCTGTCCAGAGGTGATAGTGGGGTGTTAAAGTCCCCAATTATCAATGTGTTTGGGTCTATGAGTGTTTTTAGAGTCAGTAGTATTTGTTTGATGAAGTTGGGTGCTCCTGCATTTGGTATGTATATATTTAGAATGGTTATATATTCCTGTAGGAGAGATCTCTTTACTAGTATGTAGTAACCTTCTTTGTCTCTTACCTTTTTTAATTTGAAGTCAATTTTGTCTGATACTAGGATTGCAACTCCAGCCTGCTTATGGGGGCCATTTGCTTGATAGATTTGATTCCAGCCTTTCACTTTTAAAAGATGTTTACTTTTGCTGGATAGATGTGACTCTTGGAGGCAGCAGAAAGATGGATCTTGATTTTTGACACAACTCATGAGCCTATGTCGTTTGATTGGAGAATTAAGTCCATTAATGTTGAGAGTTAGGATTGAGAGATGATCGTTTGTTGCTTTCATTATCACTGTCTTGTTTGAAGCTGTGTCTTCCCATTTCTTGATATGATGTTTACAATTTAGGGTTCATTTCTCTGTCTGAATTCGGATCTTGATTATTTTCCCTGTATAGTACATCTTTGAAGTTTTTCTGTAAAGCTGGTTTGGTGGAGATCTATTGATTCAGTTTTTCCTTACTGTGGAAGTCTTTTATTTGACCTTCAGCTATGAATGAGAGTTTGGCTGGGTACAGAATTCTTGGTTGGTAGTTATTTTTTTTAGGGTTTGGTATACTTCAGTCCAGGCTCTCCTTGCTTTCATGGTCTCTGCTGAGAAGTCTGGGGGTAGTTCTGATTGCTTTTCCTTTATATGTGATTGTTTTCTTCTCCCTAACAGCTTTAAGGATTCTTTCCTTGTACTCTACTGTTCCTGTTTTGATCACTATATGTCGGTGGGATGTCCTATTCTGGTCTGGTCGGTTTGGGGTTCTAAATGCTTCTTGTATCTGTATAGGCCTTTCCTTCTGGATATTTGGGAAGTTCTTAGCTAATATTCTGTTAAATAGGTTGCCTATCCCATTAACCTCTTTCTCCAGGTTTTCCTCAATACCTATTATCTTTAAATTGGGCTTCCTGATCATTTCTTGAATCTCCTGTAGCAATCTGTTTTTTTGATTGGACTGGATTTGTATTGATTTTTGATCTTTCTCCATAGAATCTAAGGAATCTTCAGCTCCTGAGATTCGATCCTCTGCTTCAGTTAGTCGGGACTGTAGGCTAGCTACTTGATTTCGAATCTCTTTTCCTTCTGACTGGTCTTTCCTCATGATTTCCATGTCATCTCTTAGGTCTTGCCTGGACTTCTTTATGTCATTAATTTGGTTTTGAGTGCTGTCTCTGAAATCTTTTACCTGGGTAGCTATCTTTTCATTTGACTCTTGAAGTTCATTTAGCTTTCTATTTGTGGATGCCATGAAATTCTCCATTAATTTTTGCTTTGCCTCCTCACGCTCTAGAATAATTGACTGAAGTGGTTCAAACTTTTCAGTTATCATGTTTATCAGTAGACTTTGTAGAGCATTTTGGTGGTTCTCTTCTATGTCTTTGATGGACTGCTCTGCTTCCTGCTTGGTTTGAGTGGGGGATAAGACTTCATTGTTTACCATCTTTCTTGTGTTCCTTCTGCCCATCGGAATTGGGAATGCCAGTCTACCAGCACCTGTGAGCACCGTTTAAGACCCAAAGCAGCCCTTACCAAGCACTGTTGTGTAAATCTTACAAGTTCACAATTATATACAGATACCGTGTATACCTGTCTATAAAATTAGATTTGGTGTTCCTAAAGAATACAATTTCAATATAACAACCGATCCTGGTCCCTGTATTCAGTAGGTACTTATTTACTGTTACAACCCTATAAGCAATTCTTGTTTTTATATTAAGTTCTTTTAGGACTGGCTTTCTCTATGAATCCCTTTGATTCACTCGGATTAAGCTGGGATACCCTCTATCCAATAACCAGGAGTCAATGGAAACTGGAGTTCTAGGCATTAATCAGGAGGGTAAGTTGGAGGTAGTAAAGAGAATAGAGTAAAATGTATTGCGGAGGGGGGGTTGTGATTTTGGTTTACTTTCAGTTACGTGTAAATGTGGAGAAGAGTAGAATCAGTAGAAAGAACAAGGTTAAAATGATAGATAATGGAGAGTTAGCAGAAAAGAGTGGAGGTGTTATTCATAGGAAAGTAGTTTTTAAAGAAAGAGAATGTAAAGAGAGAAATGAAGTAAAAATAATGGAAGACAGATGCACAAAACAGAGAAAAATTATTTAAAAAAAGAAAAAAAAAACTATAGGGAAAAAAACAGAAAAGGAACAACCCAAACAAACAGCAAAGAAAAAAACTTGATAAAACAAACAGGTACAAATAGAAAACATAAAAAAAAAAAATGACGACTTTTCAGAAGTGAAAACAATTTTTTTTTTTAATTTTAAAAAATGTTGAAAAGAAAGAAAAAAATCTGGTCCTCCTTGTTTGGGTGGTCTTTCCCCAGTTTCTGGTTTGCTGGTGATGGTCTGCAGTCTATATTCCTGATTGGCTGGGTTTGACTTGATTTCAGTTTGCTCCTCTGTCTGCTGTGGGGCCGCAGCCTTTAACGCCTGGCTTTGAATAGTCCTGGACTCAGCAGGGCGGTGCACCTCTGGCCTGGTTTACCCGGTTGAGAGTTGCTTGCCTGGGTGAGGCTCCTCCCTCCTGGGTGAGGTGGCCTCCTTGGCGGAGGTGGCTATGGAATGCAGCTCCGTTTCGGGCTCGGAATTGGGCTTCCTCTGTGAAGGGACTGTTTAACTGTCTCAGGAACTATTTGTTCCCCCGTCTTGTGTTTCCGTGCCGCTGGAAGCTGCTTGCTGCTTTCGCTTTAAATTTAGAAATTCCGGTGGGCAGGGCAAGGCACCCCTGGCTAAGCCAAGGCACAGGACATGCCTCCCGCCAGGGCAGGGGGCATGCTCCTGGGCGGAACTGGCTCTCACTGGTCAGTCCCTCTTGCCCTTTTCAAAGATGGCTCCTTTGACCTCGCTTTCCCAAGGCCCACTTTAGTTCGAATATGGTCTGACCCTATGCCCGTGAAAAAGATGGCACTTTGCTCTGGTGGTGGGGGAAGGGCTGCCTTCCAGAAGCTGCTTTGTGGGCACGAGTGAGAATATCTTATGTGGGGTACTCATGCTTTCTCTGTGACTTCAGGTCGTCCGTGCTCAGCCGCCGTCTGGAGTATTTCTCCCTGGTCTCCGCTGTGTGCTTTAGCTGCACCAAGTGTGGGTTGCTGTGCCTGGCACTGTCCCGGCGCCGGCACTGGCGCGGCGATGGGACGCCGCCCAGAGCTCTAATCTGTGTTTTCAGATGAGCAAAGTCAATTTTTCCTTCCTGGCCAGAATCCCTGTACTTTTAGAACTTATTTTGGCTGTCTTTCTAGGAGTAAAAGTTTCTAGTGCTCTGCAGCTCCTCCGCTGTCTTCCCGGAAACCCTATCTTTATTTACATTCTTAAAAACAATGTTCCATTTTTCCTGCATTCTCATCAGCATTTCTTGTTATTTTTGTTCTTTATGATAACCATGCTGACTAAAGTGATGTAGAACTTCAGTGTTATTTTGATTTGCATTTCCTTTATGGCCAGAGATATTGAACATTTCTTCATGAGTTAATTAGACCATTTGTACTTTGGTTTTGTTTTGTTTTTTCATTTGTACTTCCTTTGAGAGTTGTATGTTCAGTTCATTTGCCCACTTATTATTGCATTGCTGATTATCTGAGAGTCTGTTTTTTTGAGCTCCTTATGTATTCTAATTATTTATGGCTTGTAAGATGCTGGAAAAGATTTTCCTCCCATTCTGTATGCTGTTTCTTTAGTTCAATTACTATTTCCTTTACTGTGCAGGAGCTTTATAGTTTGATGCAATACCATTTGTCAACTCTTGCTCTTATTTGCTGAACTATTAGAGTAATATTCCAGAAGTTATTGCCTATGCCAATATGTTCCAGTGATTTATCTTTCCTGTAGTATTTTCAGCTTCAGGACTTATAATAAGGTCCTTGATCCACTTTGAATTGATGTTAATACACAATTTATTTTCAGTTTTCTACATGTAAAAATCTACTTTTGCCTGCACCATTTATTGAAGAGGTTATCTTTTCTCTGACTTACATTTTGGGCCTTATTGTGAAAAGTCAGCTAGTTAAAGCTGTGTAAATTTATTTCTGGGTTTCCTACACTGTTCTTTGAGTCTGTTTTTATACCAAGACCATGTTATTTTGTTGCTATGGCTCATTAATATAGTCTGACATGTAGTATTATGATACCTTGAGAATTGTTTTTTTTGTGTGTGTGTTCAAGATTACTTTGGCCATTCAGTATCTTTTGTGTTTCCACAAGAATTTTAGGATTTTCTACTTTTGTAAAGAATTGTATTTACAATTTTGATGAGAATTACATTTAATGTGTAAATTGGCTTTGGGTAATATAGAAATTTTTATGCCATTAATTCTGCCAACCTCTGAATGTGGGAGGTCTTTTCATCTTCTGTTTTTTTCCTTCAGTTTCCTTCTTCAAGGTTTTATAACTTTTCATTGTAGAGGTCTTTCATCTCCTTGGGTAAGTTTATTCTTATGTGCTTTATATTTTTGAGACCACTGTGAATGTAGTTCTTTCCACAATTTTCTTCTCAGTCTGTTCATTTCCTATACACAGAAACTCTTATTTTACTATGTTGATACTGTGTCCTACTATAGTGCAAAAGCTTTTTAAAGGCCTAGAAGTTTGATGCTGTGCAAGAAATATATCTTACTCACAAAAACACTGGTTTTGAGAGAAAAATTTTAAAAAATCTTCTAAGAAAATGAACTCCAAAGGCAGGTAGGAATGAATAAATTTCAGATAAAAATTAGTAAGACGACATGGTCATTTCACATTAGTGAAGGGAAAATTCATCAAGAGAACATAGCAATTTTTAATATTTATAAAAAAAATATCAGTTCACTTGACTTTGCTAAACGAATACGCCTGAACTTAAAAAAAAAGATCAATCCTAACATAATGGCATTAGTAGATTTTAATAATCCACGCTCACCAGTAGATAGTTAATCCCACACACACACCCGTCGCAAAAAATAAAACAACAAGCCTCAGAAATAAATGTTCTTATAGAACAAATGAACTCGACAGGTATCTATAAAATATTTTATCCAGAAGCTGCATAATGTGCGTTCTTCTCAGCAGCCCACGGAACTTTCTCTAAAATACATTCTCATTTAGGACATAAGGCAAATCTCAACAAATATTAGAAAATTGAAATAACACCCTGTATTCTATGGATTAAAACTAGAGTTCAACAGCAAATGAAACTACAGAAAATATTCAAATACATGGATTGAATGATGAGCAGGATAAGAGGGAATTCGGAAAGTTCCTAGAATCTAAGAAAGATAAAAACATAACCCTCCAGAACTTTTAGGATGTATCAAATGCAGTTTTAAGAAGAAAGATTATAACTATGAGTGACTACAACAGAAAAAAAACAACAAAGTAAGATATCTCAAACAAATGGTCTACTGATGCTTTATAGGTTTCCAGAAAAATAAGAACTAGTGAAATACAAAATTAGCATCTGGAAATAAGAAAAGAAAGTAGATGAATGGATCAAGAAAATGTAGTACATATACACAATGGAATTCTATGTGTCTATTAAAAGAAATGACTTGGCCCCATTTGTGAGGAAATAGAAAGACTTGTAAAAAAAATCATAGTAAGTGAAGTGAGCCAGACCAAAAGAAACATAAACATAAACATAAACTCACTCATTGGGAACAATTATTAGTTGTCTTGTGTAGTCCTAGCAGAGGAGCACAGTAGCTCAATCACAATGTATATATGATCACATAAGATGATCCTAAGTGAAATGAACTACAAGATTTGGAAATAAGTGGTTTATCTTTGTTGTTATTTCCAATGTACCCTATGAAATTATGCATTTTTTGTTTGTCTTCCCCATGATTTTACCCCTGTTGTCAGTGTAACTTACTTTGGTACCCTGGGTATTGTATATATGTTTATCAGAACGAGGGAAGTGGAACACCAAAATGGAGAGACAAAACTAGGACCAATGCAACAGCAATACTTAAAAGAAAATATGCTGTAAACCAACTATACATCCTGGGGGAGGGTAGGAAGGGAACCAGGGAGGGAGAAAGGTGGAGAAAAATGGAGGAGGTAACAAGTTTGATATGAAATGTACTCATTGCCTTATATATGTAACTATAATCTGTCTATACATTACTTTGACAATAAAAAATATTTGCAAAAAGCAATACAAAGAACAGTGACACAGGAAGTTGGTTCTTTGAAAAAGAACTGAACATTTTGTAGGTAAGGAACCAATTTTAGAATACCTATACAGGAGCACATATGACATCATTGAATCTTGGTAGTGAATTTTTAATATAAGCATGATGTATTACATTTCATAAATGATGTCCAAAGAGCATAAATCCCTCTTCCAATGTTATACTGGTATAAGATGGGAGAATTAGAGCTCTAATTTGGGACTATTTGAATTCCAAATCTTCCAACTTCTTCCTGAAAGGTCTTAGGAATTCATCCAAAGTGCTCGAGAAGAGCTCCTTATTGTGGCCCTCATGGATTGAATGAAAATCCTATCATAAAATCTTGTAGGCAACAATATAGCATAGTCATTGAGAATATCAGCAATATATTTATCTCTTGAGTAAAATCAGTAATTTTGTGTATTCATGCTCTTTCACTGGATGGTTACATGGGAGGGCTAATTAATCATGCCTACATTCAATTCATTGCCAATTTCCTTAATGGTTGTAATTAGAATTATAATTGTATTTACTGCACAAGACTGTGATGAAGATTAAATGACTTAATACTTGTAATGGTTTGGAATAATGTCCAGTGTAGAATACATGTTATAGAAGTATGTGGAAAATAACTAAGTGTGTGTGTGTGTGTGTGTGTGTGTGTGTGTGTGTGTGTGCATCAATGGTTCACACCTTCAATCTAAGCTATTCAGAAGGCTGATATTTGAGGACTGGGGTTTGAAGCCAGCCCAGGTAAGAAAGTCTGTGGGACAAATATCACCAATTATTATCGCTTATCACCAAAAAACCAGAAGTGAAACTGTGATTCAAGTGGTAGAGTGCCAGCTTTGAGTAAGAAACAACTCTCAGGCCCTCAGTTCAAGCCCCAGTATATGTATATATACATATAGTCACCTCACACTCCTGCTTCAGTTATCTCTGAAGGTATGGTTCTGATTAGAGTAAGTAGTCTAAAACTAGACAGATTCTACTTTAATGTGTATTGTCACAATGTCATATCAGACCTGGAAAGGCAACCAAGAAATCAGTGACACTTGAGCAACTCCAAAGTTATCAGATGGCAATGAGCAAATAGAAAATGTGGAAGGGCATATGGGAGAGAAAAAAAGATGGTACTACTTGTTTTGGAAGGTCTAACTATGATTTAAAGAATGTCAGTAAGATAAATTTTTATACGTCTTGTTTATTCAAAGGGAGAGAAATGAGATGAAATAATGAAAACCACAAATAAAAACATATTGGTATTGCTTATAAGCCTAAAGAGCAAAAATGATTTTTCCAGTGTCACACAAGTAGTAGAGAGGAGAGGCAGAATTCTAACTTAAGTCAAACTAAATTACAAAGTCCTCCAGCTGCTTACTATAAAATCTTAGGAGCCCATCCAGAGGAGAATTTAGGGCTCAGGGAGAGTTACTTAAAGTGGTTTTACAGCTAAAGACAGTTACCTGGCATTTAGTGAACTCTCAGTAAATAATAATTTTATCATTAGCACAGTTAATATTTCTTTGTTATTCTTACAGCTGGGAAAAATCTGAGAAACTTCCTTTCTTCCCAGCATATTATTTTCTTATAGTATTTAAAAAGACAGACATTGAAGTGATCCAAATGTGGAGCCAGTATTTCCAGAACTATAATATACTATCAGTATAATGCTATGCTACTAATACATTACCAGGTCTGTGGAAAACAAAATATTTCCTGGACCAAATAAAATTTAAAATACTATGTTAAGCATTAAATATGTTTCTTTATGCAAAGATTTCTCAGAACAATTTTAAATGTGTTGTTTTTATGTATTTAATGGGAGAAAAGAAAACACAACCTTTCTAACCATACTTAGAATGACTTTGCTTATGGACAACTTTCCCCATTTTACAGAAATCCAGTTTCCTACAAAATGAAATTTGTGAAATGCTTCCCCAAACAACTGTCTCAGATTTGTATGAGAAATTCTCCCAAGCTTCCTTAAGTGGACAATTTCACTCCTTGACTTATGGGCTTAGTAAAAAGGGGCAAGGAGAGTGTCAAATGTCTTAATCTGGACCAACAAGTTCAAAGGTGGGTCAATAAAGTTCAAAATCTTATGATTCTTTCAAAAGCAAATTCACCATTTGTGGTGCAGTGTACCTGTAATCCTAACTACACAGGAAGTTGAGATTTGAGGATGTTGGTTTATTTATTTATTTATTTATTTTTCTTTATTGTCGAAGTTAAGTACAGAGGGGTTACAGTTCTATATGTAAGGCAGTGAGTACATTTCCTGTCCAACTTGTTACCTCCTCCTTCATTCCCCTCCCCTGCCATCCCCCTTCTCCCTTTTCCTCTCCACCCCACCATGAGTTGTACAGTGAGGGTTTTGTAAATATTGCTTTTGGAATGGTTTATCTTTTTATCCTTTGTTTCTCGATTTTGGTATTCTCCTTCCCTTCCGCAGTTCCAATACATGTCTATACGGTATCCAGGGTACTAAGATCAGTTACAGTAATTGCAGAAGTAAAACCACAGGAATGAGATACGAGAGAACAAAAAAGGTAGTTTCACATGGCATGTTAAGATCTTTGTTTGAACTTAGTCCATGAAGGAAAGTCTATGAGATGCTTATTTCCAATTAACTACCAAAAAAAGCTAGAAATGGAGCTGTGGTTAAAGTGGTATAGTGCTAGCCTTGAGCACAAAAGCTCAGTGACTAAGCTCAAGTTCTGAGTTCAATCCCCAGGATGGGCAAAGAATAGCAGATTTAGCAGAGGCAACAAAGGATAATCAGAAATTAATGGTAAATCAAAGAATCCCAAACCCAGGACATTCATTGATAGCAGAGCTTAGCAAAAGGAGCAAGCCCAGGAATAAACTAGAGCTATTTTTGGAATCAGCACACGCAAATTTTACCTAATCATTTTAATTCCAAGAGCTTGATGGAAACATGATTATCTAGAGAGAGAGATTTGCCATTTGAAGACTGGGCTGAGAGACTTTTAAGACGCTCTTACCTACTAGTAACATAATAATAAAAGAAGAAATGTAATCATATATTCACGAATTCAAAAATTTAGTCCTTATCAAAATATTAGTTATTTGCCAGTCCTGAGGCTTGAACTCAGGGCCTGGGCACTGTCACTGAGCTTCTTTTGGTCATGGCTACTATTCTACGCCTTGAGCCATAGCACCACTTCTGGCTTTTTCTGTTTTTGTGGTACTGAGGAATCGAACCCAGGGCTTCATTCAAGCTAGGCAAGCACTGTATCACTAAGCCACTTTCCAAGACCTACATTCTTTACTAGAAGAAAAATAATAATTTATATAGAACCACAAAAGCCTTGAATAGTGAGCACAATCTTGAACGAAATAGATGAACACATTATGATACGTAATTCTAGAAGACACTACAAAACTTTAAGAAGCTTTGAATAGTGAGCAAAATCTTGAGCAAAACGAACCACAAAAGCCTTGAATAGTTAGCATAATCTGGAACAAAATGGATGAACACATTATGATACCCTATGTTAGAAGACACCATAAAACTTTAGTAATCAAAGTACCATGGTTCTGACATAAAAATACAAACTAATGGGATACAATTTAGGTCCTACAAGTGAACTCATATCTACAGCCAACTGATTTATAATGAATGGACTAAGATCATGCAGTAGAAATAGAACAAGTTTTTCAATACATATTGTTGGATAAATTGGACATCCACATGGAAAAGAATGAAACTAGACCAACTATCTCTCAGCAATTATAAAATGTTAGACTAATTTTTGATTAATTATACCAAACTGAAGCAATAAAAGAAAACATTGGGAAATTCTTCAGGATATTATAATGGGCAAGGATTAAAAAAATAAGATCTCCATAGCACAGGAAACAAAAGTAAACTAAATAAATGGGACTGCATCAAACTAAAATACCTCTGCACTTAAAATGAAACAAGCAGTAGAGTGAAAAGCAAATCTATGAAATGGGACAAGAGTTAATATCCAGAATATTTTAAGGAACTAAAAATCTCAATAGCAAAATAAAACCAAACACACACACACACACACACACACACACACACACACACACACACACACGCTTAACTAAACTCCTTGCTGGAGATTTTGGAATGTCTCATAAGTACCTCCTTTATTCTTGCTTTGCTTTCACTCAGGTGTTCTCTTCTTCTATTTGTTCCTATCCTGCAGTTTGACTTCAGGTCCTGAGCCTTATGCTTTTTAGCTGAAGACTGGTTCTCTACCACTTGAGCCTCAATTCTCTTTCCAGCTTTTTGGTGGTAAATTGCAGATAAGAGAGCTTCATGGACTTTCATGCTCAAGCTGCTTTGAATTGTCATCTTCAGATCTCAGCCTCCTGAGTAGCTAGGGTTATAAGCGTGATCCACTGGTATCTGGCAAGTCTCTGAGTTGAACTTCCTATAGATTTTAATTCTAGTAAACTTATTGTATTTGTGCCTTTGCTTATGCTGCCCAATGTTAGTGTGTGCCTACCTCATAACAATTGAACTATTATGAGCTGGTAACTTTTGCTCATCCTTCAAGAGTTTTCCATGTTCTTCCTGAAAACCACCACTACTCTTTCTTTCTACCTCCTCTAGGGTGCCTACTTAAATATGCTCTTCTTGGGCTGGGGATATAGCCTAGTGGCAAGAGTGCCTGCCTCGGATACACGAGGCCCTAGGTTCGATTCCCCAGCACCACATATGCAGAAAGCGGCGCTGTGGCTCAAGTGGCAGAGTGCTAGCCTTGAGCGGGAAGAAGCCAGGGACAGTGCTCAGGCCCTGAGTCCAAGGCCCAGGACTGGCCAAAAAAAAAAATATGCTCTTCTATGTTTATCTTTATCTGCACATTTATAACATTTTGTGGATAAGTGTTCCTACTATAATTGTCTCAATCATTGTAATTCATTTACCTATAGTCTAACAGAAGGTACATAGATGAGTGCCCTGACTCAATGGGGAAGCCTTTTACTAATCTTGCTTGGTAAGACCATGTCTGCATCCTCCTATCATGATCTTCTTTTAAATTTAATCAACCTATGTCTATCAGAGATCAACTTTCTGCTTTTAGAAAGAGGGCAATATTTGGGGGCTGGGAATATGGCCTAGTGGCAAGAGTGCTTTCCTTGTATACATGAAGCCCTGGGTTCAATTCCCCAGCACCACATATATAGGAAACGACCAGAAGTGGCGCTGTGGCTCAAGTGGCAAAGTGCTAGCCTTGAGCAAAAAGAAGCCAGTGACAGTGCTCAGGCCCTGAGTCCAAAGCCCAGGACTGGCAAAAAAAAAAAGAAAAAAAAAAGAAAGAAAAAGAGGGCTGGGGATATGGCCTAGTGGCAAGAGCACTTGCCTCGTATACGTGAAGCCCTGGGTTCTATTCCCCAGCACTACATATATAGAAAACGGCCACAAGTGGCGCTGTGGCTCAAGTGGTAGAGTGCTAGCCTTGAGCAAAAAGAAGCCAGGGACAGTGGTGCTCAGGCCCTGAGTCAAAGGCCCAGGACTGGCAAAAAAAAAAAAAGAAAAAGAAAGAAAAAGAAACACCAAAGAGAGCTTCAAACGTATTATCAAACCTACATTTTAAGGCAAATCATCTTGAAAGCTCAAAATTTAATAAAATTCTGGTTATCAGAATTTTCTCAAATGTAGCTGGAAGCACAATTAAGATTTCTTCTGATTTTTCATTTTAATCTCACTAACAATCACATGGAGATACTTCCGTGTTTCACCTCACTTAGAATGGCTATTATCAAAGAAACGAAAAAGGATGGCAAGAATGCAGATTAAATTTTATTCACAGTTGTTTGGGATGCAAATTAGCATGGCCATTGTGGAAAAGAGGTAACAGGTTGTTCAAAAAGATAAAACTAGATCTGTCATACAATCCAGCAATCCCATTTCTGAGTATTTGTGAAAGGAACTAAAATCAGCATATCAAAGAGACGTCTAAACTCCTGTTTATTGAAGCACTATTCACAATAAGAATCAACCAAGTTGGATGAATAGAGAAAAAGTAGCACATATACACAACAGAATATTATTCAGCCATAAAAGAATGACATCCTGTCATCTTCAACAACATGGATAGAACTGGATGATACTAAGTGAAATAAGCCAGGCATCTAGAGACAAATATCACATGATCTCACTCATTTGTTGAAGCTAAATATGTTGACCCCATAGAAAAGAGTACAATTTTAGTCATTAGAGTCGAGGAAAAGGAGAGGGGGATACAAGCTAGATAATGGGCACCAAAATATCATTACAATAGAATAATTAGCTATTGTGCTATAACAAGTTATTGTCAATAGTCTATGACAATTTGTGATATATTTTTAAGAATCTGGAAAAGAACCCAAAGATTGTGAAGACAAAGAAGAGGAAGATTCAAATTAGCCTGATATGAGCATTACACACTATGCACATTTATTGAATCATCATAACATACCTCATAAATATCAGAAATATTATGTGCCAATTAAATTTTTACAAAAGGTTTTTGAGACAGAGGCTCACTATATAACCAGTACGGTCTGGAACTCACAATCAACCTTCCTCAGCCTAGAGATTACTGGGATTATATGCATGCTAAATTGAAACCCTATGCACAACTGTTTAAGGATAATAATAAACAATTTGAAAATCATATAAGTTGTAACAGGGAATTAGTTTCTTTCCAACATGGATGCCATTTATTTATTTATTATCATTAGCATATATTAGTTGTATAGAGTAATGGGTTTCACTATGATTTTCCATACATGCCTGTATCATGCAATGATTATGTCCACCCACTCTTTTTCTAAGTTTACCCCCACCAGTACCCTCCTAGACCCTAGTAATTGGTCTTCTATTTTCAGAGTGATTTTTTAGTTTCCCTATGTGACAGAGTACATACAATATATGTTTTTGTATGATTTATTTTATATAACAACTTTCTCTTGTTTAATTGCATCATCTGTCACTTCCAATAAATAAATACTTTCATTAAAATAGCAATGGAGATACATTTCATTCATTCTCCTTTCTATTTGATATAAATACTGGCTTCTCAGGAGGCTGAGATCTGAGGATCATGGTTTGAAGCCAGTCTGGGCAGGAAAGTCTGTGAGAGTTTTTTTTTTCCAATTAAGCATAAAAAAGCCAGGAATGCAGTTGTGGTAGACCATGTGCCTTGAGCACAAAAGCTCAGACATAAGTGCCTAGACCCTGAGTTCAAGTCTAGGACCAGAAAAAATAACCAGACTTCCATTGTGTACGTATGCCATGCCATTTATCCATTAATCTGTTGGTGGACACTTAGGTTATTAACATATAAAGTCTTTCATCATATGATCTAAGCTTAGATGTCTAACTTCATCTCCAACCACTTCTTCCATCCAGTCACTCTACTCTCCAGTCATGTTGCCTCTGGTAGAGGCACATGAATCTTTCTTTCTCATGCAAATTTCTAATCAACATTAAAGACCAAGGTCAAAAATGAATTGCTCTATCAGGCTTTATCCTTGATCTATCACACATTAAAGCTCACTATTGAGTGCAAAAGTGTCTCAAAAATGTGGAATGTTTTGGACATGAAGTATGTTAGACATAAAATATATCTTGACTAGTTATTAGGCAACATTCCAATTGGGGTCTGAGAAAATATTACATATTTAAATATTTCATTATAAAATATTAAATAGCATAAATAAGGATAAATAATCTTTTATGAGCTCAGATCAAGCTACCAAAACTAGCCGAGTGATATACTTTTTACTTTTTGAAAGTTTTGAATTTTGTAACTGAGAAATTATTCACTATAGGCTTATGTTTCTGGGTTAATTGTACCACAACCAAATTTATTCCACAAAACCAAGAATGAATTAATAATAAATACACTCATAATATATATACTACTTTATAGTTCATTATAATGGCTGAGTGAGGATTGAGAAGTTTTACTTTCTTTAATGTTTATTTTAACTATATTTGCTCAAAACTGTGTGTATTAAATCCACAAATAAGGTGGGTTTATTGTATGCCTGTGTACTCAAAATATATGAATAAAATATATTTGAATAGAATTCAAAGATAATTTAGTTATACAGATGGCTACACATTTATTAGATGAAATCAAAAGCTTTTCTATATATGATCAGAAAATATAATAAACGAATATTTCATTTATAATAACATCCAAACAATAAAGTTTCTTAGGGATAAAGTATAAATGTGCATGGTCTATACAAAGAAGATAGAGTCTTAAATTAGTCTATAAATAAACAGAATATCCTGTCTAGATTTTTATATAAAATAAAGTGTGACTAGAATAACAACATTAAAAGGAATTTTTAAAAGCTAGTAAACTTCATGTAAAAAAGATCCAGAAAAGCTCTTTAAATAGATCCAAATATTTATTAGAGAAGCCATACAATAAATGTTGCAATTGTAATCAGTGGTTGAAAGGATGATTACTTAATGAATACTCTTTAATAATTGTCCTTTCAAAATGTATTGATAATATGAACATGAAATTATAAAACCATAAAATTACTTAAAACACTGTTGTTCATGAAGTTAATATTATTCTTGAGTGCCTGAGGTAGAATGATTTCAAGTTTGAGGCAAGCCTGAAATACATACACAGATTAAGACCAGCCTTGCCTATTAGAAATTGCTTGTTTGGAAAAGAAAACAATTTATAATCTTGAAATATCATGACCTTCCTAACAAAAAATCCTAAATATATAAGTAAAAATACTGATGATATGGTCAATGATAGATGTACACTTCAAAATAATAATTTGGGTGTGTTTTTTATTGCTCATGGGGCTTGAACTCGGGGCCTGGCACTGTCTCCGAGCTTTTTTGCACAGGGACAGTGCTCTATCACTTTGAGCTACAGTTCTACTTCTTGGTTTTGAGTGGTTAATTGGAGATAAGTGTCTCCTAGGGACTTTTCTGCCCAGGCTGGTTTTGAACTTTGAGCCTCAGATCTCAGCCTCCTGAGTAACTAGGATTACAGGCATGAGACACTGGTGCCCAGCTTAAAATCATAATTTTTAAATCTCCTGTTTGACAAAGTAATAAACCAAATTGTTAAAGTTTAAAATGCAAATGGTGAGCTAGGATTGGCAGTCCATGCCTGTAATCCCAAATTCTTGGGAGGTGGAAGCAGCTAGATTGTGAGTTCAAGTTCAGCCTGGGAAAAATTAATGACATCCTATCTCAAAAACAAAACACTGCAACTGGGTGCTGGTGGCTCGTTCATCTAATCCTGGCTGCTCAGGAGGCTAAGATCTGGAAGATTGAGTTTCAAAGCCAGCCCAGGACAAAAATTTCAACTCTATCTCCAAACTGATGGACAGAAAAAAAGGCAAGGTTGGAGTTATAGCTCTAGTGGTATAGTATTGGCTGTGAGCAAGTAAACTGAATGTGCACAAGGCCCTGAGTGGTACAATGCATGCTCTTGGCATAGAATCAATCCCCAGTACCACAAAAATGCAAATAATGAAGGAAAGAAATAAATATGATGAAATAGAAACTGTATTTTTAATAGACATACAAATAAAGTGCTAATTTTTGTACTTTGCAAAGAGCTCCTGCATCAATAGAAAATGGCAACCAATTCAGCAACCAAGTAGGTAAAAGGTAAGAACAGGAGGTTTATGACATAGAGAAAGTAAATGGTCTACAAATGTTGGAAAGATGTTTTAATATTTCTTCTTGTAAGATGTACAAAGTGATACAAGATGATACAATTTACACTTCTCATAATGTTAAAAACTAAAAAGTAGTGCTCAGTACTGGCAATGGTATACTTCAGCTCCTAGAGTTCTTTAGACTAATGTCATCACTATTTTACAGGAGAGTTAGAAGAATTTTATGGAGCACTGGAACCCAGAACTTATCTAGAATTCTCACTAGGTCATTATAATAGTCACCAGAAGAAAGCCAAGATTCTTAAAACTTATAACTATCATTGTGAAAGACAAAGTCACAACTTGAACTCAGTTTTTGCCACACAATTCAAGACTCTTTATTAATTCAGGCTGGAGGTTCTTTTGAGTGTGTATCAGCGATTCTTACAAACCTAAATCCTATGCATTATGTATGATTTTATAAAGTTAATTTTTTGTTGTTCTAGACATCAAATCTAAAACCTTGTGCATGCTACACAAGCACTCTATCAGTGAACTATGTCCTCACATCCTCAATCCTATCCATTTATCAAAAGTGTTTCTTAGCCTCAACTATGTGTTATGTAGTGTTCTAGTTCCTATGTACAGAGAAATGACTAAAATCATCTGCCCTTATGGAGCCTACCTGCTAGTAGAAGGAAAGTAACAACCAACAATTAAATACAAAGTATGTCAGTTGATGATGAATGGGATTAAGAGAAATAAAGCTGGAAAGGGTAAAAAGTTCCGAGGTGGAGAAATTGCGGTTTAAATAGACTACCTTAAAATAGACAACTTAGAAGCATTTAGGCAAACATCTGAAGAAAGTGAAGTAATGAGCTATACGAATATATGAATAAAAGTCCTGACCCTGGGGCTGGGAATATGGCCTAGTGGCAAGAGTGCTTGCCTTGTATACATGAAGCCCAGGATTCAATTACCCAGCACTGCATATATAGAAAATAGCCAGAAGTAGCACTGTGGCTCAAGTGGCAGAATGCTAGCCTTGAGCAAAAAGAAGCCAGGGATAGTGCTCAGGCTCAAGCACCAGAACTGGCAAAAAAGAAAAAAATTTCTGACCCTGCCTAGGGAACATCCTCGGCTGATGTTTTGGAAACAGCAAGAACATCAGTGGCTCAAAAAGAGTAAGCAGTAGAGAATCCAAAATTAAGATCAAATATATAAGCTGGTAAGAAAGACAGTGCAAGATCTTTGGCTATCACTCTGATTGAAATAGAAAAGTCATTGGTAACCATGTTCTCCTAAGACAATAGGTAAGCAATAAACGTCACCAAGTTAGTGGCCCTGGAGGGGTCTTCCATGTTATAAAACCTAACCAAAACTTACTATTTTGCCTCCCAGCATGCCTCTGTACCTCTGTACTTCTGTTTTAGTGCTAGATTGGGTCCTGCCTTCGGAGCAGCTAGTCTGGTGGTTTTGCACCCATGAAATAGAGCTCTCCAAATAGTGAGACTGGAAACCATTTGCTTGGCAGGAAGAATGGTCCAAACAGATGGTAACAATCCAATAGCAGGCAGAAGGTTCCAGAGAAACAAGTTGGTGAAAGGAAAGGATGGCTGTAATGCTCACAAAGCCAGAGAGTATATGAGGGAAAGGTGCTAATCTCCAACCCAGCTGGTATCAGTGTCTGCAAAGGTAGATATTTCTCTTGCTGGAAAGTTGCGAGTGTGGATGAAAGAGAAAGCAAAGGCATCCATTACAGAGGTTGGGTTCTATCTGAAAGCATACTATTTACAAGGAGACTGGGAGGATCAGAACACAAAAAAAATCTTTTGGACCTGTGGGCACAAAATATCCTTTTGGTACACTGGCTATATGACTTGCATCTCATTTGCACCTATCATTTTGGTAAATCCTAGGATTGTTGATCTGAGAGAAAAAAATGATTGAACTCACTGCCCAGCATACTGAGAATCAGCTTCTATAACTGCTGTTGTTGCTTTTCCTCATTGCACTTAAAAGTTACCAGTGAGAAAGTCAGCCTAGTTTTAACAAATTATTTTGTGATTGTTATTGTTGTGTTTTGTTTTGTTAGTGAAACATTTTGGGAAAATTATTATGGGCCACCCATGGCACCTTTGCCTATAACCCTAGACATACGGCAGTAGAGTTCAGAAAGTCTGAAGTTTGAGGCCAGAGAAGTAAAAATTTACAAGACCCAATCTCAACCAAGAGCTGGGTGTGGGGGCATGCACTGGTCATGCCAGCTAGGTGGGAAGCACAAACACGATGGTCACTCCAGGTTAATCTAAGTATAAATACAAGACCTCATCCAAAAAATAACTAGAGCAAAAAGGGCTGGAGGAATGAGTCAATTGGCAAAACACCTTCCTAACATGTTTAAAGCTCTGAGATCAAATCTCACAGCCACTAAAAATGTTATTATAAAAATCCCCAACTTAACCAGGCACTGGTGGCTCACTCATACCTGAAATCCTAAATACTCAGGAGGCTGAATTCTGAGAATTAGGTTTGAGCAAAAATGACAGTGGACAAAGCCTAGACCCTGAGTTCAAACCTGAGAAATGGTGGGAAAAAACAATAACCTTATAAATATGATATTTTGTTATTACGGACCTATTTCATAAGTTAAAATTGATAATGTTTACTTATTATAAAGTCTAGTAATGGGAAAATGTTTTGATGAGGCGAAAAGTAAAGATACAGTAATGGAATATATGTGTTTTCTTACAGATTTGTGTGTGCATGTGTATTTGTGTTGTATGCAGGGTGTGTGTGTGTGTGTGTGTGTGTGTGTGTGTGTGTGTGTGTGTGTGTGTGTGTGTAGCAGTCTTAGAGTTTGAATTCAGGGTCTGGGCACTGTCCTGAGCTTTTTATTTAACTCAGGGCTAGTGCTGTGTCACTTGATGCACAGCTTCACTTCTGGCTTTTTTGGGGGGTTAATTGGAGATAAAAGTCTTATAGACTTCCTTCTCAAGACTGGCTTTGAACCACAATCTTCAGATCTCAGCTTCCTGAGTAGCTAAGATTACATGTGTGAGCCACCAGCATGTGACTTTCACAGGTTTTTAATATTTGAAAACATATTATGAAATTGAATTACAAAGCTATTACTTGTAAAGTTCTTGAAATATCTCTCTTGAAATACAAAGCTTTAACACAGGTTGGAAACCATACATGAGACAAGACTTAAAAGTGTGTTAGGTTTTGGAGAAATAACCTCAGTATATCTCTGACATGAAGGGCAAGTGATGTTTTATATCTACTTATCCACAAGAGAGGCTCTACTTCTATTTATATTACATGATTGCCCTCCATTAAAGGTTATTATTGTTCATAGTAATATAGTATTACATTGTATTCAGGCTGGGAAAGGCCAGAGGGAGGTAGAAAGAGAGGAAGAGAGGGGTGAGGGAAAGGGGAATAGGGAGAGTGTGGGGGATATAGGGAGAGGGAGGAAGAGAGGAAGGAAGGGGTGGGAAAGAGAATTGATTACTATAAAACAAATTTCTTAGGCTTTAAAGAGCTTAAAATCACTACTCTTGTGCAAGCCACTCATTTTCAAATGAAAAAAGTTAGTCTCATTTATGGGACTGACAGGGCCTAAGGTTTATGAACTTCAGGGCCAAAACCAGATTACAGAAGTTCTTTGCCTAAAATTCTACAAGAGCTGGGCACTGGTGGCTCACACCTGCAGTCCTAGCTACTCAAGAGGCTGAGATCTGAGGATATTGATTTGAGCAAAAATGATAAAGGACATTGCCTAGGTCTTAAATTCAAGCCCTAGTGCTAGCACATGTGTGTGTACATGTGCACACAGGAACACACCCACACACACAACTTCCACAAGAACTAACTCCCTAGAATAAATCAAAGTCCTTTCCCTTCCTTCTGCCATTACTTCTCTGAATTATTTTACTATTTCTTTCGTAGTCTTAACACAGCAGGAATACTGACTTGTTGATTCTTGAACATAGGACAGTTCTGTTTATCTGAATGCTCTTGCCATTAGCTTTATGGCTTATTTTTCAATTATTCGCTCTAATGAAATCACCCTACTTAATACTAGAAATGGACACAACATCCAGACTCCTGATTCTCATTTCTACCCCCTACATTTTTCCTCTACCATATAATTTGTTATATTCACCTGTAGAGTATACTTATTATTTGGCTTCTCTGCATATTATCTTTCCTCAACACAAGGATTTGAACTTTGGAAAAGCAGTTATTTTGTTCCCTGTTCACATAGGTTTCATTTTGCCAGCTGTAAATGTATTTGTAGATGAAGATCTTTTATCTTTATTTATTGTGTCTTCTAAGGTCTTTCTCTTGGCTTGCCTTTATCAGTCCTTTGCTCAATGTTTCCTATTTCCTGGCAATTACATAGTTTTGAACACTGCACTGTCACTTTTCCATGTGGCTTGTATACAGAATTGTAAGTAGTTAAAATAGAATAGAAATCAGTTCTACCATCATCTTTCTGTCTAACTATCTTTCTGTCATTGTTCATCAAGAAGGGGTATTCCAACCCCCAAATGTAACCATTAAACACATAATGGAACTATTTCATGAATTCTATACACTTTAAGGTGAGTCAAAGAAAAATGAAACACAACCTAAAAGAAACTTATATGACAATGGAAAACCACAAATGTCAATGGCAAGTCTGTTCCCAGGCTGTTCATTTCTCAGTATAAGCCAATTATATTGCATCTGAGAAAAATGTATACCTTTTGGTGGTGGATTACATTAAGTTAGACAAAGGTACTAGTGGATTCTCATCTCTAATTGCTAGGAAAGTGAAGAGGAAAATTGTTTTGGGAATTACCACTCACCTATCTGATTTGTGTATTTGTTGCACCAGTGCTCTCATGATTTCAATACAACACTACCTCACTGTAAATCACTTTCATGAGTTAATAAGGTTAGTATATCCTTCAAATGATCTGAATGCCCTTTTCAAATAGCACTCCCCATCTTTCTTTCTTACACATTCCCTTTGGGCTGGTTTCTCTTAAATGTGATCCCATCAGTATGGTCTTATGCTGTTTTCTGTGAGGGAATTTGAGATTGGTGAAAAGCCATAAAAAAAATCTGTAGGGTTCAGGAGAAAATAAGGCAAGGAAAGGATGAATGAAAATCCAGTCAGACAATCTGGTAATCCAAAAGGTCAGCAAGCAAGGAGAAAGGAGGTCCATCCAGTACTACAGTGCTATGGTTTGAATCTGGTTAGGAAACAATGTTATTGCAGGGGATAGAGTATTTTGCTTTTGCCTTTTTTTTCCCTGTGGGAGTGTATCTATTTTTTATAAAGGACCTTTTATTAAGTTGTGCAACTTGTCATAGAAAACTTGCAGTAGAGGCAATTGGTTAGCCTAGAAATAAATTATCTACTTTCTCTATTAGAAAACAAAATTGGTATTATCTTGACTCTGTCACCAAGTAGGCTCAGTACCACATCTCTTAGAAGTGAGATTTTCCAAGGAACTTGTATGAATAATATGAATAATACTGATACATCAATTTAATGAACATCCTAACCATGGTAATATCGACAGCAGTAAACTTTAAGCATGGGTGGTAGGAGAAATTCTATCAGAGATTGGAAGGAAAATGGTTCAACCCAATTCAAAAACCCGAACCTAACCAAAGAGAACAATCACAGGACTACTGTGCCAATGCATAAAATGTCTGAAATAAAGCTGGATTCCATCCTTCCTTAGGATTCCATCCTTTGGTCTGGGGCTTCTTATCTCCATCATTTGTACTGATGGACTCTGTAGCCCCAATGCCATCAGCTACCCTCACTCAATTGGGCTGGAAGAATAACCAGACAAGAGCAAGAGACATGCATCCACCTCCCCCCACCCCAGGTAGTGGTTGACTATAGCCTTCCACTGTTGTGCTTCTTTTATGGTGGTTGTGGGTCTATTTGTATTGTGATTGTCATGCTTCATCCACAGCAGTTATAAGGTAGTATTTATTCTTTTTAGCTCAGTAAAAAATGAAAGGGCGATTCTCAGCTCCCTGTTGAATTCCAAATAGTTCCCTTAGCTTCTCTTCTTTGTCTTCTTCCCAGCAGCCTCTGCTCCATAAATAGTGCCATTCCCATGACTAAGAAAGTTCCTCAGAAAAACTGCCCTTGGGATGCATAGGGGATGAAAGGGTGTGTATACAAAGTTGGTATTTGAAAAGCTAGAAAAAGCTTCACAAGTATGCCAAATAGCCAATTAGAGGTTGTCATGAGCATGCAGGTATAAATCAGGCTTTCTTTGTGGTTTGAAACCAAGTATTAGTTAAAAGTTAAAGCTAGTCTCCAACTCAGTTTGCCTCTCAATGACTTCAGGGTAGAAATCAAATCTGAATTGATAACTGATTAATGCGGGAATGGTCTTTTGGTAAAGAATGAGAGTATATGAATTAGAGGTAGATAGGCATGGAATGAATTCTAGTTAATCGAATATTATAGGTAAACAAGAGGCTTCTAATCACATTTCCCCACCATTCCTGTTCTTGAGTCACAGGCATTAAAGTTCACTGGCATTTATTTACCCCTTCTGGAACTCTACAAGGGAATATTACTATTTCAGTCACTTATAGAAGGTAACATAACAACTAATTGACTAAACTGAGACTCAGAATCAGTCTTGTGACTCCAAATCCAATTGTTATTGCCATTTCTAAATCAACAATAGTACTGTTCCTCTAGGACATGTTTGCTATGGAAGAAATTGGGAAATCAGAATGCAAGGGAAAATACTCAAAAATAACTCTGAAAAAAACTGTAGTAGATTCTAGGACTTAAAATGGATACTACTTTCTGACCTCCTGTGTTCTAGGTCTTTTGCTTGCATTAGTATGAACACTGTCATTTTTAAAGGGGGGGAGCTGGGGCTGGGGATATGGCCTAGTGGCTAGAGTGCCTGCCTCGTGTTCATGAGGCCCTGGGTTCAATTCCCCAACACCACATATACAGAAAATGGCCAGAAGTGGCGCTGTGGCTCAAAGTGGCAGAGTGCTAGCCTTGAGCAAAAAGAAGCCAGGGATAGTGCTCAGGCCCTAAGTCCAAGCCCCAGGACTGGCCAAAAAAAAAAAAAAATATATATATATATATATATATATATATATATATATATGGAGGGAGCTGTGTGACTCACCATGCAATTTATTATGTCTGTATTTTATTGTCTGCTTCCACATAGTAGGTAAGTAAATTTTAAACTCCTTAAAGACAAGGAACACCTGTTCCTAGGATATAGGAATGACATACTGTATGTCCTCAGCAGATGGTAATCTTCCATTGAAAAAAAATTATTCAGGGCTGCTTGTATGGTTTCCTGGTAGTGCATTTGCCTAACATGCAGGATACCTTGAGTTCTTTTTCTAGCACAGGAAAAAGGGAACTTCATGTGATTATTTTTTAAACAGGATTATCCAGAGAAACAACCTATTTTTAAAGGAATTTAATTGTTAGGGTTGGCAAATTTTAGATATATAAGTCAGGTGGGCTGGGAGACTCAATCAGGATTTGAGACAGTAAACTTGACTTAGAATTTCTTCTTTTTAGGAAACTTCTTTTAGTTTTTAGGATCTTCAACTGATTGGATGAGGCCCACTCACATTATTGAGGGTAATATTGTAATGTCAACTCCTTGTAATTATTAACTACATCTAGGAAATACCTTAGCCAGCAATACCTAGCATTTGATTAGATAATGGAAAATTGTATTGTAGTTATGTTGATAAAAGATCATAGTGCTTAAAATCATAAAGTAAATAGACCTATAATTTGAATCAATGTCCTCATGATACTATAGTCTATGATCATTCCATTGTACACAATATATACTATGAGAATATCTAATTTGGAAGTAATCTTAGTGATTACTGATGTCAACCCTACCATGGTAATAGTGAATGAAGGTTGGGTGACAGAGGGGTACATCACTGGTATTTGCTCCAGTGTCCCTTCTGTGTTGCTTGGCATATATCAGGGCCTATTCTAAATCTCCTTTTAAAGGATTAGACATGATAAAGCACCAGAGAGTGCATCACAGTCTGGGATGAATGTGTACAGGGAGTGATTCAGGACATACATTAGAGGTAGATTTTGTAAAGTGTCACTGAATTTTTGTTAAAATTTTCTTTTAAAAGCTGATCACAAATATCTAATGTTGCTGATTTTTGTACTTTAAACCAGATAAGATGGCCAATTGTAAGCAAATAATGTTTTAAATTTTTAAAATTGGTATTAAGGTGATGTAGAGAGGGGTATAACTATACAAGCTAGGTAAAGAGTACATTTCTTTTTGGACAATTTCACCTCTTCTCTTGTTCTTTCCTAGTTTTCCCTCCCATCTTCCACCCACATGTTGTATAGTTTGCAAATAGTGCTTTATGTAATTAAAATAAGATTTAAAAAGTTGATTAGAGTGGGAATATAAACTTGAAGTAATAAATGTAGTTATTATCAACAAACATGTATTGGGTACCTAGTAAACGACAGAAATAAACTGGGTGCTGGTGGCTCACACCTGTAATCCTAGCTGCTCAGGAGGCTGAAATCTGAGGACAGTAGTTTAAAACCAGCCTGAGCAGGAAAGTCTGTGAGCCTCTTATTTCTAATTTACCATCAAAAAGCTGGAAGTGGATATGTGGCTCAAGTCATAGAACACGAGCTTGAGCAAAATAAAATAAAATAAAACAAGAATGCATTGCCTTGGATTCAAGACCAGTAGTAGCACAAAAAAAAATCCCAAACAAAAAGGAATTTTACATACAATAGGAGGCAATAACTATTATAAAGACACCAAGGCTTTGGAAAGTTAGTTTCTTCCAGATGACATCATTAGAAGAGAGGAGAGCTATTTGATACAAAGTCTACAAATTGATTCTTATTATAGATTTATTTATTTATTTAGTGCTGGTACTAGGGTTTAAACTCAGAACCTGGGTATCATCCTTTACCTTTTTGCTCAATGATGGCTCTCTCCCACTTGAGCCACAGCTCCACTTCCAGGATTTTGGGTGGTTAACTGGAGAGAAATGTCTCACAGACTCTCCTGCTGAGTTTGCTTTCAACTGCAAACCCCAGGACTCAGCCTCTCAATTAGCTAGGATTGCAGGCATGAGTCACTGGCACATGACTTCTGGGTCTAATTTAGTAGTATTTTGAAGATCAATATTGGTCATAGTAATGTCTCTATATATAGATAACCACTGTTCAAAGACCTGTTAAGGGTAATGTTAGGACCATATTTATAATTAAGTGTATGCTACTAATTGTAATAATTTATTGTGTATCTAATTATGCTTTTAGCATAAATCTGTAGCTCAGAATTGTGAAGTCACTTGGCAAGAGCCTGAAAAGATGACACATTAGACAGGAAGGTCTATCAGAGACCTCTGAATTACAGAATGATGGCAAGGAAAGGTCTCACAACACTCCCTAAGGAAGAGCTAGACAGTTAATATAGTAGCTATATACATTTTAGGATTGACAGAATTAAGGCTTTGGGCTCATCCTCAGCAGAAAGGCAATAATACTGATGTGCCTTATTTTTAGTTTTTGTTCTGACTACCAACCTGTGGACTTTGATAAATCCAGTCATCCCCTAGAACTTTTTTTGCTCTACCTTACCAAAAAGAAGTAGAATTGAAACCATGAAACTTACTGAGACTGGGTTAAATGGCTAAATACATACTTGTTGGTTGTGAGGCTTCAACTAAGGACCTGAACCTGGGTACTATCCCTGTGCTGTTTTGCTCAAGGCAAGCATTTTCCAACTTTGAGCCAAAGCACCATTTCCAGTTTTCTGGTGGTTAATTGGAGATGAGTCTCACAGACATTCTTGCCTGGGTTGGCTTGAACTTTGATCCTAAGACCTCAGCCTCCTGAGTATCTAGGATTACAAGCATGAGACACCAGCACCTAGCTAAATTTACCTCTTTCCCCAATATAACCTCCTGTTCTAGAAAGTCCACTAGATCTTTGCATCATATCCATGGATATATAATTAATATACAAATAAGTAAAGATACCAAGTGACTTTCTGATCTCTAAATCCTACCCACAGAGTGCTAAGTGTGAGGCTGAATGTGCTCATTTAGGAAATGAGATCCTGTGTAAAGGAATAAATCATGTTGAGAAGCAGGCATGTTGTTCTACTCATTCAGTAACCTGGATTATCTTCCAGACAACCTTACAGCAGTACTTTTAATTCAACATAGTTCATTCCTTTTAAATTGTAACAAATAACAATAAGTTCTATGCATCGTTTTGGCCAAGTGAAAAAATAAGATAATAAGCTTATGATGTCTAGGGTTGCCCTATTCATACATGCATTGCTCAGTTATCATAGTACCTATTTGCTGACCTGGAAGGTAGAGACTGGTATGAAAATGAGTGCTTTTCAGGGTACAGAAGTATGTGGAAAATGAATCAACTCATTGGCTGAGAATGCCTCCTGTGGTTTAAGCTGGAGACATGGCATATGGCAAAAATATGAGAGTGGACTCACTAAGTAAGGGAAAATCAGAGCACAGGTACCTGATTAAGAAGTCAAAGATGGCTCTACTGGTTGACCTCTCTGGGCTTTCATTTATATGGTAACATGTTCAGTGCTAACTACTATTAGTTAGCTCTGTATTCTTGGGCAAGCCTTCATCTCTCTTTGTGTCTCAGGGATTATTGCCATATATTCATAAAGCTTGAGATGAGCTTATTACCAAGGACTCCTTCAACTCCAACAATATGACATTCTCCATAAGATATTCAAGAAAGACTAGTTTCCAGGAAACAGACACAGATGCTTATATACAGTGGGCATCAACAAATGCTTCTGGATTGGAGAAAAAATAATAATACTTATTGAGTACTTACCATGTGACAGAATTGAGCTTCAGTTTGATGGAGACACTTGCAGAGGAAAGCTTGGTATAATTTTACTTTATGCACCTGAAGTCATTAAGACCATAAAGCAAATGATTAACAAAGCTTATACCAAATTCAAGATTTTGTCCAGGATTCTCCCCGCAGAATCCATATTTTCATTTTCTATTCTTAAATTTTAACTTTTAATTCCTCTTCATAAACAGCTGCTACTTTAGAGTCACATCATTAATATATTCTGAATTAAGCAGACTAGCCATGATAAATATTTTCTTATGCCTTGCCTATTCACATGATTTTATGTCACCTGAAGTTCCAATGAAAGAATGAGTTCTAAGGACTTATAAAAAATACTAAGTGAAGTGAGCCAGACCCAAAGAAACATAGACTCTATGGTTCCCCTCATTGGGAATAACGAGTACATATCCAGGATAATCCTAGCAGAAGATCACAATAGCTCAATAGCTATGTACATATAAATACGTGAGACGATGCTAAGTGAAATGAACTCCAAGATATGGAAATAGTGGTTTATCATTGTTGTTATTTTCAACATACCATGTGAAATTATGCCTTTTGCTTTTGTCTTTCTTCTTCATGCTTTTACTCCAAGTAAGCAAAAAAGAATCACACAATGAGACCAAAGGAGGGTATTCTTAGGAGAGGATCACAAGGCTCAATAGCTATGTGCATATGATCATATAAAATTATGTTTGTCAAAATGAACTCCAAGAAATGGAAGTGAAGTTTTTTTTGTTATTTTGACTTTTTTTTTTCTTTTTCAAATTTTTATTATCAAACTGATGTACAGAAAGGTTACAGTTAGGGCTGGGGATATAGCCTAGTGGCAAGAGTGCCTGCCTCATATACACGAGGCCCTAGGTTCGATTCCCCAGCACCACATATACGGACAACGGCCAGAAGCGGCGCTGTGGCTCAAGTGGCAGAGTGCTAGCCTTGAGCGGGAAGAAGCCAGGGACAGTGCTCAGGCCCTGAGTCCAAGGCCCAGGACTGGCCAAAAAAAAAAAAAAAAAAAAAAAAAAAAAAAAAGAAAGGTTACAGTTACATACGTTAGGCACTGGATACATTTCTTGTACAGGTTTTTACCTTGTCCCTCATACCCCCTCTCTCCTCACCCTTTCCCTCCCCCCCCCACCCACGGAGGTGATCAGTTCACTTACACCAAACAGTTTTGCAAGTATTGCTTTTGTAATTGTTTGTCTTTTTTTACCCTGTGTCTCTCAAATTTGGTATTCCCTTTCAATTTCCTACTTCCAATACCAGTATACACGGTTTCCAATATACTCAGATAAGATTACAGAGATAGTGTAGGTACAACCACAGGAAGGTGATACAAGAACATCATCAATAACAGAAGCTACAGATACACATAGGACATTGAAAGTAGTTACAACTGTTTCCATAACAAGGAGTTCATTTCACTTAGCATCATCTTATGTGTTAATAAGGGTATAGCTATTGGGCCTTGAGATGCTCTGCTATGACTTGCCTAAACCTGTACTAATTATTCCCAATAAGGGAGACCATAGAGTCCATGTTTCTTTGGATCTAGCTCACTTCACTTAGTATAATTTTTTCCAAGTCCTTCCATTTCCTTACAAATGGGACAATGTCATTCTTTCTGATAGAGGCATAAAATTCCATTGTGTATATGTACCACATTTTCCTGATCCATTCGTCTACTGAGGGGCATCTGGGCTGGTTCCAGATTCTCACTATGACAAATTGTGCTGCAATGAACATTGTTGTGCTGGTGGCATTACTGTGATTTTGTTTGTGGTCTTTTGGATAGATACCCAAAAGTGGGGCTGCTGGGTCATAGGGAAGTTCTACATTTAGCCTTCTGAGGAATCTCCATACTGCTTGCCAGAGTGGCTGAACCAGTTTACATTCCCACCAACAATGAAGTAGGGTTCCCTTTTGGCCACATCCCCTCCAACAATTGTAATTGTTAGTTTTCTTGATATATGACATTCTTACTGGGGTGAGATGGAATCTCAATGTTGTTTTGACTTGCATTTCTTTTATGGCCAGTGATGTAGAGCATTTTTTCATATGTCTCTTGGCCATTCTCATTTCCTCATCAGAGAAGTCTCTTTGTAAGTCTTTAGCCCACTTGATGAGGGGGCTATTGGTTCTTTGCGGTTTTGTTTTGGAAAAAGGCAATTTTTTTAGTTCTGCATATATTTTAGAGATGAGGCCTTTGTCTGTTGAATGTCCGGTAAAGATCTTCTCCCAGTCTGTGGGCTTTCTGTTTATCTTGCAAGCTATGTCCTTTGGCGAGCAGAAGCTCTGCAGTTTGATGCAGTCCCATTTGTCCAACCTTTCTTTGATTTGTAGCCTTTCAGGGTCTTTGTTAAGGAAGTTCCGTCCTATCCGAGGAGCCCAAGTGTTTCTCCTACGCCTTCCTTTAGTGATTCAGGGTGTCTGTTTTGATTTCGAGGTCTTTAATCCATTTGGAATTGATTTTGATGCAGGGTGATATATAAGGATCTAGTTTTAGTTTGTTGCATGTGTTGAGGCAGTTTTGCCAGCACCACTTGTTAAAGTGGCTATCTTTCTTCCATACTACTGTTTTAGCTCCTTTATCAAAGATTTAGTAGGCGTAGTTCTGTGGGTTCATTTCTGGGTCTTCAATTCTGTTCCATAGGTCTTCAGGCCTGTTCCAGTGCCAATACCAAGCTGTTTTTATTACTATAGCTTTATAATACAGCTAGAAGTTGGGTATTGTAATTCCTCCAGCACTGTTCTTTCTGCTTAGGAGTGTTTTTGCTATTCTAGGTCTTTTATTGTTCCATATGAATTTCTGCATTGCTTCCTCTATTTCATTAAAGAATGGTATTGGGATATTAATGGGTATTGCATTGAATTTGTAGATAGCCTTTGGCAATATTGCCATTTTGATTATAATAATCCTCCCAATCCAGGAGCATGGGAGGTTTTTACATTTCCATAGTTCTGACTTAATTTCATTTTTCAAGCTTTTAAAGTTCTCATCAAAGAGGTCTTTCACTTCTTTGGTTAAGGTTTTTCCCAGATATTTTATGTTTTGGGGGGCTATTGCAAAAGGAGTTGCTTTCCTGATTTCAGGCTCAGTCTTCGGGTCATTACCATAGAGAAAGGCCGTTGATTTTTGAAGGTTTATTTTATATCCTGCAACTTTGCCAAAGTTTTGAATCAGCTCTACTAGCTTGGGGGTAGAGTCTATGGCATTCTTTAGGTATAGGATCATGTCATCTGCGAAGAGAGAAAGTTTAAATTCACCTTTTCCTATTTGGATCCCCTTTATATTTTCTTCTTGCCTAATTGCTCAGGTCAGGAATTCTAGTACTATGTTGAAGAGCAGGGGCGAGTGGACATCCCTGCCTTGTTCCTGATTTTAAAGGGAATGGCTTTAGTTTTTCACCATTTAGAGTTATGCTAGCTGTTGGTTTGTCATAAACTGCCTTGATTATATTCAGGAATGTTCCCTGGAATCCCAGTTTTTCCAGGGCTTTTAGTATAAATGGGTACTGGATTGTATCGAACGATTTTTCCGCATCCAGAGATAAAACCATGTGGTTTTTTAGCTTGCTCCGGTTGATGTGGTGGATTACGTTAATTGACTTGCATATATTAAACCAACTTTGCATCCCTGGGATGAATCCAGTTTGATCGTGGTGTATGATTTTTTTGATGACCTGTTGAAGTCGATTGGCCAGAATTTTGTTGAGAATTTTTGAGATTATATTCATCAGGGAGATCGGTCTGTAGTCCTCTTTCCGTGATGAGTCTCTGCCTGGTTTTGGGATGAGGGTTATACTGGCTTCATAGAATGAGTCTGATAGTCAACGTTCTCTTTCAATTTCATTGAAGAGTTTGAGAAATATTGGTGTGAGTTCTGTTTTGAAGGCCTTGTAGAATTCTGCAGTGAATCCGTCTGGACCTGTCCTTTTCTTGGAAGGGAGATCATTTATTGCTGTTTCTATTTCAGTACTGGATATCAGTCTGTTTAGAAGGTTTAAATCTTCATGGTTGAGTTTGGGGATATCAATTTTTTCTAGAAAATCATCCATTTCTTACAAGTTCTCAAATTTGTTGGCATAAAGGTTTGCAAAATAGTCCCTTATTATTTTCTGAATTTCGGTTATTTCTGTGGTTATGTTACCTGTTTCATCTCTTATCTTGTTTATTTGAGTGTGCTGCCTTCATTTTTTGGTCAGGTTTGCCAGGGGTCTGTCTATCTTGTTGATTTTTTCAAAGAACCAACTCTTTGTTTTGTTGATTCTTTCTATGGTTTTTTTCGTCTCTAATTGATTTAATTCTGATTTGATTTTAATTATTTGCTTCCGTCTATTGACTTGGGGTTTGGCTTGCTGTTCTCTCTCCAGAAAATTAAGGTGCTTCCTTAAATTACTGAGTTGCTGTTTCTCCAGTTTGTTGATGTATGTACTCAGAGATATAAATTTTCCTCTGAGTACTGCCTTTGCTGTGTGCCAAAGGAGCTGGTACTTTGTGTCCTCAACTTGGTTGAATTCCATAAACATTTGAATTTCCATTTTAATTTCTTCAATGACCCACTGATGGTTCAGCAGTGTGTTGTTTAGTCTCCATGAAGTGTAGGATTTTCTGTGGTGGCTGTTTGAGTTGAGCTCTAATTTTATTCCATTGTGTTCTGAGAGAGTGCAGGGAATGGTTTTGATACTTCTGAATTCGTACAGATTTTCTTTGTGCCCTAAGATGTGATCTATTTTGGAGAATGTTCCATGTGCTGTGGAGAAGAATGTGTATTCTGTTGTTGCTGGGTGGAATATTCTGTAGATGTCGGTTACGTCTAGTTGGTCTATGCAATTATTAAGATGTGTGGTTTCTTTGTTCACTTTTTGGCGTGTTGATCTGTCCAGAGGTGATAGTGGAGTGTTATAGTCCCCAACTATCAATGTGTTTGGGTCTATGAGTGTTTTTAGAGTCAGTAGTGTTTCTTTGATGAAGTTTGGTGCTCCTGCATTTGGGGTGTAGATATTTAGAATGGTTATATCTTCCTGTAGGAGAGATACCTTTAATAGTATGTAGTAGCCTTCTTTGTCTCTTCTTACCTTTTTTAATTTGAAGTCAATTTTGTCTGATACTAGGATTGCAACTCCAGCCTGCTTATGGGGGCCATTTGCTTGATAGATTTGATTCCAGCCTTTCATTTTAGAAGATGTTTACTTTAGCTGGATAGATGTGTCTTTTGGAGGCAGCAGAAAGATGGATCTTGATTTTTGATCCAACTTATGAGCATACGTCGTTTGATTGGAGAATTAAGTCCATTAATGTTGATAGTTAGGATTGAGAGATGATCATTTGTTCCTTTCATTATCACTATCTTGTTTAAAGCGGTGTCTTCCCATTTCGTGATCTGATATTTACTATTTAGGGTTCATTTCTCTGTCTGTATTGGGATCTTGATTATTTTCCCTGTGTAGTATATCTTTGAAGATTTTCTGTAAAGCTGGTTTTGTGGAGATATATTGTTTCAGTTTTTCCTTACTGTGGAAGACTTTTATTTGACCTTCGGCTGTGATTGAGAGTTTGGCTGGGTACAGAATTCTTGGTTGGTAGTTATTTTTATTTAGTGTTTGGTATACTTCATTCCAGGCTCTCCTTGCTTTCATGGTCTCTGCTGAGAAGTCTGGGCTAATTCTGATTGCTTTTCCTTTATATGTGATTGTTTTCTTCTCCGTAACAGCTTTAAGGATTCTTTCCTTGTACTCTACTGATCCTGTTTTGAGCACAATGTGTCGATGGGATGTCCTATTCTGGTCTGGTTGGTTTGGGGTTCTAAATGCTTCTTGTATCTGTATAGGCCTTTCCTGCTGGATATTTGGGAAGTTCTCAGCTAATATTCTGTTAAATAGGTTGCCTATCCCATTAACCTCTTTCTCCAAGTTTTCCTCAATACCTATTATTCTTAAATTGGGCTTCCTGATCGTGTCTTGAATCTCCTGTAGCGATCTGTTTTGTTGATTGGACTGGATTTGTATTGATTTTTGATCTTCCTCCATAGAATCTAAGGAATCTTCAGCTCCTGAGATTCGATCCTCTGCTTCAGTTAGTCGGGACTGTAGGCTAGCTACTTGATTTCGAATCTCTTTTCCTTCTGACTGTTCTTTCCTGATGATTTCCATGTCATTTCTTAGGTCTTGTATGGTCTTCTTTACTTCATTAACTTCATTACTTTGGTTTTGATTGTTGTCTCTCAGATCTTTAAGCTGGGTAGCAATCTTTTCATTTGACTCTTGAGGTTCATTTATCTTTCTATTTGTGGATGCCATGAAATTCTCCATTAATTTTTGCTTTGCCTCCTCAAGCTCTAGAATAATTGACTGAAAAGATTCAAACTTTTCATTTATCATGTTTATCAGTAGACTTTGTAGAGCCTTTTGGGGGTTCTCTTCTATGTCTTTGATTGACTGCTCTGCTTCCTGCTTTTTTTTGAGTGGGGGATAGGACTTCATTGTTTGCCATTTTTCTTGTGTTTCTTCTGCCCATTTGAATTGGGAATGCCAGTCTACCAGCACCTGTGAGCATCGTTTAAGACCCAAAGCAGCCCTTACCAAGCACTGTTGTGTAAATCTTACAAGTTCACAATTATATACAGACAACTTGTATACCTGTCTATAACGTTAGATTTGGTCTTCCTAAAGAATACAGTTTCAATATAACAACCGATCCTGGGCCCTGTATTCAGTAGTTACTTATTTACTGTTACAACCCTATACGCAATTCTAGTTTTTATATTAAATTCTTTTAGGATTGGCTTTCTCTATGAACCCCTTTGATTCACTTGTATTCTGCTGGGATACCCTCTATCCAATAACCAGGAGTCAATGGAACCTGGAGGTCCAGGCAGTAAGTCAGGAGGGTAAGTTGGAGATGGTAAAGAGAATAGAGTAAAATGTATTGGGGGGAGGGTGATTTTGGTTTAGTTTCAGTGATGTGGAAATGTGGAGAAGAGTAGAATCAGTAGAAAGAACAAGGTTAAAATGACAGAAAATGGAGAGTTAGCAAAAAAGAGTGGAGGTGTTATTCATAGGAAAGTAATTTTTAAAGAAAGAGAATGCAAAGAGAGAAATAAAGTAAAAATACTGGAAGGCAGATACACAAAACAGAGAAAAATTATTTTAAAAAGGAGAAAAAATTAGTAAAAAGAAAAAAAAAACAGAGAAGGAACAACCCAAACAAACAAAAGAACGAAATAACTTGATAAAACAAACCGGTAAAAATGGAAAACAAACAAACAAATAAACAAACAAACAAAAAAAAAAACAACCAACGATGTTTCAGATGTGAAAAAATTAAAAAGGAAAATATTTTTTAAAAAGTTTAAAAAATGCTTGAAAAGAAAAATAATGGAGTCCTCCTTGTTTGGATGGTCTTTCCCCAGTCTCTGGTTTCCTTTCAATGGTCTGCAGTCTATTTTCCTGATTGGCTGGTTTGACTTGATTTCAGTATGCAAGAGGTGTATCTGTTCTGACCCTTTTCCCGTGTTGGTGCAATCCTGGGTCTGTGAGGTTCGGACAGCTTGCAGGTGGGCCTTGCCCTCCTCTGTAGATGGTGACTTGAGCATTCTCAGAAACTGTGGCTCCTCTGTCTGCTGTGGGGCCGCTGCCTTTGATGCCTGGATTTGAATAGGCTGTGGACTCAGCAGGGCAGGCTGCCTCTGGCCTGTTTTGCTCGGCTGAGAGTTGTTTGCCTGGGGGAGGCGGCCTCCTTGGTGGAGGTGGCTATGGAATGCAGCTCCGTTTTGGGCTGGGAATTGGGCTTTCTCTGTGACGGGACCGTTTAGCTGTCCCAGGAACTGTTTGTTCCTCCGTCTGGTGTTTCCGTGCCACCAGTAGCTGCTCGCAGCTTTTGCTTTAAATTTAGAAATTCCGGCGGGCAGGACGGGGAACCTCTGGCCAAGCCGTTGCCCAGGACTCGCCTCCCACCTGGGCAGGGGGCGTTCTCCTGGGCGGAGTTGGCTTTCACTGTTTGGTCCCTCCTGCCCTTTTCAAAGATGGCTACTTTGACCTCGCTTTCCCCAGGCCCGCTTCAGTTCCAATCTGGTCTGACCCTATGCCAGTGGCAAAGATGGCCCTTTGCTCTGGCGGTGGGGGAAGGGCTGCCTTCCAGAAGTTGCTCTGTGGGCACGAGTGAGAATATCTTTCTTCGGGTACTCACGCTTTCTCTGTGATTTCAGGTCGTCTGTGCTCAGCCGCCATCTGGAGGATTTCTCCCTGGTCTACGCTGTATGCTTTAGCCGTGCAGAGTGCGGTTGCTGTGCTGGGCGCTGTGCCGTCGCCGCCACTGGCGCGGAGGCGGGACGCTGCCTGGAGCTCAAATCTGTGTTTTCAGACCAGCACAGTCGATTTTTCCTTCCTGGCCCGAATCCCTGTACTGTTAGAACTTACTTTGGCTGTCTTTCTAGGAATAAAAGTTTCTATGGGGTGAGAAAACTGCGATGTCAGAGGGAGCTCAGCTAGGGCTCTGCTTCTCCTCTGCCGTCTTCCCAGAAGTCCCTGTTATTTTGCCTTTTTTGTTGTTGTTGCTTTTCTCTTTTGTTACTAATTTTGATTTCTGTACCTTTTTTATTTTATGTAAGTTTATCTGTTTGGGGGAGGGTAAGGAGGTTCACTGCAAAGGAGGCACAAATGATGAACTAATGCAGCTGTGATATTCACCAGACACTGTTGAAAATGAACTATACTTGTATTTAAAGAACCTCATACACTCTCTGTATGCAAACAATGTGAACAGTGAAGCTGAAATCAGGAAAGCAATTCCTTTTGCAGTAGTATCAACAAAAATAAACCCTTAGGAATAACCTTAAACAAAGACGTGAAAGACCTCTATGATGAGAACTTTAAAAAGCTGAAAAAGGAAATTAAAGCAGAACTAGGAAAACAGAATTAGCATTGGGAGGATAAACATTATGAAAATGGCAATACTGCCAAAGGCTATCTAAAAATTCAATACTATATCCATCAATATCCCAACACTGTTCTTTAATGAAATAGAAGAAGCAATACAAAAATTCATATGGAACAAGAAAAGACCTCTAATAGTAAAAAAACAATTCTAAGCAGGAAGAATACTGCTGGAGGAATATCAATACCAAACTTCAATTCCATTACTAAGCTATAGTAATAAAAACCAGCCTGGTATTGGCACAAGAACAGGCCTGAGAACCAACGGAATAGAATTGAAGACCCAGAAATGAACCCACAGACCTATGGTCACCTAAATCACCTAATCTTTGATAAGGGAACCAAAAAATAGGGTGGAAGAAAGACAGTCTCTTCAACAAATGATGCTGGCAGATTTGATTATACACATGTAGAAAACTGAAGATAGATCCTTATATATCTCCCTGCACCAGAATCAATTCCAAATGGATCAAAGACCTCCATGTAAAAGCTGATACCCTGAAAACATTGCAGGAAGGAATAAGGGACTCCTTGACACAGGTCGAAATTTTCTTAATAAAGTCTCAGAAAAACAACAAATCAAAGAAAGGTTGGAGAAATGGGATTACATCAAACTGCAGAGCTTTTGCATAGCAAATGATATAGCTAACAAGATAAATAGAAAGCCCTCTGACTGTAAGAATATCTTTACTGACCATACAACAGACAAGGGCCTCATATCTAAAATACACTTAGAACTCAAAAATATAAGTTCCCCTAAAACAAATTCTGAAAGAAACATCTGCCCCCTCAATAAGTAGGTTAAAGACTTAAAGAGAGGCTTCTCTGAAAAGGAAATGAGAATGGCCAAGAGACACATCACTGGCCATAAAAGAAATGCAAATCAAAACAACACTGAGATTCCACCTCACCCCAGTAAGAATGTCCATTATCAAGAAAAGTAACAACAACAGATGCTGGTGTGGATGTGGCCAAAAGGGAACCCTCCTACACTTTTGGTGGGAGTGTAAACTTTTTAGACCACTCTGGAAAACAGTGTGGAGGTTCCTTAAAAGACTAAACATAGAACTCCCCTATGACCTAGCAACCCTGATTTTGGGCACTTACCCAAAGGCTTACAAGCAAGACCACACTAAAGCTACCAGCACAACTATGTTTATCACAGCACAATTTGCCATTGCTAAACTATGAAATCAACCCAGATGTACCTCCGTAAATGATTGGATCAAGGAAATGTGGTACATATACACAATGGAATTCTATGTGTCTATTAGAAGGAATGGCTTGGGCCTATTTGTGAGGAAATGGAAAGACTTGGAAAAAAATCATACTAAGTGAAGTGAGCTAAACCCAAAGAAACATAGACTCTATGATTTTCCTTATTGGTAATAATTACTACATGTCTAGGATAGTCCTAGCAGAGGAGCAAAATAGCTCAATAGCAATGTATATATGATCACATAAAATGATCCAGTGTGAAATGCACTTCAAGATTTGGGAATAAGTAGTTTATCTTGATGTCGTTATTTCCAATGTACTCTATAAAATTATGCCTTTTTCTTTTGTCTTTCTTCCCCATGGTTTAATCTGTGTTGTCACTGTAACTGACTTTGGTACACTGGGTACTATATGTATGTTTATTGTAACTAGGGAAGGGGAACACCAAAATGGAGAGACGAAGGGTAAAAGGTGAACCAATGAAACAGCAATACTTACAAGACAATATGCTGTAAACCAATTTTACATCTCAGGGGAGGGTGGGGAGGGAACCAGGGAGAGGGGACCATGGGAGAAAAATGGAGGAGGTAAAAAATTTTATAAGAAATGTACTTACTGCCTTATGTATGTAACTGTAATCCCTCTGTACATTATTTTGAAAATAAAAATGAATTAGAAATTGTTGAGACTAGCAATTTTCCTTTACATTTAAAGCCAAACCCTATGATATAGCCTGAGAATGGGTCTTATCAACCTTAGCTTCCTTTCCTACCAGCTCACTCTCTTCAAACTTATTAAATTTACTTATTCTGTATTCATGAAGTCCTGTCCCAGTATTGTCTTGTCTATGTCTTCCTCAATGTCAGGCCTACATTAAAGTCACCTCCTTTGTAAAGTCTTGACTGATTTGCTAGACAAAATTGACATCCTCAATGGGCCTTGGTGGCTCACTTCTGGAATTCTAGCTAATCAAGTGGCTCAGATTTGATTATCACAATTTGAAGGCAGGTAGACAAATCTGAGAGATTCTGAACTCTAGTTAACCATCAACAAGCCAGAAGTGGAGCTGTGGCTCAAGGGTTAGAGTACTAGCCCTGAGAAAAACTCAGCAAGATCATGAGATCCTGAGTTCAAGCCCCAGTCCTGGCACACACAAAAATATAAATTGACAGCCTCTTTTTTGTCAAAGAAAGACAATGGAGCTTGGCAGGTGCACAAAACTTGGACAAAAGTAAAAAAAAAAACCTCAAGTAAATTATTTCATATCCTATGGTCTCTTTTCTATTGTAAAACAAGGAGGGTGGTAACATCTATTTTTCAGCACAGTTGTGAAGATTAAATGAGGAAATAAATGTATCAGCACTTTGTAATCTCTGAAGGGCAGTACACACAAGACAATTTAGCAAATGAACTTTGATTCCACTTTTCTTATACCTCTAGAGAGCAATTACTTGTCCACTGTGTTTTAGAGTCAGATATTGACCTATCTGTCTCAGTTCTCAGATTTTGACCTGTTGGAGGGTCTAGACTATATCTTAGTTGCTTTGGTATCTTCAGTACCAAAGGCTGACTCAGAGGAGACACAAAGTTAGTCTGCAACAGTCTAGCCATTAAAGAGCTAACCCTCACAAAAAGTATATTTTACATGCAAATTTCTGTCCTTGAACAAATTTTTGTTTCTTCACAGTAACCACTAATACCACTACTTTTGTTCTGGACTCTAGTAAGCTCAAGACAGAGCAGTTAGCTTTACTATAATTGTCTGTCTCATCTGTTTTTCTAAGCATTTATTGTTCTCACTCACAGTACACAAGACATTTCATGTGTTTGTGGTGTGTGTGTGTGTGTGTGTGTGTGTGTGTGTGTGTGTGTCTTGAACTAATGGCCTGGTTCCTGTTTCTGAGATGTTCTGCGCAGGTCTAGCACTCTACTACTTGAACCACAGCCCTACTTCTGACTTTGGTTTGGGAGAGTAATTGGATAAAAGAGTCTCATAGACATTCCTGCCATGATGGCTTTGAACTGTAGTTAGATCTTAGCCTTAGATCTCAGCCTCCTGAGCATGTAGGATTATAGTCATTAGCCACTGGTGCATGTTTTGTAAATCAAGTAGATAAATTCTTTTGTGAGATGAAACAGTTGATTATATAGGATCAGACACACCTTCTTCAAATCCTGTCTGTTATTTCCTGGCTGGATGACTTTACACAAATTGTTTCATTCCTCTGAGCATAATTTTCTCCTGTCAAAAATAATGATAAAGCCTTTTACCTCAAAGTGAAAATCAAATCAGGTAATGCACAGTGTCTATCTTCCCCTAAGTAATGAGTTGATATATAACATACATACATATAATGGCTTCCCTGCTTGCTTTTTCTCAAAGATATAGGTTTAAGTGAATGTACAGATTCCAAATCATGTCCTAGTCTCTGGCAGCATCCTCTTCTGGTACTAGAACAGCCATTCGCCACAGTGGAAAAGAAGTGCACAATTCTGCACTTAGGTCTTCTTCAGGGCATTAAAACAGAGGTAGACAAACTGTACCTCATGGGATAAAATATCCAACCTAAGAAAGTTTTGCAAACTTTTAAAGAAGAAGCAGGGGAGGAGGAGTAAAATAAGTAGTAGTAGCCAGAGCATGGAATTGGAGGTGTGGCTCAAGTAGTAGAACGTCACAACCAATGAGTGAAAGCAATAGCAGCAATCATTTATTATCTCCATAATTGAAACTATTTTCTCTGGTACTTTGTAGAAAAATGTTTCTGACTACTCACCTAGGGAAAGAACCCTGTCACACTTCAAAAGCATTCTGTATTTCTAGAATGAGGCTCTGAAATTTGAAGTTTTGGAATCTCCTCCAACTGCAGTTACATAAGTTCTATGGCCCACAGTAGTTGTAAAGGTAAAATAGGACAATGTATTTCCTCTTTATTTGTCTGTATAAATGGTTGAGTGTTTAAAAATCTGAGTAAATAATTCAGGGGCTGCTAGTTATATGATATATAGGCTATGAAGTTATATGAAAATTCTCACCAGTGGCATAGACTATGAGGCCACTGTGGGACCTCAATACTCCCTTGTATTTATGTTTACCATAATTGAACATTTCTCAAGATAAGTTCCCCCTACTACTCCAGTTCTCCCTTTTCTAGGTGATATTCATGAGACTAGAGTGGCTTGACTATTCAAATTGTCATCATCACTTCTGGATTTTATTAAATGTTTACTGCATACCAACTGGTATTTATTTTGATGCTCTCCTTATTTTCTAATCTTTAGACAACCATGTAAACACAAGTAATATTCTCTTCCATTCTGCAGTTGAGGCTACTGTGATTCTGAGATTTGACCTCAGTAATAGGGTTAAACTCAGCACTGTCTATATCCCATTTCTGCTTTGCATTGACCTTTAGTAGGTATTACAAGTGGCTTCTTGGGGTACTAAGGTTACAGGAGGAGAAATGGTAGACTCAGAGTTCTCTAGCATTTCTTCTCATAATGTAATGAAACAGAGAAATAATTGGATCTATAGGGTTAAAGAGGCAACCTGAATGCAGAGGTAGCCCTTGAGTTTCTACAATAGGAGAAATTAAGAAAAAATTAAGATCCTGAAAAACAGACAGGGAGAAGATCTTCACTGGACATACAACAGACAAGGGGTTCATATCTAAAATACACTTAGAACTCAAAAAATTAAGTTCCCCAAAGCAAATCCTCAATTAAACAACTTCCCCATTAATGAGTTGGCTAAAGACTTAAAGAGAGACTTATCTGAAGAGGAAATGAGAATGGCTCAACATCACTATCCATAAAAGAAATGCAAATCAAAACAACATTGTGTTTCCACCTCACCCCAGTAAGAATGGCCATTACCTAGAAAACTAATAACAACAGATGCTGGCAGGGGTGTAGCCAAAAGGGAATCCTACTACACTGTTGGTGGGAATGTAAACTTGTTCAACCACTCTGGAAAGCAGAGTGGGGGTTCCTCAAAAGGCTAAACATACAGTTCCCCTATGACTCTGCAACCCTACTTCTGAGCATTTATTCAAAAGATCACAAACCAGGTCATACTAAAGCTACCAGCACAACCATGGTCATAGCAGCATTATTTACCATCGCTAACATATGGAAACAACCCAGATGCCCCTCAGTAGATGAATGAATCAAGAATTAGTGGTACATATACACAATGGAATTCTTCTTCTTTTTTTTTTTTTTTTTTTTTTTGCCAGTCCTGGGCCTTGGACTCAGGGCCTGAGCACTGTCCCTGGCTTCTTTTTTGCTCAAGGCTAGCACTATGCCACTTGAGCCACAGCGCCACTTCTGGCCATTTTCTGTATATGTGGTGCTGGGGAATCAAACCCAGGGCCTCATGTATATGAGGCAGGCACTCTTGCCACTAGGCCATATCCCCAGCCCCACAATGGAATTCTATGCTTCTATCAGAAAGGATGACCCTGCCACATTTGTAAGAAAATGGAAAGACTTAGAAAAAATCATGCTAAATGAAGTGAGTCAGACCAAAGAAACATAAACTCTATGCTCTTCTTCATCGGTAATAATTAGTATATGTCTAGGATAGTCCTAGCAGATGAGCACAATAGCGCAATATCTGTGTACATATGATCACATAAGAGGACACTAAGAAAATGATCTCCAAAATGTGGAAACAAGTGGTTTATGGTTATTGTTGCTGTTTTTTTTAACATATTATTTCTTTTTTCTTCTATTTATTTTCCCTATGGTTTAGCCCCTGTTGCCACTGTATTTGAATCTGGTACCCTGGGTATTTTATATATGTTTATCAGAATTAAGGAAGGGAAGGGGAATATTAAAATGGTGAGACAAAGGGTAAAAATGCAACTTACAAGACAATATGTTGTAAACTAACTGTACAACTTGGGGGAGATTGAGTAGAAGGCAAGGTGGGAGAAAAAAACAAGTTTGACAAGAAATGTACTCACTACCTAACATATGTAACTGTTACTCCTCTATACATCACCTTGAAAATAAAAATAAAAAAGGATATAAATTTCCTTACATGAATATGGGGCCCTTTTGAGTCCACACATTTCCTCCATATTCACTATGTAATTTCAATGCTCAATACAGAGTTTGGAAGCATATAGGACAGATATTTACTCCATACACAGAGGATCCATCCCAGAGAACGAGAATGATACCCAGAAAGGGGGAAGTCCTGGTTTTAGGTCAGCTATAGGTCTGCAATAGAGTCATGTAATATTGCCTCATTTGTTGCACTGCAGCCCAGTGCTCCTACCAGTATCCCACAGGAAATTCACAATCAATAGACTTCAAGTGTTAGTTGAGATAAGAAAGAATGTGGAGTGACTGGCATAAATACCCTTTCAAAAGGACAGATGTCAGCAAAGACTGCAGTCAATCCCTTCTCTGCTATGGACTTCCATATCTGGATCCTACCATATACTTATGCAGGGGGAGGTGGGGAGGAGAAAGAGAGAAATCCATATTTAGAAGGGGATATAAGCTCTTGGGCCATGATTGTCATTTAGCTCATCTTGGCAAATAACCTTGAGAGGCACCCTCTGGGTCAGATCCCATATGGATCCAGATGTGAATTAACTGACCCTGTCTTCAGAATGCTTCCAGTCTGTTAGCTGAAGCTCTCACACTATGCAGTGTACCTTAAGTACAGCATAAGCATTATGACGGAATATGGGAGAAAGAACCTACAGGTACAGCTGGCAGTCTGAGAATGGACCCTGAGTGAGGAAAGAGGAATTTGAGGTTTGTAATCCCATCAGCACATATAGAAGCCACAAAAGTAATCACAATAGCTTTTTTCCCAGTCCTGGGGCTTGAACTCAGGGCCTGGGCACTGTATCTGGCTTCGTTTTTGATCAAGGCTAGCACTCTGCTGCTAGAGCCACAGCGCCACTTCTGGCTTTTTCTGTATATGTGGTACTGAAGAATCAAATCCAGGAATCACGTATGCTAGACAAGCACACTACCACCAGGCCACATTCATGGTAGCTTTTGTACTAGGCACTCAGCCTGGCACTTTCATGTATTAAGTAATTTAATTATCATGGTGATTCTAATGGTGTATATTATCTCAGTTTTCAGAGATGGAAACTAAAGTATAAAGATCTCAAAAAATTGCAATAGGGGCTGGAAATATGGCCTAGTGGCAAGAGTGCTTGCTTTGTATACATGAAGCCCTGGGTTTGATTCCTCAGCACCACATATATAAAAAATGGCCAGAAGTGGCACTGTGGCTCATGTGGAAGAGTGCTAGCCTTGAGCAAAAAGAAGCCAGGGTCAGTGCTTAGGCCCTGAGTTCAAGGCCCAGGACTGACAAAAAAAAAAAAAAAACTGTAATGGAACTAGTCAACTTGGTTCTACAAACATTGATCATTTGTGGTATACTAATCCTTCCCTAGTACTGGAAAGCCACAATAACATAGGAATACATAGTCTTGGTCATATGGAGAGCAGGGAATTGAAAAATCAGGCAATCGCCAAATATATGTGATATATATATATACATACATACATATATATATATATATATTTATATATGTATCTGTGTCTATTAGAAGCCAGGCACTGTGTTTACCATTAAGTTAAGGTGATAAAACAAAACACAGAGAGCATTACCATTCAGAATGTCATGTGTCACATCAGAATTACAACAGGGGGTTGTGGAATTTTAGCCTCCTGAGTGGCAAGGGATGTCTCTTAACATATCCTTGAGGTGGTGATTATTTGGGTAATTTTCAGACTTCCCTTTCTTAACAAGAGAGCCAGCTCCTTTACTTATCCCTTCTGGGGCCAAGCAGTTCAGTTAACTTTTTTTTTCTGAGGCTGGGGGTCACATGTGGGAGGTTTTGTGCTTACTTGTAGGTCAGGGCCCTAAGCTGCAGAAGCCTTTATCTGAGCTCTTCTGTCAGAAGCAATAGATTCAACCTGCCTATCTGGTTTGTCTTATAAAACATTCTGAAAGATGCCTAAATAAGAAGGAAAGACCTGGCCTCTCACAAAAGAGCCTGTCTCATGGTCTCCATAGGGAGTACCTTCAGAGAGCTCTTGCCCGGAAGTTTTGTCTGCAGCATGATTCCATCCTTTCATTATATTCATATTTATTACAAGGGTATAAGCAGTGTCTGAGAGTCTGGTCTGCTCAGAACAGCAATGAGATGTTTTACTTTCAGGACAAAACTTGTATATTTTTTTAAAAAATAAAATAAGTAAGAGTAAAATAAAATAGTAAGAATGTGTGCCTGTCTATAAATACATAGGAATATGGGAAGTGTAAAAATTTACACACACACAGAGATAGAGAGAAAAATATTTATAAACATCTCTATGTGTTGGCCTCTTTCTTTGAATGTATTTGAACCTGGGTTAGTTTACCTCTGATAGAACACCTTGTTATTATTAGAGTTTTATCTTTAATTATTTGTATAAAGGGCTTTCAATTCAACATATCAGTTTATGAGTATAATTCATCTTGAACAATGTCACCCTTCCCATTGTTCTCCTGAATCTGTCCCATCCCTACCCATCCTCTCACATTAAGACTTCTTTTTTAAATTAAAAAATATGCTACTGGTGTTCAAACCCAAGGCCTTGTGCATATAAGGCAAGTGCTCTACTACTTGAGCCATGCTTCCAGCCTAGATCTCTGAAAAAGGTCTTACAATGTTTGGAAGGGGATGTTTTTGTACAATTGTCTTTCTTCAACTTCAGTAAGAAGATCATGAGTGATTGTTACTAGCAAAGATAATTATTTTCGTGTGAATTTTTTTCTGATGAATGGCTTAATAATAAGTAAAAATTATCATCCATAATACAATTGAAATAAGCATGATGGAAAACCTCCATTCTCAGAACACATCTGTCAAGTAGATACTGTTTTATCCTTATTTTAAAATGGAGAAATTGAGGGCTAGAGGGGGAGATTATGTATCTTTTTTTTTTAAAGTTTTACCACTTAGTACTGGCAAGGTCAAGATTCTATCCCAGGACTTCGGTGCCAAATATCTCCACATGTAATAATTTTACACTTCTAGATTCAAACCAAGCTGCCATCTGAGATTGAATAAAAAGCAGAGCATCTTTTGAAACTGTAAAAGCCCTTGAATGTGTACATTAGCATAAGGAAGGCCTTAGAGACGATTGATAGTTCTTGAACAGGGCACGCTAAAGAAAGTAATGATTTGAAAAAATGGATTTCTAGAAACCAGAGACCACACCTTTAGACCAAGCATTTGTGTCTTTAGGAAAAGTTCCAAATAAACTTGCTTCAATGCTAGAGGCTGAAGGCCAAATCAGTTGACCTTTTGAAGCTTCTAGAGGTTCTGACCTTGCTTCCTGTACATTATTTAAGTCTCTTTAGGTCTTGTTCTAGCTCTGCTGACCAGGTGTTCAAATTTATTATCTCGTAGGATACTTTGTAATAAAACCTACAAATTTTATCCAGGATGTAAATTCTGAGCACATATCTCTGTTCTTACATTTTGGGGGTTTATGAGTTGTTCCTCTTTGTTGGGGGGTTTTTAGCCTCCAGGGCTCTCCTGTCCTGCAGGAGAGACGGGAAAACACTCCCCACCCAGATAGGCCAGGAAGAGGAAAAGAGGACTGACAGACTGCCACCCAGACCCCCTCTCCACAAAGGACACACAGGCAGCCTGGGAGCCAGTCAGAGCTAAGACTCATTTAATGGCAGCAATGAGCTGTTCTTTTACATGGGTCGGAGGGCGGCGGAAGGGAAGGGGTACGTGCACCTATGTAGGGGCTGGGATTTGATTCCTGAGTTGTCCATCAGGGTGGAGCTCCGAGGGACCTCCCTAAGGGGCAGCCTACATCTAAGTCACAGCCCCCAGGACCGCCTCTGGGTTCACCACCAGTGGCCATCTTGGCTCACACGTGGTCCAAGGCGGGAGGCGGGGCTGGTTAGAGCCGCCTTTCCAGTTCCGGAGCCTGAGAAGGCAGGCAGGGCTAACAGCCACGCGGCCCCAGGGCTGGAGAAGAGGCAGGCTTGCTAGGACCTCCTCTTAAAGCTGCAGGCCGGTGCACCACACCTCAGTTCTCTACTCTCACTCAACCCACAAAATTTGTTTGATAACACATTAAAGGAAGTACGGAAGGGCATGCAATAGATAATTTTTAGATAATATGTAATCCTAACTCATTGCCACTGCTGAGACATTGAGCTATATAACAAAAAAGATATGTCTGAGGCTCTTGATATCCCCTTTTCAAGAGATGACTGTTGTTATGAGTTTGGTATAATTACTTACACATCTTTTTCCATGCTTCTACAAATGTATTTAAATAAATATACATGTATGTAGAGTTGATCTTTTTAAATAAAAGGGATAGTGTTGTACACATTCTTTCACGAAGTTATATTTTTCACCCCTTGTGATGAAAAGAAAAGCAATTTCCTTTGTTCATTTAACATTAAAAACATTATAGGTTTTTGTTCCATTGGGAGAAGATCAATATATTTCATGCATGAAAATAACAATCTTCTGGATGCAAAAATTCTAAGTCTAATAAGAACAATAAACCTTTATCAGTTATGACTTGCAATTTCTCCAGTATTCTTTATTATAGATTTTTAACATTTCTTTATTGTCAAAGTGAAATACAGGGGGGTTACAGATTCATATACAAGGCAGTGAGTAAATTTCTTATCCAATTGTTACCCCCTCCCTCATTTTCCCCTGCCTCCCCGCTCCCCATTTCCCTCCCCCTCCCATGAGTTGTACAGTTGGTTTATACCATATAGTTTTGTTAGTATTGCTGTTGCATTGGTTTGTCTTTTTATTCTTTATCTTTCCATTTTGGTATTCCCTTTCTCTTCCCTAGATCCAATACACCTATATGCAATATCCAAGGTAATAAAATCAGCTATAGTGATATTGGGTAAAACCATGGGAAAGAAATAGGGAGTTGGATAAGAAATGTACTCATTGCCTTACATATGAAACTGTAACCCCTCTGTACTTCACTTTGACAATAAAGAAAAAAAGTAAAAAAAAAAAAAATAGGAAAGCTCCCCTATGACCCAGCAGCCCCGCTTTTGGGCATCTACCCAAAAGATTACAAACAAGGCCACACTAAAGCCATTGGCACAACTATGTTCATTGCAGCACAATTTATCATAGCTAAAATGGAACCAACCCAGATGCCCCTCAGTAGACGAGTGGATCAAGAAAATGTGGTACATCTACACAATAGAATTCTATGCCTCTATCAGAAAGAATGACATTGCAAGGACTTGGAAAAAATCATACTAAGAAAAGTGAGCCAGACCCAAGGAAACATGGATTCTATGGTTTCTCTCACTGGGAATAATTAGTACATATGTAAGATAGACCTAGCAGAAGGTCATAATAACTCAATAGCTATGCCCATAAGGACACATATGATGATGCTAAATGAAATGAACTTCAAGTCATGGAAACAAGTGGTATATCATTGTTATTATAATTTTTTTCATGCTGATTTTTCTGCTTTTTCCAGAGAAAACAATCGGATCATCATGAGGTGAAGGTGGCCTTTTAAAATAAGAAAGAAAACTCATTCCATGAGAAAAAAATACAGGCATAATTGGGTATGTTAAAGGAGAAAAGCTTAGGCTTTCAAGGGGCTTTCTCCAGCCAGGGAAAAGTGTAAAACATGAAAACATTGGAGATATCAGAATCCAGTTGGGTGCCAGTGGCTCAACCTATGATATTAGCTACTTAGTGGGCTGAGATCTAAAGATCACAGTTCAAAACCAGTGTGGGAAGGAAAGTCGGTGAAACTTTTGTTTCCAATTAACCACCAAAAAGCCATCTTTGTTCATCTATTTGTCTTTGAGAGGAAAAGGGGAAGACAAGAAAGGTGTGACAAAGGGTGAACAAATACAGCAGTTATACTCACTAGACACTATGTTGAGAATGAAGTGTATAACTTGTGGGTGGGGACAGGAGGGAAAAACTGGGAGTAAGGGAAGGATGACGTTGTCCAAAAACAAAGGTACTTTTTTTTTTCTGATTTATAGAACTGTAACCCTTCTGTACACCACCTTTACAATACTATAACAATGAATAAATTACAAAAACAGAATGCATGCTAAAATATGGAACTAACCCAGATTCTCCTCAGTAGGTGAATGGATCAAGAAAATGTGGTACATATACAAAATGGAATTCTATGCCTCTATCAGCAAGAATGACATTGCCCCATTCATAAGGAAATGGAAGGATTTGAGAAAAAAAATACTAAGTGAAGTGAGCCAGACCCAAAGAAACATAGACTCTATGGTTTTCCTCATTGGTAATAATTAGTACACATCTAGGTTAATCCTAGCAGAAGATCACAATAGCTCAATAGCTATGTACACATGAGCACATAAGATGAAACTAAGTGAAACGAACTCCAAGTTATGGAAATAAATGGTTGTTTTGTTCAACACACCACATGAAATTATGCTATTTTCTTTTGTCTTCCTTCACATGGTTTTACCTCTGATGTCACAATAATTGATTTTAGCACCCTGGGTATTGCCTATACGTTTATCAGAAGTAGGGAAGGGAAAGGGAACATCAAAATGGAGAGACAAAAGGTAAAAGGTGAAACAATGCAGCAGCAGTACTTACAAAACTATATTCTGTAAACCAACTGTACAACTCAGAGGGGATGGGAAGGGGGGAAGTTGGGAGAAAAAAATGTACCCACTGCCTTACTATGAAAGTGTAACCACTCTGTACATCACTTTGACAAAAAATAAATCAATGAAAAATCAGAATTCAGCATCCAAGGGAAAAAAGTATTAGATCAAAACTCAAGTGATAACACAAATGGCACTTTGACCTGAAGTTGAGATTTTGAACTCACCAAGAAATGAAAGATAACCTGTCTGGGGAATATTGGTTGCAGTGAGTCATCTTGTGACTGCAAAGAGCTAGCAAATGACCCTCCTTCCAGATACCCAAGTATTATCCTAATCAGTATTGGGAAAAGGGCAGAGTGGATCTTGAAAGTAAGATGATCCTTAGATTCTAAACCTGGGATTAAAATTATTCTAAGGTGTAGAGGCTTCTGAGAGCTTCATCTAATTCTGGTCAGAAGTTTCACAACCTTACATGCTTCATGGAATCAGCCAAAACTTCCCACTATCACTCCTCCTCCACTTAAGCTCCTCGGCCAAGTGCTGTCAATTTAGCTAGCTTTGTGGTCAATCTGGCAGTAGCAAATGTTTTGGATCCTTACTCTGAGATTATTCAGTAAGTTCCTGGCACACTCTAGCTGTATGACTTTTAGTAAGTCACTTTCTGTCTCTGACATTAATACGCCTCATTTAATTTTCTTTTTTTTTGTAAATGTTTTTTTTAATTTTTAATTTTATTGTCAAAGTGAAGTACAGAGGGGTTACAGTTTCATCCATAATTAAGTGAGTACATTTCTTTTTTCCTGAATAATTACTTATTTATTTTCAAAGTGATGTACAGAGGGGTTACAGTTTCATATGTAAGGCAGTGGGTACATTTCTTACAATTTGTTACCTCCTCCCTCATTTCCCCCTTCCCCTCTTCCCCTCTTCCTCTCCCCCCATGAGTTGTTCAGTTGGTTTACACCAAAAGGTTTTGTAAGTATTGCTTTTGGAGTTGTTTGTATTTTTATCCTTTGTCTTTCATTTTTGACATTTCTTTTTCCTGATTTTTTTTTTTTTGTTTTTTTTTGGCCAGTCCTGGGCTTTGGACTCAGGGCCTGAGCACTGTCCCTGGCTTCTTCCCGCTCAAGGCTAGCACTCTGCCACTTGAGCCACAGCGCCGCTTCTGGCCGTTTTCTGCATATGTGGTGCTGGGGAATCGAACCTAGGGCCTCGTGTATCCGAGGCAGGCACTCTTGCCACTAGGCTATATCCCCAGCCCCGACATTTCTTTTTCCTTCCCTAGTTCTCATACCAGTATATACAGTATCCAGGGTACTCAGATGAGATACAGTGAGGTTAGTGTTGTTAGTGTTGATCAAAGGTTGTCCAGGAAGCAAAATCAGGTAAGTATTGTGTATGAAAGAGCTTCTGAAAATACAAAGTCCAAAAAAAATATAGGTCATTACTATGAAGCCAGTTTAGGAAGATATATTGCCTGAGGTAAAACAGACATTGCAAGTAGTAGCTTTCCCCTTCCATACCATTGGCATATAGACACCATTTTGGGTAAGAGGTATAGAGGGCATAAGGCTGAATGGACTCAGAGAAGATCCTACAGCTTTCAGAGCCAACCTGCTTCTAACACCATGATCTTCGATCTGTGTAACTCCTGTAATGGATGCACAGTGTCTAATGATATATGAAGTTATATCTAGTAATTATTTAGTATCAACAGACTGTTTTTAATTTAGACCAGCAGAAAATGACTGTGCAATTCTTTCTCAGAATTGACTTTGTCTGGGAGTGTCTTAAGGGGGCGCAATGAAAAGATTATTGTATCTCATCCCTTTGTGGATTCTGAAATCAGATATCTGGGGCAGGAATCTCTTTTGCAGCTTACTTTCTGTGAGATGTTGGGAAAATTCATCTCTGTATGCAGAGTAAGAAGTACTTTTGGAGATTGTGTGACTTAATATTGCAAAGTGCTTGGAATGGTGGCTCATATACGGTATTATATAAATGCACTATTTAAACATAATAGCAAAGCCCCCAATTTCCTTATTAGAGCACTTAGTTTTCTTCCTAATCAGCCTTCTATTTCTATTGCTCTGTCTTATTGTTTCTCTTAAAATCATTTTCCCCAAAGATAGAATTGGTGTAGCATTGCCCAGTGATACTAGGTGATTGTGTGTCTTTGTGCTTTTTGCCTTGTCCTAAAATGCCTGTCACATCAACTTCATTTCTTTGCAGTGTCTTGGGATTTTGTTACTGCTCACACTTTGTACTTCAATTATTTGTTTATGAGTTTATTTGCCGCTGCTATACCACATAATTTTGATGCAGAAGCCATAATTTACTCATTTCTTCCTTCCCAGCTCAGAGGTGATGGTTTGGCACACAGCGGGAGCCCCAAGAATGTTGGCTTAGAAGACTTGAATGCAGAGCAATTTTAATAACTACTGATCTTCTATCCTTGAAACAAACTGCTGCTACACAGATATTACTATCAGGCCTATCTGGGGGATGAGGAACCTGAGGGATTTAAAGAATTGAATCAAGGTTTTACCTGGATACTGAATCGCAGAGCTTGGGCTTAATCCCAGAACTTCCTACTCTAAACATAGTGCTCTTTCCATGGCAAAAAAGTGTTTTCAGATATTTTGTTGTTGTGTTTGCTTTTATTGTAAATAGATATTAAAATTTATTGAGCATTTCTATGTTTTAGGCACAAGTTAAACCTATAATGCAGATTATCAATCTAATCCCCTTGTCTTGTTCCCCTACAAGGTTACCTTATTATGACACAATTTACAGAGGAGGAAATCGAGATACACAGAGGGAGTCATTTGACCAAATCTACAGAATGTAAACCAACCCAAATTACAGCAAAAGCTATTAGCTATAATCTTCTGCTACTTCTTCTTCTTCTTCTTCTTCTTCTTCTTCTTCTTCTTCTTCTTCTTCTTCTTCTTCTTCTTCTTCTTCTTCTTCTTCCTCGTCCTCTTCCTCCTCCTCCTGTTCCTGCTCTTCCTCTTCTTCTTCTTCTTCTTCATCTACTTCCTTCGCCTTGTATTTTCTCTTGTTCTTCTTTCTCATTTTACTCTTACATTTTTCTTTCATTACTAGGAATTGAACCCATAGCATCATATATGATAGGCTATTGTTGAACTAGTTGAACCATACCCCTACACATTTTCTTTGTATTTTGTTTTTGAAACAGAATCTCTCTAACTTTGCAAGGGCTGGCCTTGAAACTGGTAATTCTATAGTCAGTTTTCTACTGATTCTTAAGTGAGACAGCAAGATTTTTCCACTACAAAACAGGTGTTTGAACCTAGGTGTTGGTGCCTCTGAAGATGTGATCTTTCCAGTGCCACATGTGGCTATATTCATTTTCAAAAAAGTAAATGCTCTTGAAAGTGGTGATGTTGCTCAAGTGGTAGAGTACTGGTAAAAAAGCTAAATAAGAGCTCAGGACCCTGAGTCTAAGTCCATACTGGCACAAGACAGACAGACAGACAGAGAGACAGACAGAAGGGAAGAGAGAAAGAGAGAGGGGGAGGGAAGGAAGGAGGAAGGGAGGGAAAGAAAGAAAAGAGAGGTGCTCTGGGATTCTACTATTCATTTTAGAATGTGATGTATGGGGCACCTTACAAGTGAATTTTTGAAAGGATGTAAAAGTGAAGAGGTGGGCTTAAATTTATACTGGCTTTCTTTTATGCTCAGGGACTTCCACCCATTACCTACGTTTATGAGAAATGAATGTAGATATAAAGGACAATGTGACTGGGAGACAATCAATTACTAAAATTAGACTCCAGCCATGCAAGCTTTCAGCAAGATAAAGTTTTCATCTTCTACTTACTGAACAATAATTTTCCTAGGCAAGTATTTATTTAACAGAAAAGAATAAAGGAGCTCATCAGTTTGATTTTATTTATTTGCTGCAGTTGTTGGAAGTTGCCCATAATTGTATTTGGTATGCCAAATTTCTGAGGAAGCATGCACCAACAGTAGGTGCACCTGAGTGTCTAAGAAATGAGTTATAAACACAAGAAGGGCAAAAGGTAAAGAGCAGGATTTAGAAGTTTCCAAGTTAAGGGGAGTATTCATTAGGTGGGCAAAAGTACCCCTTCATTAAAAGGTGTACTGTACATATTTGACTCAGTCAAGACCAGTGGGCACAAGGGACATCTTTCTATTTTTATTGTAAAGGTGACATACAGAGGGGTTATATAAGCCAGGTATTGAGTACATTTCTTTCTTTAATTTTATTGTCAAGGTTATGTACAGAGGGGTTACGGTTACATACATAAGGTAATGAGTACATTTCTTGTGAAACTCGTTACCTCCTCCCTCATTTTAATCCTACTCTGTACAGTGTTACCTGTTCCCTCATTTTCTCCCATTTCTGCCTCCCTCCCCACAAGTTATATAGCTCATTTTCAACATAGTTAAATAATAAAATATTTTGCAATGCTCCACCATCTCTGGTTCCCCACGTAACAAGTTGATATGTCTTATTGGGAGACAGGGAAATGAGGTGGAACATCCAACGTACAAGGCATCGCAACCATGACTTTCCTTAGCAAGCCAGGAAAATAGATGGATACATCTTGTTCTTGGAGGCATGGACCATTCAAGAGAGCTTCAGACATATCCAGTCTGCAGATTTGGAAACTGAGGCTATGGCAGAACTTAATATTACAAGCAAGAATCTTTCACCAAATGTAGTGTTTCTACTTTGTCTTTGCTAGATCTATTTTCCACTGATACTCTATCCATCATGTATACAATCTGGATATATATCATGGCCCAACTCTTCTGTTTGATATTCCAGGATCTCCTCAATCTGGCACCAGTTTCAAGTGTAAAGAAGATTAGGCATTTCAGAAGTTTCTTGGCACTTCTGTGACTAAGAAATTTACAGAGAAAAATGGAATGTTGCGTTATACATAGTGTTTCCAATCAGATGAGAAGTAAATATCGACCAATGCATTCATAATCAGAAACTCTACATTTCCATCCCATCTTGAAATTATTTGATGACTGGAAAATGCCTGTAATACTAGATACTCAGCACGTTGATATCTGAAGACTGATGTTCAACACCAGTACAGAGAGAAATCTCAGAGACTCTTATCTGTAATTCACCAGCAAAATGTTTGATGTGGATGTTCTGGCCCACGGGGTAGAGCATTAACCTTGAACAAAATGCCAAGTGAGAACATGAAGCTTAGAGTGCAAGCTCCAATAAAAGCACAGAATAAATATAATAAAAATAAAATAATAACAAAATAAGGAGAAAAAAATTGACTAATTACAGAGTGCTGCAGATGGCCTGAAAAGAATCATTCACGTCAACCCTTTACTCTGTATCCTTGTCCTAACATTCATCAGCCTCCAAAGGATTTTAGTTTTCCCCTTTAAATGGCCTGTATTTTGTGATCCCAAACATTTCCTTTTTGTTTTTAAGAATATCATATTATATTCATTTTATTGTCAGGGAAATATTCTGAAAATAAACAAAAGCTTCAGTTATACTTAAAATGCTAAATTATTAAACCTTTAATCTTTCTTTTCTTTTTGTATTTCTCTCTCTCTTTCCTTCTCTCTTTCTTTTCTTCTTTCTTTTTCAGTAGTACTAAGCTTATACTCAGGCCTTGCACTTCCTGGAGCCACTCCAGAAGCTCACTATACTCATGTCTATTTATGCCTCTTACATATGTAAGACAACTTCCTCATCCGTAAGGTTCCAGCTACAAATGTATTCCTTCTTTCTCAGGGTCTGTCCCTTAAAATCAGAACCAGATGATTTTGCTCTAAATTATTAAAAGTTAAATTGATCATAGGATTTTCCCCATTATTTTAATTTGATCTTCAATTCTTTGAAGGAAGCAATTCTCATTTCTTGCTTGTATAGATAGCACATTTCCTTAAAAAATTAGAACCTACATCCTGATACTAGTTGGGGTGTAGCTAAAAGTGATGTCTTTTGGTTGTCATCATATTGCCATTTTTAGAGTGTTGAAATAATTTTAGTAGTTTATGGTAGGGATTTTTCAAGTTTAGAAATATTTACTAAAAAATGTAACAGGTATCTACCTACAGTAGAAAAAGGGAAAAGCACAGGTTGATGGTATATGCCTGTAAAACCAGCAGCTTTGGGGCTGGGAATATGGCCTAGTGGTAGACGGCTTGCTTCGTATACATGAAGCCCTGGGTTCCTCAGCACTACATTATGGAAAATGCCAGAAGTGGCACTGTGGCTCAAGTGGTAGAGTGCTAGCCTTGAGTAAAAAGAAGCCAGGGACAGTGCTCTGGCCCTGAGTTCAAGCTCCACGACTGGCAATAAATAAATAAATAAAAATAAAATTTTAAAAATAAATAAATAACCCCAGCGGCTTGGTAGAAAAACATAGGAGGATTATAGTCTTAGGTTAGTATAAGCAAAAATCTGAGACTACCTGAAAATTAACTAAAACAAACAGGATTGAGTATATTAAAGTGATAGAGCACTTGTCTAACAAGTACAAGACTTGAGTTCAAACCCCAATAGCAAAATAATAAGATAAATAAAAATGAGACTGTTTTGGGCAAAGAACTAGTAATTTCTAAGATGCCTCTACAGAGAACTAGACTGAATAGGTCATGTAATTCAGACATTCGGAGGACCATGATGTTGTGATTTAGGTTACCTGTTCAAAGTTAATTTCCTAATGGGAAGGAAGAATTATAACAGCCACCCACAGAAAGAAAAGAAGGAAATCTCCCAAGGCCCTAGATATGGGACCGGTCCTGCTTAGATAAGGCCAAGAGTACACAACCTGCTTTCGAAAATTCATCATGACTCAGTATAAGCCTCTACTTCCAACAGAAAAACACTGTCACATACCCCACCCCCCACTGTCTGACAACCTGCTTCTTTCAGGGTCAATTTCCCAATCTTTGAGACTATTTCCAATAATCATTCTACTGTGTTTTTCTCTGTGTCTGGCACCCAGAGTCAGACATTTCCCCTGAGGGAATTCCATCTTTTTAAAGAAAATATGAGCACATATTTTAGTTTCCATATGAGATACTGCTTTGGCACTTTCAGACAACACACCAAAACTCATACTAATGTGATAGGATAACATGTTGAATTTTTCCTTTATGTCTGAACTTGATCTGGAATACCTTTGGGATGAGCTGTAGATTTAAGCTACTCTCTCTACACTTAGGTGTACAAAGGTGTTGTAGGACTCACCTGTACGGTAGTTTAACTCTCTGGGTTCTGAGTTTTAATAACAATAGTTAGCTAATGAGAACTTTGACTATATTATCTCATTTAATTCTTACCACAGTTCTGTGATGTGTATGTGTGTATATGTAAACAATATTTTAATTAATATTTTATGTGAAATTGGGACATAGAGACATTAAAGAACTTGACCAAATTTGGAGAGTTCAGCCTACATGTTCTGAATGTAATAGGTTCTTAGTTGTTATCTTTATATTATACATTAATGTCAGCATTTTATGAAGAAACTTAAGGCTTCAGAAGAAATAAATTTCTACTCACCAAAGAGCAATATTAGACTGCTCCTTTTTTTTCTGTCCTACCTTCTAGAGCCTGGACAATAAGAGTGGTCAGATGGAGAAACATCATAATTTTCTGGGAAGCCCGTAATTCAGATTAAAGTCTTTTCTTTGTTATTAGATATCTATATGATCCCGTGGAAGAAAATTCTTCCTCTCCTTATATCTCTACTTCCCCAACTCCAACCTGGTACTCTAAAACCTGGTAATCATTCCTTTTCCAGTTTAAGTCAGAGCATGCATTCTTGGTATGTTTTACTTTGAAAATCTCATCTGTGTCTTTTCTATCCCACTCTATAATAAATATGTCTTAAATATTCTAGTAAAGTCAAGTCTACAGAAGAGTGTGCCCCTATTGTATACATACCTCCAGCACATGGAAGAAGACCCCTAAAGTTTATCATTCCCATTTCAAAACCATGGATGTAAAAGCTGCCTCCAAATCCCTCTCTGCTATGACATTTACAGGCTTAACAGTCATTCTTTTCAATGAACAAAGTGAATCTTGTCCTAGTTTTTGGATTAACCTTATGCTGCTATGCAAAGGACACAGAGAAGAGATAGAGAGCAGATAAGTTGACTATATTCTTTGAAATCCATAAGATTCTCTGTTCACTTGTACAATAAAATGGCATTAGGGCTAAATTCAAGGATTAACAGTATAAAGTCATTCTAGATCCATTATGAAAAACAGTGTGACTTTTTTTTTTTTTTTTGGCCAGTCCTGGGCCTTGGACTCAGGGCCTGAGCACTGTCCCTGGCTTCTTCCCGCTCAAGGCTAGCACTCTGCCACTTGAGCCACAGCGCCGCTTCTTGCCGTTTTCTGTATATGTGGTGCTGGGGAATCGAACCTAGGGCCTCGTGTATCCGAGGCAGGCACTCTTGCCACTAGGCTATATCCCAGCCCCAAACAGTGTGACTTTTGAGTTATACATTATTTCTAAAAGCATCTCATTGGATGACCTCACTGAGTAGATGAGGGAACTGAGGCATCCGAGGTATCTGAGGTCACAGCAGGTATGTAGTGAGCTCAGGGCTACAGGGCCCAATGATCACAGCAGTCACATTAAGCTTTTAGGCCTCAGTTCCCTCAGTTCTAAAATGAAAAGTTAATCACTGCTCTATTCCTGAGTTGTTACACTGATCTTCTGAGGCGACGAAAGTGAGAGTTCATTCAATTGTTCACTTCTTGTGACTGGAGAAATGGGACCAGAGATCTAGGAATTTGAAAATGGGTATGGGACTAATGAGGGATGAGGTCTAAATGGAGCCAGACAGGGGAAAAGCCTTATAAAGGAGAGATATGCATCTGTAATACAGATTTTATGCTGTTGGCTGGTTGGGACTATTAGGTTTGCTTGTAATTAACTACAAGCATCATTTTATTTAACAAATACTTACATAGTGTTTACATTATGAAAGGGACTGCTCTGAGTACTTCACAAATACCAATTCATTTAATTATCTTGACAAAATTACTAGGTGGGATATAGTATCATCTGCATTTTTAGATATGAAGCAATACAGCTGCAGAGTAATATAACTTACCCAAGGCCACCCATTAGTAAATGACATATAATAAATTTGGACCCCAGATATATGCATTGAGAGTCTATGTTCTCATTTATAGTTATTATTCTAGTCAGGTGAAATTAGGAGGCCAAATTCTAGAGGATTATAATTTGAAGCTAGCCTGGGCATAAAGATCTGTAAGACTCTTGTTTCCAAAAAAATTAAGCAAAATGTGGGGCAAGGAAGCATGGATCAATAGAGGGCCAGCTAATCAAGCAAGTTGAGTGACTGCGAGGCTGAGTTCAATAAAAGAAAATCAAATCTCACTAATTTTGGATTCGTAATTCTTTATGTTTCTTCCTACACGTACTAAGAGTTTTCTTTTTGTATTGATCAATTTTAGTCTTCAAAACCCCAGAACTTCTTTCTCTGACATTTTTCCCAGAGATATTTTATCAAGCTGTAGCTTTGTGTTTTTACCTTAAACCTCCTCCCTGCTCAATATGATTTAGCACTACCCAGAAACAACCAATTCCAGTGGAGCAGATAATCTTTTAGAGCCCTTAGATACCTCAGCCAGAATAGAGTTTCAAGAAAGTTCACTTTGCTGTTGTTCATTTAAATTTAATAAGATAATTACTGCCTGTTATTTAAATATTATTGGGTTATTAAAAGCATTAACAATTTCTTTCCTTTCATCCTGTTTGTTTACTGTCTATTTGGGAACAGAGTATGATTAAGCAAGCATTATCTAACATATTTGTTTCTTTGTGCTACAATTGTTAATTTAATTTTCAGAGGTAGCTGAGGACATGGCCTCCATTTGCCTATACGACCTGTGACACATCATTTAACCTTGGTAACCTTGAGTAGACAACCAGCCAGGAGGCAGATCCCTGGATTCCTTGAATGTGGTGCAGCACTGTGGATCTAAAATAGACTTCTTATGCTGTTGAGGAAACTGAGTAAAGAAACAACAGGGCTTTCCCATAGGCTCACTATGAGGCACTGACCCTGGGAGCATAGTTATTCTACTGAAAGCTCTGGCAGGACAAACATTTGTTCTCAATTTTATGTGTATACCAGTACTGGGGATTGAAATCAGGTATTCTTGCTGTCACTTGGTTTTTTCACTCAGGGGTTAAATTTGACCAATGAACTCACCTGTAGTTTGGGCTTTTTGGTGGTCAGTTGGAGATAAGTGTCTCATGGACTTTTCTCCCTGGGTTGGTTTCCAACTGTGATCTTAGATCACAGCCTCCTGAGTAGCTAGGATTACAGGTATGAGCCAGCAGTGCCAGCTGTGCCATTATTATTACTACTACTACTAATATTATTTTGTCACTGCTCCCTCTGTTTTGGAAAACCATTGTGAACTTACTCACTATGTAATTCTGGCCTCTTGACTTACAAGGGATAGATATTCTCAGTTAAAAACTTTTATAAGCAGTCTTACATATCAGCTTGTCAAAGAGGCTGAACACCAGAGAGAAATCAAGCCTTAAATAGGATAATTTTTCTTTCAACTGAAAGTATGAAAATTCCCACCTAGTATACTTTTAAGGATCCTAGTATTTTCCTTTATGCTGAAACCCCCTGGAGCTCCCAGACAGTTGTTGCTCCCAGAGTGGTGGGTGGGAAAAATGGTCAGGGGTGAAGGCTTTGGACCTGAGGCATCCACATCAGTGTGGTATTAGTTATTTTGTATTTTTGTCTTTGGAGTTATCTATTGCTCTATTTTAAAAAGTGAACCGAAACTTATCATCGTAAAATAATGCATAGTTATTGTCTCACAATTTCTGTGGGTCAGATAATCAGACATAACTTAGCTGGATGCCTCTGGTCCAGGGATTTTTATAGGATACAATCAATTTGTTTGCTGGGATGGCAATTATTACAGACCTTGATGAGAATAAGATCAGCTTCTAAGCTTATTCAAGTTATCCAACGAAATGATTTAGTTCTTTGTGGGCTAAAAGTCTGAGGACCTTAATTCCTTACATCTGCTACTTGCCACATCGGCCTCTCCATAGAACAGCTTACTTGCCTCATTAAAGATAGAAGTTGAAGAGCAAGAGAGGATAAGCAAGACGCAAGTTAAGGACTTTGGTGTAGATATCGTAGAAGTGACAAATCACATTGTGATTGTTAGAGGAAAGTTAGTAAGCTCAGCCCATATTCCAGGGTGTTTTCACAAAAGTATAAATACCAGGATATAAATGAATGCCATCTACCATACCAGATTATCTCAAACCCATCCTTCCTTCCTTCCTTCCTTCCTTCCTTCCTTCCTTCCTTCCTTCCTTCCTTCCTTCCTTCCTTTCTTCCTTCCTTTCTTCATTTCAGTAGGGCTTATATGTTTATATATCACATGTCTAGTTTGTAGCAAATGACAGTGACCAGACATTAGAAGTTCAGTTGTGGTCCCTGCTCCTTCACTTACTAATTTAATTCATGGTCTTTAGTACCTTAATTCACTTTTCTGACCTATAGTGTCCTTGCATCCAAAATAAAGAAGTAGCACTTGTTTTAGAGGGTGGTTATAAGAACAGGAGGTTAAGGATTCCAATGATAATCTAAGAAACAAGAACTGTACAGTAATAACCATGGTAGCTATAACAGTGCTAACTCATTTTATTGGAATGAGGATATATTATGTGTATTATGTATTATGTTTATAGAAGCTATATTGCACTGTTGGTAAGGATAAATACTAGTGCAACCACTCTGCAAGGTAGTATGGAGATTTTGCAAATAAACATAGAACTACCTTATGATCCAGTAATAACAGTCCTGAGCATTGACCCAGAATATTTCAAGTCAGGGTAAAATGAAGACACATGCACATACATGTTCATTGCTGCAGTATTCATGATAGCCAATCAGACTAGATGCCCTAAAATGGATCAAGAAAATGTGGTACATATATACAATGGGATTTTACTCATACACTGGAAGGAACAACATTATGTTATTTACAAGGAAATAGATGGACCTAGAAAAAAATTATGTTAACTGAAGTAACTCAGGCTCAGATAGACTGCATATTTTTCTCTCCTATGTGGAAGCTTGATCTAAAATAGAAACATAAATGATAACATATACAGGATATACAGGGCTCTGTGCATAGACACAAAAACTAATTGACTAATGCATAGTATACTTAGGAGAGCATTCCAAAAGTGTACCTCCTCTGAACAACTAATGAAATGCTTAAAAAACAAATACCAGGAAGCAACCATATGTTCAGAGAGTGGACAATTAGTGGACACAGGAATAAAAGAATGAAGGGTAAGAAAGCATTGTCATTGTATTCAATGTACATTATGTAAAATTAACTACATAACTTGAGGTTTTGGATGTGATGGAGAAAAATGGGGAAAAACATTGGAAGAGTTGGCATTGATCAAGTTGCATTGTATCATAACCTGACATATAGAATGGTATAATCTTCATATGACTACTTAATAAAAATAGATAATGAAACCTTTCTCCCTCGTGTTATATTACCTCTTGTTATATTAATATGAACTATCAGACTAAAAAGAGTGAAATTAAATGAACAGAAATTGCTTTGAAGGAAGGCATCTGAAATTCTGTTTGTTAGAGAATTCCTTTATTTTTAATTTTTTATTATCTTTAAGTTGTTGTATAAAGGGGTTTCAATTCAACTTGTCAGTTTATGTAAACAATGCATCTTGATCAATGGCATCTCTTTAATTGTTCTCCTCTATCTCTCCCAACCTAACCCTTTCCCTCAAGTTACTTGGTTCCACTTTCACATATGTACAATGAAGATTATGACTGCAAGAATCTCATTTTAAGGCAGCACTGCAAGTCACAAGCCCAAGAACCACATTCAGACCACAGAGAGATTTTCTTTAGCTTATTAAATGGGAAGATTCATAAATAAATTGTAATGTTTTTAGCTTCTCTGGGGAAAAAACCGTGGAAATCTGGGAAATCTTGAGCTCTCATTCTGCACAGTAGTATGCTAGTCAGCTCTCCATTGTTGTAAAAAGTGTCCAAAAAATTTAAAGGAGAAATAAATAATTTGTTTCAGCTCATAGTTTCAGAGGTTTCAGTCCACGGTCAGTTGGCTCCATTGTCATGTCCCTATTATAAGCCAGATCATCATGACAACAAGAATGTGTTGCAGAAGAGACTACCCACCGTATGGCACCCAAGAAGCCAAAAGAATCAGGAAGTATCTAGGCCAAGACATACTCTTCGAGAGCTCATTCACCAGTGACATATATTCTCTATCCAAGTCCTAATAGGCCACTGAAAGTGAACTTAAAAAAAATAACCCACTGGGGATGGGAATGTGGCTTACTGGTAAAGTGCTTGCCTAGAATGCACGAAGCCCTGGGTTCAATTCTTCAACACCATATAAACAGAAAAAGCTGAAAGTGATGCTGTGGCTCAAATGATAGAGTGCTAGCATTGAGCAAAAGGAAGCCAGGGACAGTGCTCAAGTCCCAAGTGCAAGCCCCAGGACTGGAAAAACAAAACAAAACAAATAACTGATTGATGAGGTTAACATCCTTCTGATTCAATCATCTCAAAAGTGCCCACAGATGGAACCAAAATTTTAGGCTTCTTTTCTACTCAAACCATAACAAGTAGCAATGGCTGGGTCAATTAATATAGATGAGACATACTGATTAGCTCACCACAGTCTCTATGAATCTCAACACATAAATGTATACTCTTCAATCCAACATATTGTCACATCACTTGCCTTCACCCATCTGAGTTTGTATACTCGTGTTAATATTTTGTTTCCCTTCATCCCATTACTGTGGGAATAACATAAGGGTTCTTGTTCATATCAGTCATTGAAACCTCAATTTGAGTAAATTTCTCAAACATTTCTTACGGATAGCACCTGATAGATCTGGTATGGAGGAAGAAAGTAGAGTATATGGAGATGGCAGGCAAAAAGATACAAAGACAAGTAAAGACTCCTTCGTACCTTCAATTCTTTCCATTTCCTTTCAAATAGAATGTAATACTAAGTCTTTCTGATGAGGAGAATTTTGTTAGACAGATATTCAGATAGAAGGATAGATAGATACCACAGTTTTTAACCCATTTATCTGTCGAGAGGCATCTGGGCAGATTCCATATCTTGGCTATAGTGAACAGAAGTTCAATGAACATGGTCATGGTGATGGCATTACCCTAACTTGGTGTTGTGTTGGATAAATGCTCAGTAGTGAGATTGCTAGGCCATAGGGTAATTCTATGTTTAGTTTTTTGAGGAACTTCCATATTGTTTTTCAGAATGTTTTACCATTCATTAAGTAATGGAAGACTTAGAAAAAGCATAATAAATGAAGTTAGCCAGACCCAGAGAAAGAAAGGTTGCATGGTTTCCTTCATTTGTGATAGATAGAATGCACCTATATATCTAGAAGTAAATACATTGAGGGTAGGCAGTACACAAATGGGTACGAATGAATTAGTTAAAGTATAATAGACTCTATGGAGAGCTCAAATAGTATAATGTTTTAGAAAGACTAGGTCAAAGTCAAGCAAAACCAACACCAGGAAATGGGTGCATCCAAGGGTGGAGGGGCTGGGGCCAAGGGGCTAAGAGAGAAATGCAGTCAAGAAAAATTCATTGTATATATCACAAAATTAAGAAAGGCAAGAGAAATCATGGGTTTGTAGGGGGATGAGAATGTTGAAGAGGTGACACTGAGCAGAGATGCATTGTGTTCATAAATTGCTTTGTTATATGGCACCTCCTTTTCACATAAAAGTAATAAAAAAGACTACCTTCAAAATTGTGTACTCATGAGACACTGTATCCTTCAATATAGTACAAGTATGGAGGACTTAAATGACAGGCCTTGTATAAGAAGATGGGACTGTGGACTAGGCAGTAGGCCTTGCAGATAGATGAAAATTGCTAAGCATGAACAAATAACCTAAATTTGGTGTAATTTCACTAAAATTGAGTTGCTAAAAGGAGTAGCAACTTCTTTTCTTATTTTAACTGGCCACTCAAGAACAGGTTTTAAAACTTGTATGAAATCAGGCTGCAGGCATGTAAGGCACTCTCCCTTCCATAGAAAATTGTGTTTCTTGTTCCCTGAATCTCTTACTACTGCAAACTGAGATTACTACTTCAGTTCTATATGGGCCCCTCTTGCCTATTTATTAACTGAGAAATTTGTACAAAGACAGAGATTCTCAAATTGGCAATTCATGAGAGAAAAATGAATCCATGACTTATTATTTAAAATTATTCGTATGCTTTTGCTGAGATAGTCTGTATCTAGAATGACTCAAATGGATCCTAATTCCTTACATTGTACAATTGATTCACTCATTGACACTTTCCATGCCATCATCTCTCTGTTCTTTAAAGCATCCCAAACTTCTGCCAACCACTTCTGATGTCTTGGTTCTCTTTCCCAGTGTATTTTTGAGTTACTTTCATCTTAGGAGTGATTAGGGCAGTTGTTACTGCCTATCTAGTCAGATCTATTCTTTGACCTCCTTTCCACCTTGGTTCTATGGAGATACCTAAAAAGCAAGGTTCATACACTATGTGTCCTTAATCTTCAACATCTTGTCAAGTACTAATTAAAAAGAATGATTGAGAAAAGATATTCAGCCAAAGCTTGTTAAAAGAACTGATTTTGCTATTTTCAGTCTTTTTTTCTGGGTCTTGCAAGTTGATAATGCCTTAAAATAGTATATTGTGATGGACAGTGAAGATTACTCTTATTTCATGGAAAGAAGCAAAAGGTCAAAATTCAGAAGTCATTCTAACTGGCCCAACTCTGTTCAAAGTAGCCACTCATTAAACTTCTATTATGTGCTCGGTATCCTGTTAAATGAGCTCATGTAGTCCTCCTCAAAATTACTTTCACAGATGAAAAAATTGATGCCTAGAGCATGGAAAGGGATTTGCCTACTATCTCAAAATGAATTAATACCAAGGTAATCAGTGTTGTGGGTGCTTCTCTCCTCCCTGCCTAGCACCAATTCCCATGCCCAATTGTGCATTTCTATGAGACAGTTCTTAAATGGGAGGGGCATTGCTCAGACTTAAGTGCTTAGACTTAAGTGGAGCTTATCTCATCAGAGCATAAAGTCTGTCCCCTGTAAAGGCAGACACTATTGGAACTGAATTCAAGGTCTTTCATGTATGGCTGTGTAAATTCAAGCACATCACTACAACTTCTCCACTTCCCTGTCTATAAACTAGTATGGCAATGCCTATCTTGTATCTTGTATAGCGGGTATGTAAGGAATGGTCAGTAGTTCATCAAGATTGAGATTCAATATGTATGAAAGCATTAAAACCATGTCGGTCATATACTTTAGGTATTTAAGCAATGAGAGTTTTCTTACCCACTAAGCTTTAATTGGCCAACTCTATTCCTATGGGGACTGATGACACCTCATATTTTTATAAACATTCTGAATTTTTCTCAAGTTTTTCAGCTAGCCCATAAGCAGTAGGCTCATCTTGGCAACACCAGCCAAACTCCACGCTTCCTCATAGTGTTTGCACCATAAAATTTTGACAGCTGGGTGCAGCTGAACGAGCTGCTAACTTTTTCTTTTCTCAATTCTGTCTTGTGTAGCCACGAGGCTAGGGCCTTTCAAAAGCTCCTGAGAGGCTCTTCCAGTAGCTTTCATTTGACTTGTTCCTTCTCATTTGCAAGGTATGAGTTTGCATTGAACAGGGTGGTAATGATTATGTCAATTTCTTTCCACTTATGTACATTTTTAAGATAAGTGAACACTTTTCTATTTTCATTTTCCTGATAGAACTTAGACAGGGAGTATTATTCCATGTTGTAAATGGGGCAGATGAGACTAAAGTGAAGCCTATACTTTCTCGATCTTTCTTTACCAGCCCACACACGTGCACACATGCAACCATTTTAGTAGAGCATGATCTTGGATCGGGATTTAGTTCATTCACAATCTTTACCAACCTTTCAAAGCTACTGCAAATATACACAGAATGTATATGAAGTCAATATACTTTTTCAGATCAATAGAGATTAAAGACAAATGTCTTAGGTCCATTTTGCCCTTCCCAAAGTGCCCCTTTTCATGGAGACTTTGTTAATAACATTCTCAGGGAGGAATGACAAGGACGCAATAAATCTCTAAGCTTTCTTTCATTCCTATACTTGGCACCCTGATACAATTCACTGACTGTGACACTGACTCTAGCAGAAGTAAACTCAGAACCAGCTCCAAAGATCTCATACAGGAAATTGGACATGTGTTGTAATTTTCAGAGGAGTGGGGATGCTTATATAGTTACAAGCAAAGCATATGAGGTCCCCTGGAGGATCATGGCTCTGTCCTCAGCAAGAGTAATATTTTGGGGGATCAAGGCAGGAGCAAAAGGAGTTGCTATGGAATCTAGTAATGCACACCACATACTCGGGTGCCAAATATATCAGAAGTCAGTCTCTGGTGGGCTTGAAATTGAGACGAAGCAGTTTCTCTGCACTTGAGGCTTCAGATTGGATAATGTCCGGTTTCCCTGGCACAGGGACTAACACTAGCAAAGAAATACATTCTTGGGTCTCCTTTCCCCTTTTTACACTTCATTCCAATTCCCTCACTGGACTGTAGTCCCATTCCTATAATTTACACAGTAGCTAATTGGGCAGACCCCAGGTGGAAGACTGGTCAAGATCAGAGCCCTATACTTTAATAGAGATACAGTAAATTGGGATGTTGTGTAAAAGGAAGTAGCAGAGTGAATGAGACCCTCAAGATCCATGAGGAGCAATTGATGAAAATTAAGCCAGGAAGACTCATGAAGCTATGCATCTGGAACATTTCTGGATTGCTTCTCATGTAGAGAACATGTGGCATCTAGAGAATCTCAGAGGACAGAGTAAATACCTGTGGAGAGACTCCACAAGGAGCAAAAGCTCATCTCAATGCAAAGAGTAATTTTCTCTCTAAGCAGTTCATAATCAAAATGGACCATGTGTGAGGCATAGATCTCTATCACTGTAAATACTTGAGCTAGGGATTGGAGAATTTTGTCTCCAATAACCAGAAATGCCCAGGCATAATCATAGAGCTGCAAAGAGATGGGTCCAGGGCTTGAAGTGAATGGATCCTGATGCTTCCTGTTGCCTTTGGATTACACATCCTACCTCTTGACCAGGATATGAATGCAGTCTAGCTCTAAATTCTGGAAAAAACTGAGATACTGACTACAAAATTCATCCTGACTACAAAAATTTCATCCTTATTTCCCCAAACCTCAGAAACATCTACTATCATCATCTCCATGAGGTTGTTGCTGCCCTAGGATTTTTAGAAATACCCAAAGGAAGAATCCATAAGGGGTGGAATTTTTCAGGGTTTCTCTGGGAACTTCTGTTTATGTTCTCCTACCTTCTGATTTCCTTGCAGCAGTAACCACTACAGAATGTGTGTGCCTGGAGGTTTTGATATAGCAATGGGAGGCAGTCATTTCCCTGGTGTGTGCTTGCCTGCAAGCAAGCAAAGCACCTACACCATTCCTTAGAGAAGAGGACTCACCTTCTCTGCACTCACTGCTTAAGCAGCTCCAGTTTCCACTCATCTCACTCAACATTAAATTTTCTTACACTTGACAGGAAAGGAAATTAGGAGGAAAGGGGATTAAAAAAGAAAACAACCCAGAAAGGGATGAAGGGAGGGGAGTTGGTGGTGGGCCTTTAAAACCACTGCTATGTAACCAGCCAACAGTGATACTGCATGTTTATGGGCTTTGGTTGCCATAGAGACAGTTACGTAACTGCAACTGGTGGTGAAATTTCATACTGCTTGTGGTGGCGAACGATATTTCAGTCACTTAGGGCTACTTTTAAAGAGAACAAATAAAGTAGCTGAGGGGCCCTTTGTCTTGCCGGCTACAACCTGCAGTAAGTTTCAGCCACACATGCCAGTCATTTTCCAGTTTTCTGTGTGTATCAGAATGTTCCCAATTATTTTCTGAGTAGAGCTGGGCACTTACTTCTCAGCTCAGAATGGAGAGGCATCAGCCTCAAAACGAAAAAGAAAATAAATAAATAAATAAATAAGGCCCCCTTTTGGGGTGAAAAGCCTGTGTGGAAAATTTCAGTTTGGAAAGCTTGTTTTCTGGGAAAGTTATCAGTTGAAGGGAGGGCATTTGTTCACTAGCACTGAGGCCAAACAGGCGGTATGTTGTCCGTGGCCAGCCTCTCTCTTTCATTCTATATTTTTCTGTATCTATCTCCCTTGGTTTCTTTGTCTCTATTTCTCTTTGGGGTTTTTTTTCCTCTCTCTCTTTCTGTCTCTGTCTAACTCTCTCAGTGGCTCTTTCTCTGGCTCTGTCTATTTCTCTTTGTGATTTTTTCTCTGTCTTTGTCTCTCTCTTTACCTCTGTTTCTTTATGTCCTAGGCTCTTTCTCTTTCTCTTTGTCTCTTTCTCTATGTCTCTCTGTGTATCTCTTTGTGTTTCTTTCTGTCTGTCTCTCTATCTCTCTCAGTCTATTTCTGTCCCTTTCATCTTTCTCTGCCTATGTCTCTCCTTTTCCCTTGTTTTCTTTCTTTCTCTTTTTATCCCTATCTCTCTGTCTTGCTCTTCTGAATTTCTCTCTCTCACACACACATACACCTGAACTCACATGCATACACATAGGATCTTCTTTAATCTCCTCCTTCCTTCTTAAACACAGTTGCATGAATGAACACATCCTCACATTTTACACATACTCTACCAAACACCGCAAACAATTTATTCACACAAAACACATTTGTAACATATACATTTATTCACTTACATCCATATTTTGCCAAGATGAAACAGAATTTGTTGATATATTGCCAAAGGAGACCTGCATTTTCTCACATGCAGCAAGCTGAAGCATATGAAATTGCTGATATTAAGTTTGGGTGTTTTGTTTTGTTTTGTTTTTGCCAGTCCTGGGCCTTGAACTCAGGGCCTGAGCACTGTCCCTGGCTACTTTTTGCCCAAGGCTAGCACTCTGCCACTTGAGCCACAGCACCACTTCTGGCCATTTTCTATGCATGTGGTGCTGAGGAATCAAACCCAGGGTTTCATGTATAGGAGGCAAGTACTCTTGACACTAGGCCAAATTCCCAGCCCAAACTGCTCTTTTTTTTTTTTTATTTGCCAGTCCTGGGCCTTGGACTCAGGGCCTGAGCACTGTCCCTGGCTTCTTCCCGCTCAAGGCTAGCACTCTGCCACTTGAGCCACAGCGCCGCTTCTGGCCGTTTTCTATATATGTGGTGCTGGGGAATCGAACCTAGGGCCTCGTGTATCCGAGGCAGGCACTCTTGCCACTAGGCTATATCCCCAGCCCCAAACTGCTCTTATTAAAATGTTGTGACTAATCAAAATGGTGGTTTTAGCTGGATGCTCGTGGTTCGTGGCTGTAATTTTCATTGGGAGTGAGATCTGAAGATAGAGATTCAAAGACAGCCTGGGGAAGAAAGTACACAAGAACCTTATTCTCAATTAACCAGCAAAAAGCCAGAAATAGAGCTGTGCCTCAAGTGGTAGAGCACTAGCATTGAGCACAAAAGCTCAGGGAAAGTATTCAGGTCCTTGAAGTGCCAGACTTTGAAGTCAGGCCCCATTTTACCACATGAACCCCATTTTAGAATCTAACCCTGAGCCAATCAGATTTGTACCTGTGTCCTAATCTTGCTTGCTTGAACACCTGATTGTTGTAACCTTGTTCTTTGCCTTTATAAGCCCTGTGTAATCACAGCTCGAGGCTCCCTCCTAACCTCCGCTGTGTCAGTGAGTAGGACGAGGCCCGAGTTGCAGCTCGCTTAAATAAAGCCTTGCCTTGCTTTTGCATTTCGGAATGTCTGAGTCTCTGTGGTCTTCTTGGTGGTGGTCTCACGACTTGGCATAACATTTGGGGGCTCGTCCGGGATGGCCCCAGAGACCCCCGAGACCCCAGACTCTGAAGGTAAGAAAATAGCACTGTTCATTCTGTGTGTCTGTGTCTGTGTGATTTACAGTTTTGTTTTCTGTTTTGGCCAGCCACCTGAATCTGAACCTGTAGGTAGTGAAGGACCAGCCAGAGTGGACAAACTCATATGGGCAGTCCTGGAGGACTTGGGGGACGCCTCAAGCTCTCCACAGGGGGCTCAGGCTTCCCACTACCACCCTGAACCTGAAGGACTGGACCGGGAGGCCCTTCTAATGGGTGCCCATCCAGTCCACTCTATATTCGGGGTTGTCTGCTCCACTCCTACACAGGAACGGAAGAGAGAGAGCCTCAAGACTGTGTGGTCTGCCCCCTCACAGGGGCAAGCGAGACACAGTGAGACTGTGTGGTCTGCCCCCTCACAGGGGCAGGAGAGACACAGTGAGACTGTGTGGTCTGCCCCCTCACAGGGGCAGGAGAGACACAGTCGAACCTGTAAGCCGCGGCTCCCTAAGTCTGTCTGTAAGTGTTGTCTGGTCTTTGTGCCTGTGATTATTTTTGTGTGTATCTTTCTTGCGCTGTGCCTGACTGACAAACAGATGATGGGGAACGTTCCTTCCACTCCCCTGGACTTGACTTTAGCTCACTGGAAAGATGGGCAGATGACAGCCCACAATCAGTCAGTGAGAGTGTCTGCAAAAAAAAAAAAAAAGAACTCTTGGAGGACCCCCACCCAGCCTTTTTAAGCAGAAAATTATTTGGTGTGCTAAAATGTTTTACTAAGATTAAAAATGTTTTACTAAAATTATCAAGCCCTGGAAAATGAGGCTGGAGAATGCTAAAATCATTTGTTAAAGGTTTTTGTCTTAAAATGTATGGCCGATGCTTATTCTGCACGCTTTAAGATCTTTTGAAAATGTATGTATGTGTGTGTGCATGTGAGTGTGAACATGTTCAAGACTGCAGTGTGATGCTAAACTACGTTTAAATTCAAAGGGTCATCAAGTTTGGGCATTACCAAATGCTTTACAGGACTTCTCAGGGTTCTTTAATTAAAATTTAAAAAAAATCAGAGCTAAGTGTCAGAAATTTGGATTTAAAAGGACATATATATATATATATATATATATATATATATATATATATATATATATACTAAACTAATGGGGATAGAAGTAAACATTCATTAACTCTATGTATGTAGGAAGAAATGGCAAAATGGGCCAATGTTTCTCACTAATATATTGGAAAGCTGAAAGGATAAGTATTTCCAATTGTACTTCTGGCATTAGGGAAAAATTCAAAGGTCTTCATGCCATGCAGTAACTGGGACTGCAAAAAAAAAAAAAAAAAAAAAGAGGCTCTTTTGAAACAAGCAGCCCATAGGCAAAGGGCGGTACCTGGTTTCAGAATGCCTGTGAGCTTCAGTTTTTCCTATGCAGATAAAAGCTAAAGTGTTGTGTTAGTGTTAAAAAGGCTTTGGAAATCAAGAATACATTTCTAGATAAGAAATTTGGAAGTAAAATTGTCCTAAATAATTTTGCAAAGTAAGAAAAGGAGAATTATAGCTACCAAAATGTTTAATTGCCATTCCAGCTTCTTTGTAGGTATTTTGTAACAGTTTCCAGCAGGCCCACAAAGAAGCACAGGTGATTCCTACAAGTTTGTTGAGATCAAATACTGACCCTTAATAAGTTCCAGGTAAGAGAGCATGCTTAAAAACTACTTTTGTGTGGACCACCTTGTTGCTTCTAATTGGAGTAAAGTGGCTACTTGTAAGACTCACTGATCTGAAATCTGCGGTTCGAAGCCAGCCTGGGCAGAGAAAGTTCCCTGTGAGAGACTTGTCTCTAATCAGCCAGCAGAGTGCTGGGAACAGAGTGGTGTGGAGCCCAAAAGTGGTAGGGTGCTAGTCTTGAGCTGGATTGCTGAGGGACAGTGCTCAGGCCTTGAGTCCAAGTCCAGTGAAAAGTCACTACTTCTGGGACAAAAGTGATGGAGCATCCAGAGGGAGTAAGCCACTGCTTGGATGGCAGAGATGGTGTCAGATCCTAGAGTCACTCCTGTTTGGCCTTTCAAAAGTTAATCAAAGCCAGGAAGTCCTAGAAGAATAGTTGATAAGCATGCCTTTCCAATGCCCATGTCTGACTCCTGGGCAGGAACTTTCCAGTCATCTGTGATAGTGGTTAGTCAGGGTAAGTTTGTCAAATGAGAGGATAGATTAAAATCTCAACCCCCCGCATTTACTCAAAGCTCTGACTGGCAGTGAGAATTTTAAGCCGATACATCTGTTTAGGACAGAAAGCTTGTAGACCTGAGATTGTGTCCTTATTGAGATCTGTTAAAGCCTGCAAAGGTAACTTTTTAGGTCATCAGAGATCAGTTCCCCAGCCAGTCAGGAGAGCAAGCGTTGGCTGTCAGATGCACATAGACTGTGCTGAAAATCCCTGTGCCTAAATCAGCCAGACAAGTCAGAGTTCCTGGGAACAGACTTTAGTAGACCCAGGGCCATGAGCTTTGCCTCCTGTGCCCCAGTATTCCCAAGAAGGCTTGGAGTGGATAAAGAAAATTCCCATGGCCCACAAAACCCTTGCACAGAGAAGGAAACAATGACTGGTGGAAAACTTGTGAAGGGAAACTTATTCCACAAGGGCTGGGTAAGGGGATCCTTAAGAGAATCCACTGAGCTTCTCACATGGGAACCCGAAAAATGCAGGACTTGCTCCGACACTCCAAAGCGAAAATTAGACAAGGAAATCAACTTATTGAAAATATTGTTAAAAAGTGCAAGGCCTGTCAGCTTACCAATGCCCCCAATCAACAAAGCATGACTAAAGGAGCTCGCCTCCGTGTGGATAGGCCAGGCGTATATTGGGAAGTAGATTTCACAGAAATCAAACCTGGAAAATTTGGATACAAATATTTGCTAGTTTTTGTAGACACCTTTTCAGGATGGGTGGAAGCCTATCCAACAAAGCATGAGACTGCGAATATAGTGGCTAAGAAGATCCTGGAAGAAATCCTACCGAGGTACGGCTTCCCATCCACCATTGGGTCGGACAATGGACCGGCTTTTGTCTCAAAAGTAAGTCAGGGAATAGCCGCTGCACTGGGGATGGATTGGAAATTGCATTGTGCTTATAGACCCCAGAGTTCAGGACCGGTAGAAAGAATGAATCGGACTCTAAAAGAGACCTTAACTAAATTGGCCTTAGAGACTGGCGCAGTCTGGGTGTCACTCCTTCCTTTTGCTCTGCTTAGAGTAAGAAATTCTCCCTATCAGCTTGGCTTTACTCCTTTTGAAATAATGTACGGGTACCCCCCGCCCATTATCCCTAGGCTTCAGACTGAATTGCTTGCTGATATGGATGATACTGAATTTTTGTGTAAACTTGATTATTTGCAGCTCATGCACAATAAAATGTGGCCCCAACTTAAGGCATTATATGATTCCACTTCTGTCCCTACCCCCCATTTATTCAGACCAGGGGATTGGGTGTTCATCCGGAGGCATAACCCCAAATCATTAGAACCACGATGGAACGGACCCTACATGGTGCTACTGACTACTCCCACCGCCCTTAAGGTAGACGGCATCACCACTTGGGTCCATTGCTCCCACACCAGGCCAGCTGAACCTTTTGCCCTGGATGATGACTACCATGGTGGATGGAAAGTCTCCAAGCACCCGACTCAGCCGCTTCGCCTTCGCCTCAAGAAAAGAAAGTTAGACTGAATATTGTTATAATTTTCTTTTTGCCTTCTTTCCTTGCTACCCAGGCTAATGTTAATGTTATTTTGGCAGCTCACTCCAAAGGGAGGTGACCCCCTTATTTTAGGTAGTTTTGGGCTTGCTCAGGAATATGGGTATAGCCACCCGACCCTTAGAGCACAGCTGAGAAGTTTATGTATTATTTTTTTGCTTACATTTGGATACTAAACACTATACAGCTAATGGTAAGTCTGTATAGCTGAAAGTTAATTTTCAGTTTGCAGTAATTCTGCAGTCCCTTGGTAAGGTTATAGGTTCCTGGCTAGGTAAGGTCAACGCCCCTGAGTCAGCCTGAAGAAGTTACAGAAGATGGATGATCTTCACCCATCAGCCCCCCTTTAAAACCAAGGGACCAGAGTTATTTTCGGATACTACTTTGGGCCCTACTGGCCCATGCCTTACCTCTATATCATCCCCTAGACATGCAAGCCATTGAAATGGACAGAATGGAGCCATGATTGGCTCCCATGGTACCAAAAAGAAAAAGGGAGAAACGAAGTGCCAGACTTTGAAGTCAGGCCCCATTTTACCACGTGAACCCCATTTTAGAATCTAACCCTGAGCCAATCAGATTTGTACCTGTGTCCTAATCTTGCTTGCTTGAACACCTGATTGTTGTAACCTTGTTCTTTGCCTTTATAAGCCCTGTGTAATCACAGCTCGAGGCTCCCTCCTAACCTCCACTGTGTCAGTGGGTAGGACGAGGCCCGAGTTGCAGCTCACTTAAATAAAGCCTTGCCTTGCTTTTGCATTTCGGAATGTCTGAGTCTCTGTGGTCTTCTTGGTGGTGGTCTCACGACTTGGCATAACAGTCCTGAGTTCAAGCTGCACTGGTGGCCCAAAAATAAAGAATTGGTGGTCCAATGTTCACATTGATATCATACGTACATGAATATTATTGCTTACATTCACTCTCTCATAGTAATAAGATCACAGACTTACAGATATTTGTATTTCCTCTTTCAAATTCAATCTCACATTATTTTTAAATAGTCATATTAACTGATGTACTTTTAGTCTTGTATGTAAGTTTATCTGTTTCAGGGAGGGGAAGGAGGAACACAGAAATGGAATGATAAAGGATGAACTAATTCAGCAGTGATACTAGACACAATGTTGAAAATGAACTATACAACTGTAGGGGGGGCAGTTGGGAGGGAAAACCTGGTTAAAAACAAAACAAAACAAACCAGGGAATAGGTGATATTGTCAAAAAAGAAATGTTCTCATTACCTGACTTATGTAACTTTAACCCCTCTGTATATCACCTTTACAATAAAAATACATACATACATACACACATACAAATAAATACACTTGGGGAGAAAAACAAAATCAAATACCTACACATTTTTTCACCTGGTCATTTTTCACTTAAACCTTTTAGACAAGTAATCCTAAAAGGTGTCTAGAGTAATTCTAGAGGTAAGGGTTGGTGCCTGCAGATTTCTTCTCTTGGAACTTCTGTGATCAGGTTTTATTTGGATGCTAGCATTAAAAGTCTCTGGAGTAAGAGGAGTTGGAAGCTCTGGTAGGGAGAAAAGTCAAGGTGTGATCTTTCTTCTTCCAGATCCCTCAGTGGTGTAACCTTGATTTGGCTGTTCCTCTCTAAGCAACACTCTTGTCTTCCAAATTTCAGTAACTCCTTCTTCTTAGCCGTATAATTTAAACCCCATTATGTCTGTTGTTCCCTATACTCTACTCAAGACTATTGTAAAACATCTGTTTATTAAACTACCATTGAAATTGTAAGGTCCACTCCCGGGAGGGCTCCATTCAGATACCCTCCACCTGTTGTAAGTCTGCGCCCAATACCTGTGTTACCTAGGTGACTGGCACACCTGGAGGCAGTTACCTCCTCCTTCTCTGAGGTCACATCCAATCCACCTGGCCATATCTCTTGCCTTTCCCTACGTAATCCGGCTCAACACCTATCCCCACTCTGTTTCCTTTTCCTCTCTTGCTCTCGCTTGCTCTTTTCTCTCTTCCCCTTCTTCCTTCCCCTCTGTCTCCCGATGCCACCATCTTGTGTGGGCTGGTAGTTTGTTTTACCCCCAGTAAACTTCTTTCTGCCTGAACCATGTGGCGTGTTTCCTTTCCCATGAACCTTACAGAAATATACTACGTTGCATGTGTTGTCATTTTTCTGTGGCTAAACGTAAGGAGAATTTGGGGAAAGGAGATCCGGTACCCTCCTTCTGACCTCTTAAAGAAAAGAAAATGCTGGCTTGATTTTCTTGTATTGTCCAAGGTGCCCTAAGAGTGGTATGTTTTTGTTACCCTGGGAACATCTTATAGTAGCCCTTAATCACTGCTTGAAATGATTGTCTGGTGTCCTTTGTGCACCATAAGATCATTTTCAGAGGCCACAAAGTCCAATCATTAGGAAAACATGTCCTGTCATTTTAACTTTCTTTGTGCTTCATTTCTTTCATGAAACAGAGTCTATAGTTTGACTAAAAATTTCAGCTAGACACGTATTTTCACTACTAGCTGTGAGAAGGCCCCCCAAAAATGTTGATGACACCTGCTAAGACTAAGGGCAGCAGGATGCTAATAGGTTTAAATATATGGCAAAGAACAATAGCCTGCTCCTATTAGTCAACTCTTCCATCAAGTGCTCCTGAGCTTGCCCCTGAAGTTTATTGGTGTTGCCCTTCTTGTGTCCATAAGGCAAAATTGGGCCCAGAAAATAAGAGATTGACTTCTGCACAGCAAGTCAGGACTGACTTACAAGAGACTCAGAAGACTCAGAAAGCCTTGCTTCCCACTACTCATACACCATTTCCAGTAAGTGCTTATGCCTGCTTCCCAAACTCCACTCTTATTCTTATCTACAGAAGTAGGGGCTGGGAAATAGGGGGTCACTTTCTCTATCTCCCTCACTATTAAGCACTCCAATAGCATTTTCCTCTGTGGATGACTGAGGTTTGCCTTAGCCATCTTCAGCCTGGGTTCTTTTTTCTTTCTCATCCCCGGTTACCCTATTTGCTTTAACACCATTGAGAATATCTTGTTTCAATGGAAGAATTCAAGACTATTTAGCACAGAGATTTCCAAATTCTGTTTTTCCCAGGTGCTTAAATCTACTATAAATGGCACGAGGGTGAATATAAGTGGGTTGGGCTCCATAATAGAATCATTCCCCCTTAACTACTACCATTCCTGATGTTCCTGATAGCCTCAGCCTGCAAGAGCAATTCTGCTGCTGCTTCTTGTTTGGAATATATTAGTCTGTGACTGAAGATTAGATTAGATTTTCTAAGTAGTTGGTCATAACAATTAGAAAATTACTAATTTACCCCAACTCCTGTAGAGAGAAATTGAAGATCAGAGAGGAACAGGGATTTAGTCAGTATCACACAGTTAATCAGGGAGTAGCAGGTTCTATCAGGCCAGACATAATAAATATTCTCTCTACATGACCCTAACCCAACTACGTTGGCATCAACCTCTCAGTCTATGGATAAATAGGGGCAAGAAACCAACACATCATGCCCTAGAGTCCTAGGAGATGTAGTTGTGAAAGGACAGATAGAATCTGGGTTGCCCATGGTGTTTGGAGAAGAGGTCTCTCCCAGGCAGCTGCTTGGCAAGCCTAAGGCTGAATTATGCAAGGCCACCACCTCTGGTTTGTCAGACTCCCTCTCTCTATCTAAGGTCCTCATCTACTAATGTTTTCCATTCAATAAAATCCATTTTCAGCTTAGAATAGAAACTTCACTTATCCTAACCACCACAGAATGTCAGCGAAAGTGGGGGTACTGACTATATTCCAGATTTTGGCTCTTGTAACAAATTGGTGGCCGTAGCTGTGCTTGGGGCAAAGTAGGTTTTGGGAATTCTTACACACTGTGCTTTACTGCCAGAGTATTGCAAAATACTGCTCTCTACTCAGGCCTAAGTCATTGAACACAAAGGTGAGGAGAATGGATTACAGCAGTGGGCCAGGGGACTCTGGACAGAATGATTCTGGCCTCTGCTTCTCTGAACAAGCCATAAAATAATTGGGAATTTCAATTTAGCATTTGCTTCACTCACGCCAGATCTTGTGTTAGCTGACATTTTTTATAGCGGTTAAGAACAAAACTTGAAAGTCAGATGGCTTTGGTTCTAATACTTGTGCTGTCGCTTATTAGCTCTCTATCTTGTGGAAATTATTGAACCATGCTATACCTTGGTTGTATATTCACTGGAGATGATTACCTATATTACAGTCATGTTGGAAGGAATAAATGAGATGAAATGTGTATGTCATTCAGTGTCTGTCTACTAGTAAGGGCTATGTACTATGTAAGTTAACTATTATTACTATTTCCTCTGAAATTTGAGCCAACCTAGAACTTGAGAGTTAAAGACTTAGTCAAGCTAGGACATACTTAGGAAGTTGTATGATATATAAATACTTCAAAGAAAACAAAATTATTTTAGCATTGTAATTCCTCCCTTGAGGATTTTTTTATTTTTACAATTATGTTGTTTAACATAAGGCCAGATCTATAAGGTATATAAAAGTTTACTCAGAATTAGTAGTCAAACCTACATCACTGTGAATCAAGTCCCATAAATATAATTTCCATTATAAGCAGGTAGGATTGGCCATAGAAAGCCCAAAGGACAGAGTTAGCTTTGAAAATGGAAGGCACTGAATTAAAAATGGCAGTTCACCTCTTCAGGAGGCTGAGACCTACAGATAATGGTTTAAAGCCAGACAAAGCAGGAAAGTTCATGAGTCTACAATTAATCACCAAGAAATCCAGAAGCAGAGCTGTAGCTCAAGTAGTGAAGAAAAAATGTTCAGAAAAAATGTTGAGAAAAAATGTTCAAGCCCTGAGTTCAAGCCCCAATACTGGCACACACAAAGATGAGAGTAATTCTCTAGCAATGATAATTCTTTGGCTTCACTAGGAAAAAATTCAAATCAGGATGATAGTGGGAATCTTTTGCATTTTGTGTTAGCATGAAAACTATTATGGCTTCTTTGTAAAAGCATCTGATGGCCATATCCACTTCTTACTTCTCTTCCCCCTGAGTATTTAGGAGTGCAGAGTTAAGAGGGTAATGTATTTATGATTCCTGTTGAAGTGTACAGTGGATCAAAGATGTCTTAGCTAACTGCCTTAAATAATTTCTCAACCAGTGTAGAGCCAGGGTAAAAGTTGTTACATATGATATGAAACCAGCAGAGCCAAGCATTCCTGGCTCACATCTGTAATTCTAGCTATTCAGGAGGCTGAGATCTTAGAATTGCAGTTCCAAGCCAGCTCAGGCAGGAAAATCAGGGAGACTCTTATCTCCAATTAGAAAAATCCAGAAGGGGAAGTGTGATTTAAGTAGTGGAGTGTCAGCCTGGAGCAAAAAAGCAAAGTGAGAGCTCAAGGCCTTGAATGCAAGCCCTATTCCCAGCACACACACAAAAAAAGAAGAAACTAGCTGACCTAAGATGGTGGGAACTTTGCAGTACTACCCATTTTTTGTCCATTCTACTTTAGTGCACCATTGTAGCATATGAGAAAACCCAGGGCTGCCAACAAAGCATTTCCTGGAATCTGTAATATGAATTCTGCTTCTAGGAGTGAAAAATGTGGTCAGGTCAAGAAGATGCACTACTATTTGTATGTCTGATTCTGCTCAGGAGATAGGAGATGAAATTATGAATTGGGCTGCTGGAGGTAATTGGGAAAGTGACAGGCAGTAATCTAGCCTAAGATATATTTGGATAATGAAGAAAGTATTACACAAGTAGAAAGATTTTAACCAGCTAATCAATGAATTAAACTGATCTTACCATTGGCACCAACACAAAACATATAGCTTAGCATAACTTGTAAAGTACTGGGAGAGTAGGAAAGAAGAAAATTTCAGCAGACTGATAAGAGTTAGAACAAACATCCTGCATCAAATATGGTAACTGCATAGACTATAGGGTGTGAGTAGAAGGTGTTTAAGAGTTACAAAAGAGTTGAAAATCAGGATAAGGAAAAAATGGCAATGGACTCAAGCTACAACTCCTTTACCAGTTCCCAAGTTTCTGGTGCTTTCCAGTGACTCGCAAGCTGTTGGCATTCAGCAAGGGAGATTTATGACTATGCTCATTGGATGAGACAGGCAGGAGTCATGAGTCTTGGCAAGAAAAGAAGGCCAGAAGATTTGCTTTGACTAAAAGCTGTATAACTTGAAAGGTTTATTGCTGAACTGATTATGTAATGTAGCTTCGAAAGAGCAGTATTTAAGATAAAGATTTGAAGCCCTCAGGCAGGTTTGGAAAGAGACTTAGGGAAAGGCCTGAATGCATTAAGAGTCCATTTAAGAGCTGTCTGCCTCTTAAACTCAGTTTCAGACTGAAGCAAGAAGGCTATGGGGCACTGTAAAGGGCAATAACTTGGACTCAGAGCTGGGTTCTGCCAATGATTCTTTGTGATCTCAGGTGAGTTCTTTCCCTTCTCTGGACATCAGTGCCCCATGCGTGTTGGGAAAGGGGATGGGGAAGAGAACAGGCGTGAGATTGGAGGATGACAAATATCTGATATAACCATCCCTGCCACCTACACCCAAGTATTTGGTTTCCCCACAGATTCCAGACCTCACCAAAAGACTTCAAGAGTCCAGTCATTCAGATAGAAATTTCTTCCTTGTTCCTCCGTCCTTCTCTTCATCACATCCATTTTTATTTAGCCTAGGCTAGTAGTTTTCCACTCTGGCAGTCTTTCCATCTTTGGTTTATTATTTTTAACACTGGTTAGCTTTTGAAGCTAAGTTTCCTAATACCCAAAACAGGCTAAGGTCCATTGTGAGTTCTCTTACATCCAGATAGTTTAAGTAATTTATACTAACTTCCTTTGTATTTGTGGATTTATAGCTTTGCAATGATAATAAAGCATCTTATTTGTATATACCATATCAATTCAAAAACTGGAAGTGGTTATATGGCTCTAAATGGTAGAGCGCTAGGCTTGAGTGAAAGAGCTCAGGGACAGTGTTCAGGCCCTGAGTTCAAGCCCCACATCTGCAAAAAAAAAAAAAAAAAGAAGAAGAAAAAAAAGAAAAAAAGAAGGAATGTTTGAGTCCACAGAAAATTGAAGTTGGGGGGAAGGGGTGTGATCTCAGGTCACCCAGGAATCTTCAGCAGGGATCCTATTAATGCAGACACAAATCCAGGCACTCCTGTTTTTGGTTTAGTCCTGTTCTCCCCAGCAAGTCCCTTGACCTTGCGTATCAGAGGCACCAATGAAGTGGACTTCAGAATTGAGATAACCTGCCGTGACAAATATACTTACAGTCCTCATTTCAGAGACTGTCCCCAAATACTCAACCACCCTTATATGCCCCCCATTAAAGAACCACAGTGTTTAGAGCAGCATGGAGACCACATGGCCAGCATGTATAGGGTGGAATTCAAGACGGAGGAGGGACATACTTTCAGCATGAAGCCAGTGAGTCTGTGGGGGTAATTTGACTTTTCTTTTTTTGTCAGTCATGGGGCTTGATCTCTGGGCCTGAGTGTTGTCCCTGAGCAATTTTGCTCAAGGCTAGTGCTCTACCACTTTGAGCCACAGCTCCACTTCTTATTTTCTGGTAGTTAATTAGTAACAAATGTCTCATGGCCTTTCCTGCCTGAGCTGGCTTTGAACCGCAATCCTCAGATCTCAACCTCATGAGTAGCTAGGACTAGGAGCATGAGCCGTCAGCATCTGGCTCTCAAGTTTCTTAAGATCAATCTTTAATTAGTTCATAAAACTTCAGCTTTTTGACTTTATAATAAACTTCTGCTTGTGTTTGGTTTTCTTTAAAAATTTATTTCTAGTTTTAGATGGAAAGCAGATAATCTTTGTCATTAAATTTTATGTTATCTATGGATGTTTGTAGATGAGCTTTATCAGATTGTGACAGTATTCCTAGTTGAGTATTTCTGTTATGAAAGAGCATTGACTTATTTCAAGTGCATTTCTTGTTTCTATTGAGATGATAATGTCATGTTTTCTTTTTATTTTTTCTATATTATTATATTAATTCATGCTCAGTTATTAAATCAACTTTGTATCCCGGAGATAAGTCCTACTTGGTCATGGCAGTTAATTCTTATTTATGTTACTGTATTCTTTTGGATGGTAAGTTGTTAAGGATTTTTGCATAATGATAAGACATTGTTTTATGAACTCCTTGTTTGCTTCTGATAACAAGTTAATACTGGCTTCATAAGAAGATTTGAGAAATAACCCCTTATTTTCTATTTTTTTCAAGAACTTTAGAAGATTTAATATAAATTCCTCTTTGAATATTTATCAGAATTTATATTGAGTCCTTAGTTCTTTTTTGTAGCTAGTTTCTTGTTTATTGATTCAATCTTTTACCTGTGAACATCTAGTTTGATTTTATCTTCTGTGTCACTTTATAAAAAGTAGATGTGGCTTTATAGGACTTTATTCATTACTTCTAAGACATCTAATTGTTTTGTACACAGTTGTTCACAGTGTTCCATTATAATTCTTTCTAATTTTTAAAATGTCAATAGTATCTTTTTTAGTTTCTGATCCTGGCAATTTGAATTTTTTAATCTTTTTCTATTTATCCATATTGAACTTTTCAAGTAATCAGTGTTTTATTTCATCTCATATTGTCTGAGTTTATTTTTGGAGTTTAAAAAATTTTAATTGTCCTTATAAAGGTGATGTACAGAGGGTTTATGGTTACATAAATTAGGTAAAGGGTTTATTTCTTTGTGTGTGTGTGTGTGTGTGTGTGTGCATGTGTGTGTGTGTGTGTGTGTGTGTGTGTGTGTGTGTGTGTGTGTGTGTGTGTGCCAGTCCTAGGGCTTGGACTCAGGGCCTGAGCATGGTCCCTGGCTTACTTTTGCTCAAGGCTGGCACTCTACCTCTTGAGCTGTAGCACCACTTGCAGCTTTTTCTGTTTGTATGATGCTGAGGAATTGAACCCAGGGCCTTGTGCATGCTAGGCAAGAGCTCTACCACTAAGCCACATTCCCAGCCCAAGTTTATTTCTTTTTGGACAACGTCACCCCCCTTCCCTTGCTCTCTCCCAGTTTTTTCCTCCTATCACCACCTACAAGTTGTATAGTTCGTTTTCAACATAGTGTCTAGTGAGTATCACTGCAGAGTTTTTCACCATTTGCCCTCCATCTGGTCTATTTTTGCAACATTTTATTAGCATAATTTAATCACATGAAAGGATTTCATTATATTGACAACATAGTTATGGTGTACTTTGATTGAATTTACCTTGTTTATATTGCTCTTAAACCTTTTCCTTCTCCTAATTGACATTTTTGGATGATTTCTCTATGCTATTTGCATACATATATATATGATTACTTCTGTCGCATTCCCATTATTTCTTCTTTTCCTACTTCCCCATCTGCTGATTCCACACCTCAAACAAATCCTTTTGCAGTCAAGTCATATTGTATTATTTTCTGAAGTCTAGATTCTATATATGGTCAAACATGCAATGTTAGTGTTTTTCTTTCTGAGAGTGACTTATCTAGCAAAGAACTAACACTAATGCTCCTTGGATTATTACATAAAATAGAAAGGGAAGGAAGTCTACAACACTCATCATCCTACAATGCTAGTGCTACTCTGATAACCAAACCAATAAGAACACAATTCCGTCATGTATATATACCACATTTTCTTGATCCATTCATCCATTGAGGGACAGCTAGGCTGATTACATAGCTTGGCTATGATAAACAATACTGCCATGGACATGTTTGTGCGTATAACTTTAGTGTATCCTTGTTTATGGTCTATTGGGTAAATTCTCAGGAGTGGAATTTCTAGGTCATAGGGAAGCTCTATGTTTAGTCTATAGAGGAACCCCCATACTGCTTTCCAGAGTGATGAACAAATTCACATTCCCACCAACAATGTAGTAGTGTTCCTTTTTGGCCACATCTCTGCCAGCATCTGTTATCATTAGTTTCCTTGATACTGGCCATTCTAACTAGCATGAGATGGAATATCCGTGTTTGGATTTGCATTTCTTTTATGGCCAGAATAAGTTTATCTGTTTTGGGGAGGGTAAGGGGGAGCACAAGAATGGTGAGACAAAGGGTGAACAAGTGCAGCAGTGATACTCACTAGTCACCATGTTGAAAATGAACTATACAACTTGTGGGGGATGGGATCAGAAGGGAAACATCTGGGAGAAAAAGAGGGAAGAGGTGACACTGTCCAAAATGAAATGTACTCATTACCTGATTTGTGTTACTGTAATCCCTCTCTACATCAACATTACAAACAAAATAAATAAATTTTCAAAGAATATAACAAAAAGAAAGAAAATTGCAGGCCAATTTCCTTGATAGTAATAGATGCAAAAATTCCTAATACTTGCAAACTGAATTCAACAGCACATTAAAAACAATGCCCGCCAGGCATCAGTGGCTCATAGATGTAATCCTGGCTACTCAGGAGGCTGAGACCTGAGGATGGTGGTTTGAAGCCAGCTAGGGCAAGAAAGTCCCTGAGATTTTTATTTCCCAATTAATCACAGAATAAGCTGTGGCTCAAGTGGTAGAGTGCTAGCCTTGAACAAAAGGAGATTAGGGACAGCACCCAGACGCAGGGTTCAAGTCTGACGACCGACCAGCAAAAGAAAAAAAACATACCCCATGATCAAGTTGGTTTTATTTCAAGGATGCAAAGATGATTCAAATACATAAATTAATAAGTGTATTATGGCACTTACACTGATTAACACACACATAGATTTTAAACATTTATTCATCATTGTCTTTTAAATCAACTAAGAGAAAAAAGACATATAGTTTGTAATGTCTTTTATAATTGGCTATTACTTTTTAACCTATTTATGTGGAACAGGAACTTCTTATACTAGTTTTAGAAGTCAAGTCTACTAGCAACAAATTGTCTCACTTTCATTCATCTGAGAATGTATTATTCTGCCTTATTTTTAATGATAGCTTTGCTATGAACGGAGAATAGAATCTTGTACCTGGAGGTCATTTGCTGTTTATTTTTCATGCAATGTGATACAGTTTTGGAAACTACATATTTTAGATAGCAGATTGTAGCAAGTCTGATTATATTTCCACATTGAAAAGTACTCAATAACAACACTTGCTTTTTTATTTGTGTAGTATTTGCTTGCTTATTTATTTAATAACTAGCTAGATTATTTTAGTGAAGTCTGTTCTTCTTGAGTGATATCCTTCATATTGCTCCTCAGGTGACAGCTCTGGATATACCACAGTCACCTTGCAGTAACAGTGGTACACATAGGTTTCTCTCAACTCTTAAATTTGAACACCTGTGCTATACTCCACAGACTGCTGTCTGATTTTGCTCTATTTTTACAATTATACCTCAGTGCCTTAGGGTATAATTTTCTCTATAAAATAATCTCAAATTGTGGCTTTTTAATGGAATAGTCTCTGAAGTCTTGTTTAACAATTGTTCTGAGCTCAGGAGGGATTCTTTTTTTAAAAATTTTCATTTCTTTATTGTTAAAGTAAGGTACACAGGGGTTACAGTTTCATACATAAGGCAATGAGCACATTTGTTATCCAACTTGTTACCTCCTCCCACATTTTCCCTGCCTCCCCTTTCCCTATTTCCCTTCTCCCCACCATGAGTTGTTCATTTGGTTTACACCATATAATTTTATAAGTATTGCTGTTGCATTGATTTGTCTTTTTTGTCATTTGTCTCTCGATTTTGGTATTCCCTTCTCTTCCTTAGTTCCAATACATGTACATAAAAAATCCAGGGTCCCAAAGTCAGTTACAGTGATATCAGGGGTAAAACCATGGGAAACAAAGACAAAAGAAAAAGGGCATAATTTCACATATTATGTTGAAAATAACAAGAGTGACAAACCACTTGTTTCCATAACTTGGAGTTCATTTCGCTTAGCATCATCTTATGTGTTCATAAGGACATAGCTATTGAGCTACTGTGATCTTCTGCTAGTCCTATCCTAGATGTTTACTAGTTATTACCAATGAGGGAAACCATACAGTCTATGCTTCTTTGGGTCTGGCTCACTTCACTTAATATGATTTAACAAATCCTCAAAGAACCAACTGCCCCTCAACAAATGGGCTAAAGGCCTAAAAAGAGACTTCTCTGAAGAGGAAACAAGAATAGCCAATAGATAGATGAAGTAGTGCTCAACATCACTGGCCATAAAAAATGCAAATCAAAACAACACTGAGATTCCACCTTACCCCAGTATGAATGTCCGTTATCAAGAAAACTAGTATTAACAGATGCTGGAGGGGATGTGTCCAGGAGTAATTCTTTAATTTCCTAGGTTCTCTCCTGCAAACTAGCTTGCCTATATTGTAGGCTGTGTCCATGGTCATTGCACCACAACTTCCACTCTTCTTCAAACAGCTTTCAGGCTTAATAATATCCGTACTCTTTTGTCTAATATTTTTGGCTTGAAAAGTCAGGAGTGGGAGACATTTGAGAGGTATGAGGAAAGGACAAATCCTCACTTAACTATGGCAGATTTTCATTTTTCTTATCAAGATTTTACATACTTTTCATTTTATTGTTTGATATTAGCATTACTTCTATGTACTTTAAATGGCCACTATTTTGTAGTTTGGCGCTTTCTTTTTTGTTGTTGTTGTTAAATTTTTATTGTCAAACTGAGGTACAGAGAGACCTTACACTTTCATGCATACATTTCTTGTACTGTTTGTTACCTCCTCCCTCATTCCCCCTCCTCCCTCCCCCTTTCCCTCCCCACCCCATGAGTTGTTCAGTTCATTTATACCAAACAGTTTTGCAAGTATTGCTTTTGTAGTCATTTATCTTTTTTGACCCTGTGTCTCTCAATTTTGGTATTCCCTTTCAATTTCCTAGTTCTAATACCAGTATACATGGTTTCCAATGTACTCAGATAAGATACACAGATAGTGCAGGTACAACCATAGGAAGAGGATACAAGAGGATCATCAGTAATAGAGGCAGTACAGGGATTCTGGCCAGGAAGAAAAAATCTACTTTGCTGGCCTGAAAACACAGATTTGTGCTCCAGGCTGTGTCCTGCTGCCATGCCAGTGCCAGCGCTGGCACAGCACCCCACACTCTGCTCACATAAAGCACACAGCAGCAATCAGGAAGAAATCCTCCAGACGGCGGCAGACAGACGCGGATCACAGGCTGAGCACTGATGGGCTGAAATCCCAGAGAAAGCGTGAGTACCCCACGAAAGACATTCTCACTCACGCCCATAGAGCAGCATCTGGAACGTAACCCTTCCCCCACCACCAGAGCAAAGTGCCATCTTTGACACTGGCATAGGGTCAGACCAGACTGGAACTAAAGCGGGCCTGGGGAAAGCGAGGACTAAGGGGCCATCTTTAAATGGCCACTTTTTAAATTTCATGTTTCCAAAAAGGAAAGGATCCTATTATACACTGCTGGTGGGAATGTAAATTAGTGCAATCACTATTGAAATCAACATGAAATTTTCTCTAAACTAAAACCAGCAGTACCATATGATCCCACTATTCCACACTTTGGGGATATATCCAAAGAACTTCAAGTCAGGGTACTTATACAGCCATGTTTGTTGCCCTGTTCATGATAGTCAAGTTGTGGAACCCACCTATGTGTCCATTGACAGATAAACAGATAAAAGTATTATGTATACACCTATATACACATACAGTGGAATTTTAGTCAAATAAGCAATAAAGGAAAATAAAATCATGCTATATTCAGGAAAATAGATGGAAATAGACATATAATAATGTGAAGTTAGAAATGATAAAGGAAATATGATAATAAATCGCAATAAAATTTAGAAGAGCACAAGGAAATATTTTGAAAAGGTATATTTCAATAAACTGAAAAATTGGGAAGAAATGAATATATTAGTATATGAAAATAGCCTGCCAAACATGAATCAAACGGATATAACCCACTTGGGCATATCAATAATAAACAATGACACAGAAGAATATACTCCTAACAAAAAAAAAAAAAAGCCAAGTATGGATTCACTGGTAAATTAAAAGAAGAATTAACACTAATTGCCTTCAAGGTGAGGCAAATATGAATAGAATTGTTTTCTTATTGTCTGTCTTTATACAACATTTTTTTTTTTGCCAATCCTGGGCCTTGAACTCAGGGCCTGAGCACTGTCCCTAGCTTCCTTTTGCTCAAGGCTAGCACTCTGCCACTTGAGCCACAGTGCCACTTCTGGCCCTTTTCTATATATGTGGTGCTGAGGAATCGAACCCAGGGCTTCGTGTATACGAGGCAAGCACGCTTGCCACTAGGCCATATTCCCAGCCCCTGACTGTCTTTTTATAGGGATGTTACTGGTTTTTATGTTGACCTTGAATCCTATTTCTTTGCCATAAATATTTACCAGATTTAAGAGGTTTTTGTTAGAGTGTTTAGAATTTTTAAAATATAGACTCGTATTATCTACAAATACAGATGATTTGACTTGTTTATTTCCTATTTCTATTCCCCTATTTCTTTGGAAAAACTTTTTTTAAGTCATAGGTCATTGTTGAACAATGGTACATGATGTGAGGAACAATTACTGACAAATATTCTATCATAATTTTTATTATAGTTGGATAAATTCACTGATGTATGGAATCTAGATCCCATTTTGGAATACGATGTTACATATATTAGCATATATGTTCATGTATAATGTTACACATATGGAGTACAATATTTCTTCTGTTTGTTACTTAAAATTTTGCTCTAGTTTTTATTCAGTTACTTACATTTTTTGAAAGTATAGTTTTATTATCTTCAGACATTTCTAGAAATGTGCTACCATTCATCAAATGAGCTTATAAGTACTATGCATCGCTTTACACCATCAAAGCTGATTTTAATATTGAAAACATTTTATTGGATGAATATTTTACAGTTTTAAGATAAAATTCAATATTTTAGAAGACATTAAACTCAGTTAATTGAATTTTATTTTCTTTTACTTGATTTCATTTCATTATGCTTGTTTGGTTTACTGAATTCAAATATAGACTCAAAAGCCAGTATCTACAGAAAACCAACACTTTTTATCGATGTGAGAGCGGTTTCTTTGGATGCCAGTATATGCAATTTTTTATCTACAATTGGTGGTCAAACATATGTTTTCAATTTTGATTCACCTTTGAATGACATATTGACAGGGAAAATATAAATATGGTCAGTTTATGGTTACAGATATTTCTTTCATACATGCTATATGGAGAAATGTGAAAAATATTAGAACAGTTTGTATCTCCATATTTGTCTACATTGGCTGCAGAGGGGCAAAGTGCCAGAGAAAACTTTTGAAACAAAACATGAAATTAAGTGTAAGACTGTAACGGAAAAATTTTAGTTATATCAAGTGAGTTAACTTGCATAGCCTAAGAATTCAATAAATTATAGTATAACCTAAATCTGCTATTTCAAAGCTAAATGATGACATATTTTATAGGTAAGGTCATGATACCAAGATTTCAGAAGCAGTTTAAACTATAAGTCTATCTACTACCAATACATTTACTCTTGAAAAGTAGTTGATTTTTATATCTTATTAGGGAAATAGATGGTTAAAAATGTCTTCCAAGTGTTCCTACAGAACATGAAGACGTTGTTTTCAGAAAGAATTACTGCATTGACTTCTATCACATTCATCTGACAGGGCTCTGACAATGAGAAATAACAACTGTGCATTTATATGCTAAACAATTGACAAACACCAAGTGCATGATTTCTGAAGTTTTTTTCATGTCTATAATCCTAACATTTATTCCTTTTGATAAAAAGTTTTACTCCAGGCTGGCTATAAATTTCTGATCCTTCTGCCTTAACTTCTGAGAGCTGGAATTATAGGCATGAGCCACCATACCTGACTATATGCAGCAAATATTTTGTCAACGCCAGTTAGATGTAGTCAATAAGCAAATACTAACATAAAACATTTTTCTTCTTTTGCATCTTAGTCTAGCGAATCATAGGTTAAATCACAAATGTGTATGTCTTATATAATTAATAAATATTTTATTCAAGCTAAGGTTGTACATTTTGCTAACTAAAAAAGTTGAGGTATTAAATTTGGCTTCTTATATTATGAAATCCTTCACAATCTTTATCAGATCTTGAATTCTAGGAAATCATACCTTAAGACAGCAAGTTTGAACCCCAAGGCAATTACCTCCAAAACTACATCTCTTTCCTCCTTTGCATCTTAGCAGATGTGAAATTGACTTATGGTATACTTGATTTCTGGTGTAGAAATTAAGCACTTGATTACTGTAATCAGAAAGATATGGGTTTATGGCCCTTAGATTTTATCTGATAAAATAATTGTTTTTGAAGCTTACACAGAATAGGACTAGATCGTAATGGTACTGAAGACCAACAAAAACAGAAAGAGCACATGGGGCAAGTGTGAAAGATACATTGCTTAATTTGCGAGGAGATATTTATTCTAATTATTACTTTTTTCAAATAAGTTATCTCAAATGATTAAAATATTTTTATTTATTCATAAAACAAACAATCATTATAGAACAATGCACTGAGCTAGGCATGAGGAATAAAGTAACTTGACAGACATAGTCTATGGCTTAATGGAACTTTACATTTATCAGAGAATATAGATGTTGAATACATAATAACAAATGAACCAAGTACTAAAAATTGCAGATTTAATATGCTCTGATTTTTATGTGTTGGGGATGGGTAGGAATATCAGGAAACCTCCTGAATAAATGATATGTTTTTCATTCTGAGAATTTACAAGCTATTTGAGCTTTCAAAAATTTCAACCCTTCCACTAGCACCAGTTTAGGAAGGCGCTTTAGGTCATATTACACATTTTGAGTTTTATCCTAAGAATAATAATGAATAACTTTCTGAAACCTGTTTAAGAATAAAAGAACATACTTACAGTATCCAAGTTATATTGGAGAACTTAAACAGAGAAGCTGATGCAATAATTGAAATAATGATGAATTACATGATGAGATTCTTGACTAAGAGCAGTTAAGTTACCTTAGTTATTTCTTTTCTAGTTCATTTTTCCCTTTGGTTTATTTCCTGTTAGTGTTTTTTACTTCGGCACCCTGTGTCTTCTCTGATTTGGGGTAGGGCAGTGGAATCACAAAATAGTGAGACTAGGGACAAAGGGTACACCAATGCAACAGCAATACTCAGAAGACACTGTGTTGGAAATGAACTTTACAATATGGGGGGTAGAGAAGCCAGGGAATGGGGAGAACATGAGGGAGGGGTAACCTGTTCAAAAGAAATGTACTCATTACTTTATTTATGTAACTGCAATTTCTCTGTACATCACATTTACAATAACATTTTAAAAAACATTGAAAAGGTAAAACAAGAGTTGAAGAGGATGATAACAATGATAATTTTGATGAAAAAGAGGAAGAGAATACTGTATTCAAGTGTTTGATTTTCGAACTGCACCACCAATATGTAGCAGCTAGGATAGGCTCACTCATCATTTTTTTTGAAAAGTTGAGTGTATTAGGATTAATTTCCGGGATCCAGAGGAAGACTGCGGAGGAAAAGCAGAGCCCTAGCGGAGCTCCCTCTGACATGGCAGTTTTCTCACCCCATAGAAACTTTTACTCCTAGATAGACAGCCAGAGTAAGTTCTAACAGTACAGGGATTCTGACCAGGAAGGAAAAATTGACTTTGCTGGTCTGAAAACACAGATTTGAGCTCCGGGCGGCGTCCCGCCGCCACGCCAGTGGCGGCACCGTCACAGCGCCCGGCACAGCAACCCGCACTCTGCGCAGCTAAAGCGAGAAATACTCCAGACGGCGGCTGAGCACGGACGACCTGACATTGCAGAGACAGCGTGAGTACCCCACAAAAGATATTCTCACTCGTGCCCACAGACCAGCTTCTGGAAGGCATCCCTGTCCCCACCGCCAGAGCAAAGCGCCATCTTTGCCACTGGCATAGGGTCAGACCAGATTGGAACTGAAGCTGGCCTGGGGAAAGCGAGGTCAAAAAAGCCATCTTTGAAAAGGGCAGGAGGGATGGAATCAGTGAGAGCCAGCTCCGCCCAGGAGAATGCCCCATGCCTGGCGGAAGGCGAGTCCTGGGCCACGCCTTAGCCAGAGGTGCCCGTCCTGCCGCCGGAATTTCTAAATTTAAAGCAAAAGCTGCGAGCAGCTACCGGCGGCACGGAAACACCAGAGGGAGAAACAAACAGTTCCTGGGACACCTAAACAGCCCCGTCACAGAGGAATCCCAATTCCCAGCCCAAAGCGGAGCTGCATTCCATAGGCACCTATGCCAGGGAGGCCGCCTCCCTCAGGCAAGCAACTCTCAGCCTAGCAAAACAGGCCAGAGGTGCCCCGCCCTGCTGAGTCCACAGCCAATTCAAATCCAGGCATCAAAGGCAGCGGCCCCACAGCAGACAGAGGAGCCACAGTTCCTGAGACTGCTCATGTCCCCATCTACAGAGGATGCCAAGGCCCATCTGCAAGCTGTGCGAACCTCAGAGACCCAGGATTGCACCAACAGGGGAGAAGGGTCAGAGCAGATCCACCCCTTGCAAACTGAAATCAAGTCAAACCAGCCAATCAGGAAAATAGACTGCAGACCATTGCAGGGAAACCGGAGACTGGGGAGAAACCACCCAATCAAGGAGGACTCCATTTTTTTTTCTTTTTCTTTTCAAACATTTTTTTAAACGTTTATTTTAATTTTCTTTTTAATTTTTTCACATCTGAAACATCATTGGTTGTTTTTGTTTGTTTGTTTTTTATTTGTTTGTTGGATTTCCATTTTTACCGGTTTGTTTTATCAAGTTTTTTGTTTGTTTCTTTATTTGTTTGGGTTGTTCCTTTTCTGTTTTTTTTTCCTTTTTATTTACTTTTTCTCCTTTTTAAAATAATTTTTCTCTGTTTTGTGTATCCGTCTTCCAGTATTTTCACTTTATTTCTCTATTTGCATTCTCTTTCTTTAAAAATTACTTTCCTATGAATAACACCTCCACTCTTCTCTGCTAACTCTCCAGTGTCTGTCATTTTAACCTTGTTCTTTCAACTGATTCTACTCTTCTCCACATTTCCACGTCACTGAAACTAAACCAAAATCACCACCACCCCCCAATACATTTTACTCTATTCTCTTTACTACCTCGAACTTACCCTCCTGACTGGACCTCCAGGTTCCATTGACACCTGGATATTGGATAGAGGGTATCCCAGCTTAACATGAGTGAATCAAAGGGGTTCATAGAGAAAGCCAGTCCTAAAAGAACTTAATATAAAAACAAGAATTGCGTATAGGGTTGTAACAGTAAATAAGTAACTACTGAATACAGGGCCCAGGATCGGTTGTTATATTGAAATTGTATTCTTTAGAAACACCAAATCTAACGATATAGACAGGTATACAAGTTATCTGTATATAATTGTGAAATTGTAAGATTTACACAACAGTGCTTGGTAAGGGCTGCTTTGGGTCTTAAATGGTGCTCACAGGTGCTGGTAGACTGGCATTCCCAATTCAAATGGGCAGAAGAAACACAAAAAAGATGGCAAACAATGAAGTATTATCCCAAACTCAAAACAAGCAGGAAGCAGAGCAGCCAATCAAAGACATAGAAGAGAACCCTCAAAATGCTCTACAAAGTCTACTGATAAACATGATAAATGAAAAGTTCGAATCTCTTCACTCAATTATTCTAGAGCGTGAGGAGACAAAGCAAAAATTAATGGAGAATTTCATGGCATTCACAAATAGAAAGATAAATGAACTTCAAGAGTCAAATGAAAAGATAGATAACCAGCTTAAAGATTTGAGAGACAACTCTCAAAACCAAACTAATGAAGTTAATGAAGTAAAGAAGTCCATACAAGACCTAAGAAATGTCATGGAAAACATCAGGAACGACCAGTCAGAAGGAAAAGAGACTCAAAATCAAGTAGCTAGCCTACAGTCCCGACTAACTGAAGCAGAGGATCAAATTTCGGGAACTGAAGATTCCTTAGATTCTATGGAGAAAGATCAAAAATCAATACGAATCCAGTCTAATCAACAAAACAGATCGCTACAGGAGATTCAAGACACGATCAGGAAGCCCAATTTAAGGAAAATAGGTATTGAGGAAAACTTGGAGGAAGAGGTTAATGGGATAGGCAACCTATTTAACAGAATATTAGCTGAGAACTTCCCAAATATCCAGAAGGAAAGGCCTATACAGATACAAGAAGCATTTAGAACCCCAAATCGACCAGACCAGAATAGGATATCCCACCGACACTTTGTGATCAAAACAGCTTCAGCAGAGTGCAAGGAAAAAATACTCAAAGCTGTTAGGGCAAAGAAAACAATCACATATAAAGGAAAAGCAATCAGAATTACCCCAGACTTCTCAGCAGAGACCATGAAAGCAAGGAGAGCCTGGAATGAAGTATACCAAACTCTAAATAAAAATAACTACCAACCAAGAATTCTGTACCCAGCCAAGCTCTCCTTCATAGCCAAAGGTCAAATAAAAGTCTTCCATAATAAGGAAAAACTGAAACAATATATTTCCACCAAACCAGCTTTACACAAAATCCTTAAAGATGTACTAAACAGGGAAAATAATCAAGATCCCAATACAGACAGAGAAATGAACCCTAAATAGTAAACATCAGATCAAGAAATGGGAAGACACCGCTTTAAACCAGATAGTGATAATGAAAGGAAGAAACGATCATCTCTCAATCCTAACTATCAACATTAATGGACTTAATTCTCCAATCAAATGACATAGGCTCATAAGTTGGATCAAAAATCAAGATCTAGCTTTCTGCTGCCTCCAAGAGACACATCTATCCAGCAAAAGTAAACATCTTCTAAAAGTGAAAGGCTGGAAACAAATCTATCAAGAAAATGGCCCCCATAAGCAGGCTGGAGTTGCAATCCTAGTATCAGACAAAATTGACTTCAAATTAAAAAAGGTAAGAAGAGACAAAAAAGGTTACTACATACTAGTAAAAGGATCTCTCCAAAAGGATGAAATAACCATTCTAATATCTACACACCAAATGCAGGAGCACCCAACTTCATCAAACAAACACTACTGGCTCTAAAAACACTCATAGACCCAAACACATTGATAGTTGGGTACTTTAACACTCCACTATCACCTCTGGACAGATCAACACGCCAAAAACTGAACAAAGAAACCACAGAACTAAACAATTGCATAGACAAACTAGACTTAATCGACATCTACAGAATATTCCACCCAGCAAGGACAGAACACACATTCTTTTCGGCAGCACACGGAACATTCTCCAAAATAGATCACATCTTAGGGCACAAAGATGATCTGTACAAATTCAGAAGTATCAAAACCATTCCCTGCATTCTCTCAGACCACAATGGAATAAAATTAGAGCTCAACTCAACCAGCCACCTCAGAAATTGCTACAATTCATGGAGACTAAACAACACACTGCTGAACCATCAGATGGTCATTGCAGAAATTAAAACGGAAATTCAAATGTTTATGGAATTCAACCAAGTTGAGGACCCAAAGTACCAGCTCCTTTGGCACACAGCAAAGGCAGTACTCAGAGGAAAATTTATATCTCTGAGTGCACACATCAACAAACTGGAGAAACAGCAACTCAATAATTTAAGGAAGCACCTTAATTTCATTGAGAGAGAACAACTAGCCAAACCCCAAATCAATAGACGGAAGCAAATAATTAAAATCAAATCAGAATTAAATCAATTAGACACGAAAAAAACAATAGAAAGAATCAACAAAACAAAGAGTTGGTTCTTTGAAAAAATCAACAAGTTAGACAGACCCCTGGCAAACCTGACCAAAAAACAAAGGCAGCACACTCAAATAAACAAGATAAGAGATAAAACAGGTAATATCACCACAGAAATAACCGAAATTCAGAAAATAGTAAGGGACTATTTTGCAAACCTTTATGCCAACAAATTTGAGAACTTGGAAGAAATGGATGATTTCCAAGAAAACATTCATATCCCCAAACTGATCCATGAAGATTTAAACCTCCTAAACAGACCCATATCCAGTATTGAAATAGAAACGGCAATAAATGATCTCCCATCCAAGAAAAGTCCAAGTCCAGATGTATTCACTGTAGAATTCATCAAGACCTTCAAAACAGAACTCACACCAATATTTCTCAAACTCTTCAATGAAATTGAAAGAGCACATTCACTTCCAGACTCATTCTATGAAGCCAGTATAACCCTCATCCCAAAACCAGGCAGAGACTCATCATGGAAAGAGGACTACAGACCGATCTCCCTGATGAACATAGACGCAAAAATTCTCAACAAAATTCTGGCCAATCGACTTCAACAGGTCATCAAAAAAATCATACACCACGATCAAACTGGATTCATCCCAGGTATGCAAAGTTGGTTTAATATACGCAAGTCAATTAAAGTAATCCACCACATCAACCGGAGCAAGCTAAAGTACCACATGGTTTTATCTCTGAATGCGAAAAAAGCGTTCGATAAAATCCAGCACCCATTTATGCTAAAAGCCCTGGAAACCTGGGATTCCAGGGAACATTCCTGAATATAATCAAGTCAGTTTATGACAAACCAACAGCAAGCATAACTCTAAATGGTGAAAAACTAAAGCCATTCCCTTTAAAATCAGGAACAAGGCAGGGATGTCCACTCTCTCCCCTGCTCTTCAACATAGTACTAGAATTCCTAGCCAGAGCAATCAGGTAAGTAGAAAATATAAAGGGGATCCAAGTAGGTAAAGATGAAGTTAAACTCTCTCTCTTCGCAGATGACATGATCCTATACCTAAAGAATCCCATAGACTCTACTCCCAAGCTACTAGAGCTGATCCAAAAATTTGGCAAAGTTGGAGGACATAAAATAAACCTTCAAAAATCAACGGCCTTTCTCTATGCTAATGACCCAAAGACCGAGGCTGATATCAGGAAAGCAACGCCCTTTGCAATAGCCCCCCAATACATAAAATACCTAGGAATAACCTTAACCAAAGAAGTGAAAGTCCTCTTTGAGGAGAACTTTAACACCTTGAAAAACGAAATTAAGTCAGAACTACAGAAATGGAAAAACCTCCCATGCTCCTGGATTGGGAGGATTAATATAATCAAAATGGCAATATTGCCAAAGGCTATCTACAAATTCAATGCAATACCCATTAATATCCCAATACCATTTTTTGATGAAGTAGAGGAAGCAATCCAGAAATTCATATGGAACAATAAAAGACCTAGAATAGCAAAAACAATCCTAAGCAGAAAGAACAGTGCTGGGGGAATTACAATACCCAACTTCAAGCTGTATTATAAAGCTGTAGTAATAAAAATAGCTTGGTATTTGCACCGGAACAGGCCTGAAGACCAATGGAACAGAATTGAAGACCCGGGAATGAACCCACAGAACTACGCCTACTTAATCTTTGATAAAGGGGCTAAAACAATAGTTTGGAAGAAAGATAGCCTCTTTAACAAATGGTGCTGGAAAAACTGGCTCACCACATGCAACAAACTAAAACTAGATCCTTATATATCACCCTGCACCAAAATCAATTCCAAGTGGATTAAAGACCTTGAAATCAAAACAGACACCCTGAAAACACTAAAGGAAGAAGTAGGAGAAACACTTGGGCTCCTTGGCACAGGACGGAACTTCCTTAACAAAGACCCTGAAAGGCTACAAATCAAAGAAAGGTTGGACAAATGGGACTGCATCAAACTGCAGAGCTTCTGCACGGCAAAGGACATAGCTTGCAAGATAAACAGAAATCCCACAGACTGGGAGAAGATCTTTACCGGCCATTCAAAGGACAAAGGCCTCATATCTAAAATATATGCAGAACTAAAACAATTACCTTCCTCCAAAACAAAACCGCAAAGAATAGCCCGCTCATCAAGTGGGCTAAAGACCTACAAAGAGACTTCTCTGATGAGGAAATGAGAATGGCCAAGAGACATATGAAAAAATGCTCTACATCACTGGCCATAAAAGAAATGCAAATCAAAACAACATTGAGATTCCATCTCACCCCAGTAAGAATGTCATATATCAAGAAAACTAACAATAACAGTTGTTGGAGGGGATGTGGCCAAAAGGGAACCCTACTTCATTGTTGGTGGGAATGTAAACTGGTTCAGCCACTCTGGCAAGCAGTATGGAGATTCCTCAGAAGGCTAAATGTAGAACTGCCCTATGACTCCGCAACCCCACTTTTGGGTATTCATCCAAAAAACCACAAACAAAATCACAGTAAAACCACCAGCACAACAATGTTCATTGCAGCACAATTTGTCATAGCGAGAATCTGGAACCAACCCAGATGCCCCTCAGTAGACGAATGGATCAGGAAAATATGGTACATATGCACAATGGAATTGTATGCCTCTATCAGAAAGAATGACATTGCCCCATTTGTAAGGAAATGGAAGGACTTGGAAAAAATTATACTAAGTGAATTGAGCCAGACCCAAAGTAATATGGACTCTATGGTCTCCCTTATTGGGAATAATTAGCACAGGTTTAGGCAAGCCACAGCAGAGGATCACAAGTACCCAATTGCTATACCCTTATGATCACATAAGATTATGCTAAGTGAAATGAACTCCATTTTATGGAAATAATTGTTATATCACAGTTGTAACTACTTTCAACATCGCATGTGTATCTGTAGTTTATACTGTTGAAGATGTTCTTGTATCACCTTCTTGGATTGTATCTACACTATCTCTGTAATCTTATCTGAGTATATTGGAAACCGTGTACACTGGTATTAGAATTAGGAAATTGAGAGGGAATACCAAAATTGAGAGACAAAGGGTAAATTAAGAGAAACAACAACAAAAGCAATACTTCCAAAACTGCATGGTGTAAGTGAACTGAACACCTCAGGGGGGGAAAGGGGGAGGGGGGAGGGAGGTATGAGGGGCAAGGTAACAAACAGTACAAGAAATGTATCCAATGCCTAACATATGAAACTGTAACCTCTCTGTGCATCAGTTTTATAATAAAAACTTAAAAAAAAAAGATTTATTTCGGGGCTTGGAATATGGCCTGGTGGAACAGTGCTTGCCTCCTATACATGAAGCTCTGGGTTCGATTCCCCAGCACCAAATATATAGAAAACGGCCAGAAGTGGCGCTGTGGCTCAAGTGGTAGAGTGCTAGCATTGAGCAAAAAAAGAAGCTAGGGACAGTGCTCAGGCCCTGAGTCCAAGGCCCAGGACTGGCGAAAAAAACAAAATAATAAAGATTTATTTCCTAGTGTCAATCCTTGCCAATATACTTGATTCCATTTAACTATTGTTTGAGAATAGCCTACCTTCCTATTCCAAAGATAGAATGCTATTAGAGATTTTACTTTATTTTATAAATTATCTGTAAGTAGTTGTGCAAAGGAGTTTCTATTTACTGAAATAGTTTATGAATACAGTATATCTTGATCAATGTCACTCCTTTCAACATTCTCACCCATCTCTCACCTATCCACCCCTTCCTTCACTCTTCTTAATTTTGTAGGATATACACTATTTTTGACTGCATTCTCTCTCTCTTCTCTTCATTCACCTACCCAGTTTTCCTCAACCTGAACAAACCTCTTTCAAGTACCTGCTTTTTTGTTTATTTTGTTGAACACCTAGAAATTTTTCTACAGTAGGTATAGCTCCAAACTTTTAGTTGATTATAATGTAATGCTAATTGACCATAGACTATAGACAGATAGACAGACAGACGGACAGATGATGCTGGTCCTAGGATTTAAACTTAAGGCCTGAATGCTGTCCCTAATTTTTTGTTTTCAAGGCTAGTGCTCTACATTTGAGCCACAGCTCCACATCTGGCTTACACTGTTTTGGTTATTAATTAGAGATAAGAGTTTCATGCATTTCTTTCTCTGGGCTGACGTTAAAGTATGATCCTCAGATCTCAGCCTCTGGAAAAGTAGAAATATGATAGTTTCAGCTTTTATCCTCACTCCTGTTTGTTTTGGATGTTGTGCAACTTTTGTTAATTCCACATCAATTTTAAGACTGCGTATTTGGGTGGATTGGAGTTGTGACAGGGTTTGCATTCTATAGATCACCTTGGATATTATAGATATTTTAACAATGTTAGGTTTTACAATCTATGAACAGATTTTATCTTGTCATGTGTTTGTGATTACTGTGATGATTTTTCACCAATGCCTATAGTTTTCAGTATAGATCTTACATCTCCTGGATGAAATTTATTTCCAAGTATTTATTGTGATTATAACTGATTATAGCTTACAGTGATTAATTTATTTTTGAGTACTTCATTGTCATTGTATAGAAGAATGGCTGATTTGTGTACTGTTATTTTGAATATTGCAAGTTTACTAAATATATTTACTAATTCAATTAGCTTTGGGGTATGATATTTAGGATTTCTCATATATAAAAGAATGTTGTGTGCAAATACAATTTCACTTTTTGTATCAAATACATATGAATTATACATACTAGTGGATTTCAGGGTGATACTACTACCCTCTACTTTCACATCCTTAATTTCCCATTTGAATGCCTTTTACTTATTTTTTTGTCTCATTGATATACTTAGGACATCTATCAAAATTTTGGCTAGAAATGGCAAAGATGGGCATCCTTATCTTCTTTTGGGTTTTATTAAAAATGTTTTCAAGTTTCTGTGTTTCAGTATAATGTTTGCTGTTGCCTTGTTCTATAAGGTATTTATTATATTGGATATTATATCTATGCCTAATGTTCTATGACTTTTATTATGAAAGGATATTTGGCTTTTGAAATGCTAACTTGCATCTATATAAATAAATTTTAGTTATCTTTTTTATTGAAGACTAGGACTCAAACAGTATCTGAAGCTTGTTTTCCCTTATTGGCTGGTATTCTATAATTTGATCCATCCCTCCAAGCCCTAGTTTTCATTGTTCATTTTATTAATATTTTATTTAGTTTATTAATACATTCCATTTATTGTTTATGGTATGTTGAATCATTCTAAGAATAAATTCCACTTAATTTTAGCATATGATTCTTTCATGTGTCACATTAAGTTTGATAGTAGTGTTTTGTTGTTTTGGTTTGGTTTTGTCAACCATTGGGTTTGAACTCAGGGCCTCGATACTATTGGTGGGCACTTTTTGCTCAGGTCTAGCACTCTACCACTTGAGCCACAGAACCACTTCTGGTTTTCTGATTGTTAATTGGAGATAAGAGTCTCATGTACTTTTCTGCCTGGGCTGGCTTTGAACTGTGGGCCTCAGACCTCAGATTCCTGAGTAGCTAGGATTACAGGCATGAGCTACCAGTACCCAGCCTGATAGATTTATTGTTTATGTTATTTATATTTTTTATTAATAATATTAGTTTGGTATTATTTTTTGTAGAACTCTTGTGTTTCCCAAGGATATGTAATGTTATTTCTTGCACTATCATTTATTTGATTATTCTGGCCTTGTAAAGTACATTTGAATGTGTTACTGCAACTTACTGAAAGAGTTTAAAGGCTGACATTTGTTTTGGTTTTTGTTCTATTTTGTTTTGAGACAATGCTCACTATGTAGCCCATGTTGGCAATGAACTTTCAGATTTCTTGCTTCACCTTTCTAAAGGCTGTAATTGAAGGTATCATCATATCCATCTCATGTATTCATTTTATTAAAAGTTTGGTAGAATTCAGCTGTGAGGTATGTTGTCCTGAAATTTTCTAAGTTCTATCTTGTTACTAGTTTTGGAGCTATCTAAAATTTCTACTTTTCTATGGTTCAGCTTTGGCAGTTTATAAGCATCAAGAAATTTATATATTTCTCCTAGGAGATCTAATAGTTTGGTATGTTATTGTTAATGATAATCTCTTATGTTTCTTTATATTCCTGGCATTAGATATTGTATCTCTTATTTCTGATTTTACTTAATATTTTTCACAGGTAGTTACCTAAAAATGTATTGTTTTTGTTTATAATTTCAAAATACCATAACAATTTCATTTTCTTTTTCTTGCCCTTTTGCCTCTGTTTCATTTATTTTACTTGTACTTTCTATTGTCATTTTTTTCTCCTTCCTTTGGGGACGGTTCTTATTATATTTTTACTTTCTTGCACTGTAATCTTAGTTAATTTATTTGTAATCTTTTTATGTATCACTACACATTTATTCACTTTACATTTACGTAATGTACATTGAATATAATAATGACTGCTTTTGTTTACCCTTTCTCTCTCCATTAGTTTGACCTCTCATTTTCCTTCCCTCAAACATGTTTCTATTTCCTAGCATTCATTTTGTTAAACAGTACATTAGTTGTTCGGAGAAGTTACACCTTTAAATTTCCTAAGTGTACTATCCTTTAGTCAGTTTGTTTCTGTGTATATGCATACAGCCCTGTATATGTTACCTGCTTTTTTTATTCTTCTTTTTCTTTTTTTGCCAGTCCCGGGGGCTTAAACTCAGGGCCCGAGCACTGTCCTTGGCTTCTTTTTGCTCAAGGCTAGAACTCTACCACTTGAACAGTGCCACTTCTGGCTTTTTCTGTATATGAGGTGCTGAGGAATCGAACCTAGAACTTCATGTATGTGAGGCAAGCACTCTAACACTAGACCATATTTCCAGCCCCTGTATATGTTATCTTGAATGTTTATATTTTAGATAGAGATTCTACATATAATAGAAAAACATGCATCTTTTGTGTCTCTGGACCTGACAGCATAATTTTTTTTAGGTTTATTCATTTCCTTGTAAATTACATAATATTTTTCTTTTCAGTAGATCTGTAAAATTCCATTGTACATATGCACCACACTTTCTTGATCTATTCATCTGTTGTAGGGCATCTGAGTTGTTTCTGTAATTTGGCTACCATGAATACTAGTGTCTTTACTGCATTCTGACTTATGATAATCTGGGTAAATGTCCAAGACTGGTATCAATGGCGCATAGAGTAGTTCTGTGTTTATTTGAGGAACCTCTAAAGTTCCTTCCAAAGTTCGTTGCACTAGTTTACATTCTTACCAACAGTGCAATAGAGTTTCCAGGAGAAAGTTTTTAGAAAGCAAATGTAAAAGTATATATAGTGTGCATATCGCTACATTCTCACCACAACAGAAATGAGTTAGCACTTGGTGTTCTTTGTTTTCTTAAATAGAAAAAGTCATGATGGCTAAGAACTGAGTGGAATTCAAAAGAAGAAAGTCATAACAGCTAAAAACCACAGAAAGATCGCTAACAGCTCATTTATAGGGGACAGGTTAATAAGCCAGGAAATACACATTCTAGAAATTATTACATACTGTAAAAATGAGCCAACTTTATATTTACTGATATAAAACTAACTTTATTATATATTGTTAAACCAAAAAGTTACAGAATAGACCAACACATAGAAAATGCTCCAATTTTAGTTCATATTTAGATAGAAGAATTATGTACAAACATATTTACAAAATTCATTAAATACTGTGGAAAGAGCTACATAGACAAATATTATCCATTTCAGAGTGAAAGCTGAATTCGGATAGGGGTCAAGAAGATAAAAATTGTATGGGATTTTGAAAACCTAAATTTCAATCCCAAACTCCCAACCCATTCAATTTGACCCTGGTCAATTCCTGACTCCCATTTTGCCTTCAGTTTCCTTAATTATGAAAGGACAGATGGGTTATGTTGTTATCTAAAGTTCTTTCCAAATTCAGAATGGGCTAGCATTCCAGGTGTTTGAAAACATTTTAAAATCATAATGCTTTCTTTTATGTCATTAACTTTGGATTACCTGTTCTATTGCTTCCTTTGCTTTTAAAGCTATTAAAGAAACATGGTATAATTGATCCTTGCATGTTGAACAGAATTAACTCTCTGTAGTCATGTTTGGATATCATACCACTGAACAATACTCTCACTTTGTTTATATTTCAACATTCCACTCATTGAAAATCTTACAGATTTTTAAAAATTAAGATGTCACTTCTCTGATTCCAAGCATAGAAATCCTATCATTAAAATAAAAATGAAACATATTTAAAATACCTTTATGAGGTCACAAGATGATTTTTCATGACCTCTTATTTCTTTTCTAGGTCTCTACAAGCTGATTAATATTCTTTTCTAGAATTTTGATTTGCATCAGTTCCTAGTTCCCTGTTTCCAGTACCTAACCTTTACCCATACTTCTTTTTAAGAAAATAATATCATTTGCCAATCACTACTCTTCAAAGACTAACAGGAATATTCTTGAACTGAGCTATGCCAAAGAACAGTGGCCAACTTCTAGTTCTTGGCCCTTTGAAGCCTTGACGCATCTTGCTCAAGGCAGAATGCTCCCTGGGCATGCCCCTTTGATAAACGTCCTCCAAGTTTATTAAAATATGAAAGAAAAGGCCTTCAAGATAACACTGAGGTTAGGGTAATCATGACTTGGTATTGAATTTATTGAATTGACAAATAAGTTAAGAAAATACCTTAGATTCTGGAAAAAAAAAAACCTCAGTTACTCTAATTTGGTTATTTGAATATTCATTCAATAAAAAAGTAATACCTAATGAGAATAGAGAAATTCACCTGACCTGGTACATCCCTTTAAGAAACCCAGAGAGGAAGTGATAAAGGTACATAACTCAAAAAGAACTCTGAGATTACATGAGAGGCCTAGAACAGTTTATTTATATTTCTTGGGTTTTGTAATCATAACATTTGCAATCTCTTTTTACCTTATTATTAAAAAGAAGCTCAATCACAGCATCCAGGCTGAGTTCAAGCCCCAGGACTGGCACAAAATGAAAAAAAAAAGAAAATGTGTTATTAATGGAGGTAACCTGATAGAATATATAGGTGCTAATTACAGCTCTGTCATTGCCTGCTATTATGACACAGAGCAGTCCCATTCTTTACGCATTTTACTTTCAACATGTAATCTGAGAAGGGAGAAGGTTGTTATACCAATCTGTAGAGTATCATAAAGCCTCTAGAAGGCTTCTGTCATGTTGAATCTAGTTGTCAGAAATGAAATCAACAGCTGTCAGAGCTGAAGCTCAACAAGAGATGAGCCATCACCTATCACTTTTTGATGGATGCCAGCCTTGTATGAATTCTGTACAGCATGAAAAGAGTTTCCTCTCCTAATGAGCTTATAGTAGGTCAGTGAAACACAGTTTTGGCTTGGAGATAGATAGATCTTTGTAAGATGGAATTCTACAGTGTCTGATTCAAGGGCAAAGCTCTGTACAGATGGGCTTTCTCCAACTGACAATCCTTCAACAATGCAAGAATAGAATAGTCAACTAAAAAAAAGTGAAAGCAGAACAAAGAGAAAGAACTTGCAAAAACTAAACCTACTATGTGCCAGATTCTGTGGTAAGCTTTGTCAGGAGAAAGATAAATCAATAGCTAAACCTGCGTTTGAACAGCTATGTTAATGTAATTATAAATAATGTAGTCTCCTATTATGTACCAGGAAATATTGTAGGAGCTTGGAATATGCCTGTGAACAAAAAATGATAAAACTCTTGACATTTGGAGTGCATATGCTCAATGTGGTGAGGGCCTCACCATATCCTTAACAAGGAAAAAATCATAATCATAATTCCCCTTGAGGTTCTAAGAGAAGTCTCTCATTCTGTGACATGAATAAGTTTTCCCTGGACTTGCTATAGTCTTGACTGGACTGCTATAACTTCCATTAAAAATCCTATGTGACAAAAGTTAAGTTAATAAGGTTTCTTCCTTTGAACACTTGATATTGTTTGTCTATAAAAGGCTCCTCTCTTGTTTTTTTCCTTTGTAAAAATTCATTTTCCCATTGTCATTCCTAACTCCCAACCTGACAGTTCTATCTCACAAGAATCAATATGCTTAATGAATCTTTCACTGTACTTTGATCAAATGTCAACTCAGTGAAGCCTTTCCTGACTCTCGTGCCCACAATCTTATGTCCAATCACTCTTTATATTCCTTTCTTCCTTTATTTTTCTTCATAGAAAATTATCTACGTCACTAGGACATTAGTACTATGAGTCACATTCTTTTAATAATATAACACTGTAATCTAGATCCTAAGTCAGTGACTGGCACTGTGTGTATCATAACTGATACTTATAAAGTGAATTTATGAGTGAATGAACAAATAAAAGAAATGAAGTTCAGTGATAAATGGGGAAGTTGAGGAATTTATAAAGATAACTCACAAGTACTTTGGTGTAATATGTGTTCATAGCTTCAACTTATCTATATTTTATGGATATAATACTTCAACAAGCACTTCCCTCTTTATAATAGGCACTGTGCTAGTCACACAGTGTCCAGAGAAAACATGACAATTTCACTCATTGGGAACCAGTGGGTAACATCTTTATTCCCAGCAATTAAGGAGGCTGAGATCTGAGGATCTAAATTTGAAGCCAGCCTAGAGCAGAAATGTCTATGATAATCTTATTTTTAGTTAATTACCAAAAAGTCAGAAGTGGAGCTGTGGCTCAAGTGATAGAGCACCAGTCTTGAGCAGAAAACACTGACAGTGCCTAGGCCCTTAGTTCAAGCCCTAGTAATGAGAGGGGGGGAAAAGATTATTTTACTTTTTCCTTGAAGGAGATTGTGATACAGTAAGCAAAACTGACACATAAATATATTGAAACAAAACTTGAAGAAATATAGACAAAATGATCTGGGATCTCAAGGAAAGAAGAAACAAATTTTCAACTCACAAACTGACACGTTGAATTGAAACCCCTTCATCTCAATGAAAAACAATAGAAATATTTGCCTGCAATCACTTTTTCGTTCCCATGCATCAGAACTTAACAAAAAGTCCCTATTCACTTCTCAGTTCTTAATTCTCTCATGTTGTTTCCAATGTACAATTTATTTTGGCCCTTTTATATCAAAGTTATCTGTAATTGTTTGCTTCAAGGAAATTGACTGTATTTCTTATCTCAGCCTCTTGATCACACTCAATCTCACATAAAACCATAGGCATTTCTGTTATGTAAGCTTTGGTCCTCTAAGCTCTCTTGTTAAGAGTACCATTGCCCTTTTCTGTACTTGCCTAATTTTCATCCCTTCTTCTAAGATCCAGTGTAATGTAAGTGTTCCTATGACGTTATCTGTACCAATCATTCCTATTAGTACTGCCATTTCTCTATCATCTTTCTGTTTTGATTATGATACTTATATTCCATGTTATATATGTCTATATGTAAAAAGCAGTAGGAATATTAAAGGTAGAAGATCCTTGTGAGGCTTTTTAGCCTAACTTGTAACTGAGGGCAAAGCAGCCAGAAAAATCTCATCCATATCACTTTGTGAGCATATTCCGCATACAGATTTCTGAGTCTTACCACCAGATATTCTGAATCGGAACCGTAGTGGTAGATTTTAGTTGTGTTTACATTACTCTCTGAAGAATATAATGCCTTTTAGTTTCAGAGAGTAAGGTCTGATTTGACCTGTCACTCATCCCAGGAACTGTTCATCCCAGAGTCCCATAAGTGCCCATTCCCTTTTTTCCCCTCTGATAGTGTCCATTTGAGCAGGGAGCTCTCATTTTGAAGGTTTGTAGAAACTGTGAGCAGAATTTTGCCTACAGAAAGGAGTAGGACTAAGGAAATACACACGCACAGGACTATGGAAATCTACCTTCTAGACTCCCTCCAGGATTTTGTGCCTCATTCTCTGAAGTGGCAGAGTAGCCTGAATCTACTGTATATATTATGAAGTTAAAAAATACTGCCTCTATGACCATCAGAGCACAGACTCATAATCTTAATCTCTGTGTTTGAAGCTCAATTTTAACTGCTCTGAGCCTAGGTTTTCTCATTTTGAAAACAGACATACTAATATTGCTTACCTGACAGGGTAAAGTTAGAATTAAATACAACAATGAATAGGAAATTGTCTACCATATAGAGAGGCTCCATAATGATGGTTTCAGTTATCATTACCAAGGTATTTCTCTCTGGCTCCAAATGGCCTTTAACTGTTATTTTACTTGCTGAGGCTCAAGGAACAATTCAGATACAAAGAACTCTTTATAGGATTCCATGAAGATTAAATAGATGAATTCCTGTACATCCTGTTCTTAAACAGCAACAAAATCTGATGCCACAAAAGAGACAGGAGATAAGACTAGAGAAATAAGCAGGGGCTACTTACCAAGGACTCTTTGTCTGCATTTTATGGGAAACAATTTGAAGCAGAAGAGTGATATGATAGACTTGAAAAACAGTTGGAGAAACAATCCTAGAACAAGAAAGTTGAGGGAGGAACTCCAAAACCAGCCTCTATACTGTATTGGAACATTGGGACTATAGCAATCCTCGGGAAGGAAAAGGGGTAGGTAACCTGGGAAGGGAGGGAAGAGAGAGCCTTATTCTGAGACCTTGTTGGGAGCCGAGCTAGCAGCTGAATTCTTCCTGACCTCTGGCTGTGTTTTCAAGGACGTGCAAGGACATGGCTTAATGGAAAATCAGAAATGCTTTACTATGTCTGCCATGAGTACATTCTTATGTTAACCAACCTCATCCTGTCTTAGCTACCATCAGATATTGCTCTGGAGTCCATTCTTATGTTAACCAACCTCATCCTGTCTTAGCTATCTTTGGGTATTGCTAACTCCAAGCCTTTTTGTGTTCTGGAATTTTAAGCCTATGCTGTTTCCTGGTTTTCAAACTGCATATAAGCTGGAAGTTAAGAATAAACATGGCTACAGTCTTGAATTTCAACCTTGCGGCTGCAGACCTCCTGTACCCCATCTTTGTCTCCTGTCTTTTTTCTCTTGCCTTATTTTTCCTTTTCCTTAATCCTCGCCGCCCTCAGTCAGGATTCCCGTTCACTGCCGGCTGGCTCGGCAGGTGTGGCGCCTGGAACAGGGACCTGAACGCCTGGGATGACAGCAGAGGACCCCCGCTCAGGTAAGGACGTCCGATCACTTCGGAAGGAGAGCGGGAAAGAGAGAGTATTGTCGGGAGTAAGAAATTATGGGATAAAGTATAGGCTGCACGCTATACGTGCAGGTCCCCAAAGGCATGCTTAATGCCCAGGCAGTGAAAATTGGCCAAAGTCACTTAGAACTTTTTTTTTGTTTTTGTTTTTGTTTTTTAATTTATTAAGGAAGCATGCCCCCAGTTCCTGGAGGAAGGAACCAATAACTTAGAAAATTGCTAGAAAATTGAAAAAAAAAAAAAAAAAAGCGATTCAGGAACATTATGATGCAAATGGCCCTGAGAAAACCCCAGTGGATGCTATTATTCTTTGGTATCTGGTCCGAGATTGCTTGGATCCTAGACATGAACAGATTAAATTCGATCAGTCGACTGGAGAAACTGATGAGTGTTGCCCAGCCCCAGGAGCATATGCTGCTGCCTGGGAAGAGCTGAGAAAATTAACAAGACCTGAACCCACTGGGCTAGATATTAAGGAAGACTCAGATGGCTCAGACACCAAGGAGAAATTTTGCAATGAGCCTACTAAAGATAGATTGACCCATGTTGAGAATATGTTGAAATCAGTTATAGCTCTTTTATCACAGCTTCATCCAGAACAACAAACTCCTTTAAAGGGAGTCCTGGCAGACTTACAGCTCTACTAGGTGCAGGGAGGAACCTGAGGCTAGGGAAATGCTAACACCACCGAGGTAACTTCTCCTGACCGAGCGCTCTATTTCCATCCACCACGACAGATTTGAAACCCCAAACAGGGTGAGTGACCATTAGCCTGGAGCTTACATTTTCCATAAATCCACTGGGCTAGGTCAAGGAGATCAGCAATTGTGGGCGTTTGGAGAAAACTGATCTCTAGTTCAGCTCAGCTGGTTGCTCATCAAGTCTAAATTGCTTCAGGAAAGCTGCTCAAGTTTGAGCCCAATCTTATATATTTGGAATATTTTGCAGGACTTACCTAACTTCTATGAGCACTCAGGCAGATGAAGTTCTCTCTGTCTCTTTTTCTGCCTCCCTCTAAACTCTGTCTGCCTGCCTGTGACATAGGATGGGTATCGATATTTGTTTAACATCTGCTTTAAAAGACTCAAAGAAAGGTTTTCTATTCTTGTTATTGATGTTAAGTTTGGAGACTCAGTTAAATTATGCTTGTTTGGCTAAATTGTAAGCTTTCTCTAGCATTGAGCACATGGTCAACAATAGGATTGGTTGGGGTGGAAGCCTGCCCATCCCCCAGGTGACAAGCATGCCAAATTCCTGGAGGCTGGGCAGGGACTTGGAGTCCTGTGGCCTTGCATTTCAAAGGTGCCTTACAATTCAAATGCTGGAAGATGAAGGTGTCTTACTGTGAGCTCACTGTCTGTGTTCATGTCCTGTCTCCCATAAGCTCCCCTTGGGAGATAAACTGGTTTCTCAAAATGTGGCTTCTCGGATGATCTGAAAATTTTGGTTTGCTGAAAAGGTTTTTTTTGTTTACTATCTAACCACGTGTTTCTAGAATATAGGCAAAATAATATCATTTGCCACTGGAATTCCAGAAAAACTTACATGGCCAATTAAAGAACAATTCTAAGCAAGCCCCAAAACGTATTCACATTATCTGTATGTGTATGTATGTCTTTCTATGTCTGTCTGTTGGTAAAACTCAAAAACAAAACAAAAAACAGGTTTCAAATCCAAACTGATCATGTTTGGGAGCAAACGAATGTGTCTAAGAAAAACTCCAAAAGGTTTTAATATACAGCACGTGATATAAGTACAAAGATGTACAACCAGTGTGTTATTCTTTATGTCTATCTATGCTAAGAGTCAAGTGTACATCTAATCCTGACAATTCTTTGGTATAGACTAAGATTTTGCTTCTCCATTTTTTTTTGCTTTTTTCACTGTGCTCTTATAAACTCTTTAAGATCAAGGGGCCAGAGTCATTTTGAAATTACTACACAGATGTGACTATTAACCTAAATTTTTCTGACCCAAAATTAACATTTTGCTTTATAGGATACAGGTCGACATGTGTGCTAGCTGAGTGGACTGTGGCAGTCTGTAGCTACAGAAAGCTGCCTCCACAGTCAGCTCCCAAACTGGGAGTTGTTTGTGACTCCAAAACTGCCCTGGCTGCTACAGAGAGCAGACTTGGTTGGCCTTCAATCTGTGTGGATTTTGTGACTAGAAAGATGGTTAAAGGCCCAAGCCTTCTAAAAATCTGTTTAAAAATGCCCTTAACCAGTCTGTGTAGAAATTTACAGGCAACAAGCAGAAAATGTGACAGCCTATCCTGGGAACTCTACTACAGCCTTATCCAGATGCAAGCCATCTCTCCTGCTGGCCTGCTAATTTGGGATGGAAGACACAGCCACTTCAGATCCATTGAAGCTGAGACTTTTATTGTTATTCATTTGTTTTCTCTTTCACGTGCCAGTAAGGTAAGGTTAAATAATATGATTTGATTTAATGGCACATGGATCCCATTCAGTCTGCTGTTCTTTAAGTGTTACAGCAAAACTCTGGCAACTACTTGTTGGTCAATTCTTAGCAACTTACAAGTAAACTCTACTCCTTTTGTTCTCTTGTTGCTTTATTTGGAAATAAAAAGGGCTTTTATGGCTAAAACTCCTTGGAGAGTTCAAAGCCAGCCCAGGCAGAGAAAAATAAAAATCCCTCTAGGTCATATTTTGGGTCCTTATTATTTTACTAGTCAGAAATTACAGGTTAAGACTTCTCATTTGCATACTTTGCATGATTTTCAAAAATTTCTGGGAGATATTAATTGGCTTCGCCCTTATCTTAAATTATCCACAGCTGAATTAAAACCCTTATTTGATCTATTAAAGGGGGACCCTGGGCTGGGGATATAGCCTAATGGCAAGAGTGCCTGCCTCGGATACACGAGGCCCTAGGTTCGATTCCCCAGCACCACATATACAGAAAACGGCCAGAAGCGGCGCTGTGGCTCAAGTGGCAGAGTGCTAGCCTTGAGCGGGAAGAAGCCAGGGACTGTGCTCAGTCCCTGAGTCCAAGGCCCAGGACTGGCCAAAAAAAAAAATAATAATAAAATAAAATAAAAAAATAAAAAAAAATAAAGGGGGACCCTGACCCTACATCTCCCAGAGAAATGACAACTGAAGCAACTAAAGCCTTAAGCATAGTAAATTCTGCCATTTCTTCCCAACATGTAAATTATATTGATTACTCAGCCCCTTGGGAAGCATATATTTTAACTACACCTCATTCTCCAACAGCGGTCCTCTGGCGGAAGGGACCCTTTGTATAGCTTTCCTTGCCTGCTACTCCTTCAAAAGTATTAACTCCCTATTATAAATTGGTAGCCACCTTAGTTCCATATGTGCCGTGTGGAATCTTGTAAGTATCTTGGATGAGATCCACAGGATATTTATATCCCCTATACTTTACAACAGCAAGAATGGCTTTATATTCAGTGTGATTCCTGGACCATTGCTTGGGACAATTCTATGGGCGTAATTTCACATCATTGTCCCTCCAACAAATTACTTCACTTTGCCTCTTCTTACCATTAAGGGAGGGCAATGATATTACGGATGAGGCTACCCAAATTTTTCTCACTCAAATTGACTTAGCAAAGCAGTCACATGCTGCCCACCATCAAAACAGTCGTGTCTTACATCAGCAATTTCATATCACACGTGAGGCGGCTTGTCAAATTGTAAAACCTTGTTCCAATTGTGCTACCTTCCTGCCTGTGCCCTCCAATGGCATTAACCCTCGAGGCTTAGTGGCCATGTTTGGCAAATGGATGTTACCCACATTCCCTCTTTTGGACAGCTCCACTTTGTCCATGTTACCATAGACACTTACTCTAATTTTATTATGGCTACTCCTCTTAGTGGGGAAGCTAGCAAATGTTGTATCTCCCATGCCTTACACTGCTTTGCTACTATGGGACTTCCTAAACAAATTAAAACTGATAATGGTCCGGGATATGTTCGGCGAGCTTTTCAAACATTTTGCAAATCTTACCAAATTGTTCACTCTACAGGAATTGTTGAACGAGCCAACGGTTTGTTAAAACACCAAATTTCTAAATTAAAAGGGGGGGAATTATACCCCTTCTCTCCTGTTAATATACTTTCTCATGCTTTATTCGTACTAAATTTTTTAAATTTGGACTGCAATGGCCACTCCGTAGCACAGCGGTTCTGGGAAAAGTGAGAGCAAAGAGCTTTTGCCCAAGTTAAGTGGAAAGATCCTTTAACAAGTGCTAGGCATGGGCCCATCCGGTACTGACATGGGGTCGAGGACATGTCTGTGTTTTTTCACAGGATGAAAATGATGCCTGCTGGCTACCTGAGTGTTGTGTTCAGACTGTGGAAACTCATCAGAACGGTACAAGCACTGATCCACTGGGCTTACGTGCCAGATCCACCGATTGTGCACCCTACAACCTGGGAGGAAGATGAGGTTCATCCATGTCAACCGATCAGCGTACGGTACAGCTCCAGACCCTTTTGTCCAACACGTTAAGATGGGAGATTTTTAGCTTCTGGCATTGGAACCCCTTTATGCTTTACAACTGACTCCAACAGTTATATTCCAGGCTGTACTGTAATGCAATCCATAAATCATAGAATTTGGATTCCTGATAATAGTCAAGTATATAATATAAGAATGACTTCATTGCCTACTGGGTTTCCTGTACATGCCAATTCTACCTCGTCCTTCATGATACCTCACTGCATCAACTCTTCTCAAAATGTAGAATCCATGGGAGAACTGCACCCCATAAAGTGTAGACATGATCACCCTTTTATAACCAATATTTCAGGAACTAATTCTCAGCTGAATCTCACCAACAAGTACAACCCAGATCTGTGGTGGATGAATGGACACCCTCAATGTCATGTCTGGATGTTAGTGGCTGCCCTGAATAATATCTCCTGGCCCACTTCTACTTCTTTAAAAAATATTATTAGTTGTGTAACACCCCCTTATGTTATTATGTATGGACCTTTTAATATTTCTATAGGAGCCATGTATTTCAATGTTACTTGCACTAACTGTTCTTTTACAAATTGCTTGTATAGTGTTCTTATTGATTCTGTAATTATTATTAAGCAACCACCATTTGTTATGCTTCCTGTAAACTTATCTGAAGCTTGAAACAGGTATTCAAGTGTTAAAACATTTAAAAGAGCTTATGAGCCCTAGACAATTTGTAGGGCTATTAATAGCAGGAATTTTAGCCTTTATTTCCTTAGCTGCCTCTGCTGCAGTGGCTACTGTGGCTTTAACACAAAATGTGCAGTCAGCTCACTGTGTTAATCAGCTTGCTCATAATACCACGCAAGCCCTGCACTTTCAAGGCAGGATTGATGATCAGGTAGAACAAAAATTAGAAGCATTGTATGAGTCTGTGTTGTCACTGGAAAACAAATTCGTGCTTTGCAAACTCTGCAATGAGTGCGCTGTCATGCTGGGTTTGACTTTATTTGTGTGACCCTCCATAAGTATAATGGGTCGAGCTATCCTTGGAACAAGTTGTAGCACATCTAAATGGTATTTGGCACCATAATAACTTGTCCTTAGATCTCTTTCAACTCCATAGACAAATAGCTGGACTAGAACAAGCTCCGCCTCTGGACTCTAAAGTGGCAGAAACAGCAAAAGAACTGTTTAAACAACTTCAACCGTATGTCCCTTCCTTAACTAACATTAAGGGGCTGCTAATGACATTGCTTGGCCCAGGAATACTTTTGTTGATGGCTTTCCTATGCCTTCCTTGCATTGTACCCATATTGCAAAACTCTTTCATGAGTTTAGCCAGCCAGCTGCATAAGATCAAGCTCCAAGTGAATGAACTTTCCCCCAAGAGGAACCGCAGCCAGAGACGGGTATGAGGGCGGTCCCAGTTAACCGACCTAACACTTGGGGCTTCAGCGCTGCTCTGAAGTTGACCCTAGGATGGGTAAGGCAGGCTGGGTGACCCACACCACCTAAGACAGGCGGGTTCGCTTCTTTCAACAAAAAAGACGGGGGAACTGTAGGGAGCCGAGCTAGCAGCTAAATTCTTCCTGACCTCTGGCTGTGTTTTCAAGGATGTGCAAGGACATGGCTTAATGGAAAATCAGAAATGCTTTACTATGTCTGCCATGAGTCCATTCTTATGTTAACCAACCTCATCCTGTCTTAGCTACCATCAGATATTGCTCTGGAGTCCATTCTTATGTTAACCAACCTCATCCTGTCTTAGCTATCATCGGGTACTGCTAACTCCAAGCCTTTTTGTGTTCTGGAATTTAAAGCCTATGCTGTTTCCTGGTTTTCAAACTGCATATAAGCTGGAAGTTAAGAATAAACATGGCTGCACTCTTGAGTTTCAACCTTGCGACTGCAGACCTCAAGTACCCCATCTTTGTCTCTTGTCTTTTTTCTCTTGCTTTATTTTTCCTTTTCCTTAATCCTCGCCACCCTCAGTCAGGATTCCCGTTCACTGCCGGCTGGCTTGGCAGGGACCTGACAAGGGAACAGCTCCCCTTGCTAGTTGTGTGATTAGAATGGGATGAGTCAGTGGGGTGGGATGCAGTTTGGGGGCAGGCATGGTTATCTAGGATTACAGAACGTAAGCTAACCTGGTCATTATATCTAAGAGACCTGAGAGCTGATAGGAAGCAACTTTCAAATCTCACAATGGAATCTTGGAGTCTTTAGGGCTTTGAATAAGGAGTGCTAGACATCCCAATGACACAACTATAAAAGTTGTGTATTCAAATGTACTGCTTTGTCTAAATAAATGAAAAGTTCCACTGATTGTGTGTGTGTGTGTGTATGTGTGTGTGTCTGTGTGTGAAAGAGAGAGAGAGAATATGGGCTTGAGCTCAAGGCCTGTGCACTGTTCCTTAGCTATTTTGCTCAAGGTTAGCATTCTATCACTTGAGTCACAACTTCACTTCTAAATTTTTTGCTGGTTAATTGGTGATGAGTGTTTCAAATACTTTTTATGCCCAAACTTTCTTTGAACTACAATCTTTATATTTTGTTTCCTGAGTAGTTAGGATTCTAGGCATGTGCCACCAAAACCTGGTGAAAGTTCTATTGATTTTAAATGAAGAAGGACATTCATCATTGTACAGACTGGGGAGATGAGAGAAGTATGAGCAAAATCTAGGAAGGGATTTATAAAATGCCAGGACAGGAGCCCATACCATTTAACCACCAGTCCTGTGCTCTTTTCCTCCTCATTGCTTGCCTCACTTAATATCAATAAGTCAACTCTCAATAAGCTGTTTAAAAATAGGACTAAAAGCACTTGGGAGCATTTGTTAGAGATGCACATTCTGAGGACGATAACTGCACACATTTAAATTCCTGATTAACTTCTTGGTTTCATCATCCACAATACTAATTTCAACAGGCCGTGTCTTCTAGGCAAACATTTTACCATGGAGCTACATTCCCCATCCCTCCCAATATCTTCTGATTACAGAAGCTATTTTCTAAATCACTAACACAAATACCAAGTAAGCTTGAGCTCAGATAAACTTCTGCAGCACTCCAAGTCAGAATTCCACAAATTTGCAAATACCAATATAAATCATTTAGTCACAACCTTAGCCAATAATCCACCAAGATGGCACAATTTTGGTTAACTTGCTTTCAGTAAGGTGTCGGGCAATATCGGCCTTAAAAGGATGAGTCTGCTAACTCTTTCAAAAGACAAGATAATATTAGAATGTCACTTTTGTGTAACACTTATTTGTATCGTTCACACGGACTTCTAAAAATGGAAGAAACTTGCCAGAATTACAATTATATGCCAGAATTACAATTCTATATTACAAAATAATATTTTACCTTTTCTAAAACTTGGGTTTTGAAGGTATGTGCTTCTATGAGTTCAGACACATTTACAGATTTATGAAACAACTATTACAATCATGATACAGTACAGATTCAATATCCCCAAATTACTTCTTTGGACTACCCATTTGTTGTTCCATCTTCTATCACTTCTCACTTCTGGAAGCTTCTGATCTGTTTGATCACTATGCTTTTGTTTATAACAGAGCATCAAGTTATATAATCATATAGTATGTGGATTTTTTTAATATCTGCATCTTCTTATTTAGCATGTTCTTTCCACAGTTTAATGATTTTGAATAAAGCTGTTATAATTCATATACAGGTTTTGGAATATAACAGACTCCTTTCCCAGCTAGCTTCCTACTGCAAGTTTTAGATCTTAGCCTTCTAAGTAGCTAGAGTTACAGGTATGAGCCACCAATAGCCACCACTCCTGAGTGCTACATTATAGGGATGCTACCATGCTTAGCTAGTTATCTAGTTTACATAATTAGAAGTAGTGTTTCTGAGTCACACAATTTTTTACCTTTTAAGAAAATCATGAACAATCTTTTAATGTATTTGCATCATTTTACACTCTTACTACTTCACTTGTCTTTTGTCGATTATGACTGAGGTTATATTACTCTTACTGCTTAGAGTCCAGGGGCTTTGTCTCTATAGGCCTCAGATAACTACTCCAATATCTTTCATAAAGCACATACTTGTTTGGTTATATATGGTCTATATATAGTTATGTGTTTGCTTTTCACCTTATACTATGTCCGTTTAAAATATATTCTCCATAATGGGTCCCTTGTAGCTTGTAGAATAAGAGCCAGAGCATCTAGATCCCATTCAAAGTATTTCATAGCTGTTCCTATTTTTTAATTTATTTTTATTGCAAAGGTAATGTACAGAGGGTTACAGTTACACAGATAAGGTAAGGAGTACATTTCTTATTAAACAATGCCACCTCTTCCATCATTGTCTCCCAAGTATTTCCCTCCAGAATCCCCTCACCTTAAGTTGTACTGTTCATTTTCAACATAGTGTCTAGTGAGTATCACTGCTAAGTTAGCTCATTCTTTGTCCTACTATCTCTGTGCTTCCCCTCACCCTCTCCCAAACAGATAAACTTATATCCAAGACAAAGGTACAGAAATCAAAAGTAGTGACAAAAAGGAAAAAACAAAAGCAAAACAAAAAAATCACAAAAAGTAAAGTAAGAAATCTCTTGTTTCCATTTCTAAGAGTTCATTTCAATAAACGTCATTTTACATGGTTATAAGCAAATAGCTATCAATCCTTTGTGATCCTCTTCTAAGAATATCCTCCTTTGGTCTCACTGTGTGAATGCTTAGATTTCTGTTTAATTTATCATGTCCAAGTTCAATTTTTTTGGCTTTTACCACCCATTTTGTTCACTTGTAGATTTATAGGCACATTCTAATTACTACAAATGAGGGAAAACGTGCAACCTATGTTTCTTTGGGCCTGTCTGACTTTTTAAAAATTTTTTGCAAATATTTCCATTTCCTTTGAATAAATAGGAAAATAACATTCTTTCTGATGGAAAAATAGAATTCCATTGTGTATTCATACCACATTTTATCAATCCACTCATCCACTGAGGGGCATCTTGCTTGACTATTGTGGGAATTAGCTATATTAATATATGTAAAACTCCACGATTGCTGACATACAATAAATGATTCACAAATATTAGTTATTGCCAATACTTTTGATTTTGATATTGTCTCATTTCTATCACTACATTTTTTAATTTTTCATTGTCATGCCTCTATCCATATTTTCATACTGCTGCTTATGCATCATCTGTGTTTATGCAAACCTAATCCATTCTTCCTGGCTCAAGTTAAATACCACCTCTTTTGTATAATCATCTTGGATTCTTCCGGCTAGAATCTAGCCCATTCTCTTCAGTACAGCAATCCTATTAAAGTGCTTATTAAGCACTGCTTTTGATGAAGTTTGGTACATCTCCATCTCTGGCATGGGTCCTTATGTTAAAGACTGTCAACTTTATCTTTTGCTGTTCACAGTGTGCAGCAATATATTTCACAAGACCTACAAATGCAGGGAATCACTACTAAACTTTCATCTTTTTCCTGTCAATCCTAGTAATGGCAGCTGCAATGTGCAACAAGATGATGGGCTTTTGCCTCTGAAGTTAAGCCAGCAAAGACTCGTTTTCTCTTAGCAGACACCCTTATTTTGAGTCAATAATTTCATGTGAATTTTGAATCAAAATCATATAGGTGGAGAGTAGCTTCACTAGGCCTAGCCCAGGCAAGCTACTTGGTGGTTAGTACTGGTACACTTGGGCTTTGCTATTCCAGTGGGAAAGGGCATAGAGTAACAATATAATTTATTGATACTGATCTAAACATTGATTCTGACGATATAGAATGCCCCCAAGCAGCTACACAGAGCTGAGGCTCTCCAGATTTCTACCTTGGAGGGTAGCTTCCAATTTGGCCTTATTTGGTTTCATCTAGGTTCATATACACACTCATAAATTTATAAAGTTGTGTTCAGCATTCGGGCTCTTGTCAGAAATCAAATAGGAGCCTCCCAGAATTGCTAGCCCTGAAATACCTGGGAGCAAGAACAAAGTTCAACAGACTGACAAAAAACCAAATGAACTAATAAGTATGGTATTTCTAATGCAACCACCAAAGAATACCATAAATGAATTTGACAGTATTTCTATTGTTTTTTGAGCCAGTTATGTTGATTTGCAACTCCAGACATATAAAAAAAATCTTAGCTTTAGATGCATCTCATCCAAATATATCCTTCTCATTCTTTTTCTTTGCTGTCACCTCATAACTTTACAGTCAGTATCCACATTTGGTGTAGACATTTACACCTGGATGACTGTATTCTTTTGTCCTGGTATCATTCCTGAATGATTTTGTTCTGAAGAATTGCCTAGCTAACATCAGGAATTTTGGTTCTTTGACTACCTTATCTGTAGAGATTTTTGTCCTCCATCTCTCTTCAGCAATCTTGGGTTTTGTAATCATCCAGAACTGTTCTGCTTTTTAAACATTAAATCCAAACATACTTATTATTATTCAACTTTCAAGCTTTTTTCTCATTTACTTCCAGGTACTTTCTCTGTGTGCCTTCCTTACTTAAAGGTTACCATTGTCACGCAATAACATTTATTATGTGTCCTATAAGTTACATTTGCATTCCTGTGACAAAATACCTCATGGAAACAATTTAAGGGAGGAAGGATTTATTTTGGCTTATAGTTTCGGAGGGTTCAGTCCATAGTACTTGGCTCTACTTCTGAGACCATCATGATGATAGAAGGATGTGGAAGAAGAAGTTGTTTACCTCATGGGGAACAGGAAGCAATTATGTAGAGTCAGAAATGGGCCTAGAACAAAATACAACCCTCAATTATTTGTCCTCTGACCCTCTTCTTCTAACTAGGTCCCAGTTCCTAAAGTTTCTTAGCATTTCCAAAATAGAGCCATAATCAGTGTCTAAGCATTCAAGGTATGAAACTTTTGGGAGAATAGTTTACATTCTAAAATACAATATCCCCCTAAAGCAGAAGACAAGTTTTAATTGCTCCTCCCTTAGCCAAGAGCTCATATTACAAGTGAATTTCCTCTTCGGTCCAAGAATTGATGACTAAGCCAATCTCTGTAGCTATTTCCTATCAACCAATGATCTCTGTAAGATGCTCAGCTGCAAATTAACCAATAATCAGATTCAACCGCTCCATTCCAGTCTCTCAGTACGATAGCTGTGTGTGTGGGGGGTGTATAAATATAACAGTTAGACTCCTAAAAAATATCATTTTAAAAGAATTTCTCTTTTCATCATAAGAGGGTTGCTCTAAATATTTGAAACCTGTAGGCTTTAAGTAAAAAGCAGACCAGAGCAACTTGATTATAAGTCATCAGGTTAGGGCTCATATATTTTACTTCATATGTAAGATTGGTTTTTAGCAATGTAATTGAAAAGGCTGATAAATTTTTAGTGCCTGGATACCCTATGTCCAAAATTCTTCTGAATACCTGATTATACTTTTTTTTTTGGCCAGTCCTGGGGCTTGGACTCAGGCCCTGAGCACTGTCCCTGGCTTCTTTATGGTCAATTCTAGCAATCTGCCACTTGAGCCACAGTGCTACTTCTCACCATTTTCTAAATATTTGGTGCTGGGGAATCGAACCCAGGGCTTCATGTATATAAGGCAAGCACTCTTGCCACTAGGCCACATTCCCAGCCGATTACACTGTTTTTTTTTTTTTTTTAAGGATACGGGTTGGGTTCACTATACAGCATAAGGTGACCACAAATGTGGTCTGCCTCAGCCTTCCTTGATGATCTTGATAATCATTGTTAGTATACACAGAGGCTTTTGTCTGGGGAAGCCTGATGTAATGGAATATATTTCCATCATCAGGCATTCTTGTTATCCCTGTTAGAGTCTTTCATTGGTACAGTTTCTCTAACCAGATAGCGTAGACTCAGCTATTTGGAGATATGCAGAATTCTAGAAATGATGTTCATCACTATTTTCTACAGTCTGCCTAACTGGAAGAAGCTTTAATCACCACTTCTGGTTTATGTATGTGGTCATTCTAATATTTGCTTTGCTTTATTCACCTCTACCCAATCTGCTTTTTGAATAAATGCCCAGTTATTTACTTGATCATAACCAGGTAAGGACAGATGTGAGAAGGGTAATGTTGGGAAGACAAGTGAAGCAAGATCACATGAGGAGATACTGAACCATCTCCATTCTTGCAAAGAAAGAAGTCTAGGAACCCAATACAAATATAGGCAGAAAAATCTCTTTAAAATGCCATAATGTAGAAAATAATGCTTGTCTCAACTATCAAAAAACTTTTAAGTCAAATCATAACTTATCACTGCCTAGCTGTGTAATCTTGAGCAAGACACCTTGAAATTTAGGTTCTCTATCTGTAAAATTGGACATTTCCTGTCTCATAAGGCTGTAGGTAATTATGAATTAAACTGTGGTTATATAAGAATTTACTAGCTCATTCATCTACAGCATCTATAGGAAATAAAGTATAGGGAATAAAGGGAATAGAGTAGCAAGATATGTGGAGGCCCAACAGTAATTGAAAAGTATTTAAGTCTTCTGAGGCATTATGCCTGTGGCTTTGATCTCCCAGAGTCAGATAAAATTATATTTATTAAATAAACCACAGTTTACTCTTCTATATCTCCACACTGAAGTTTTTCACTCTTATAACATATAGAATTTACTGTACATTTTAAAGAACTCCTGGTATTTTTTTTTTCATTTGCAAGTAAGAATAGTCAATTAGCCAGGTGTGGATGGCTCACATCTGTAATCCCAGATACTCAGGAGGCTAAGAGCTGCGGAATATGGTTCAAAGACATCCAAAGCATGAAATTCATCAGACTCTCATCTCCAATCAATCTTTGAAAAACTAGAAATGGAGCTGTGGCTCAAGCCATAGAGAATTTGCCTTGAGCAAAACAATAAAAATAAATAAAAGCAGAAAGACAGCAACCAGGCCCTAATTCAAGCCATAGGACCTGCACAAAAAAAAAGAATAGTCAATTCTGTGTGTGTGTGTGTGTGTGTGTGTGTGTGTGTGTGTGTGTGTGTGTTATTGTCAAGGTGATGTACAGAGTGGTTACAGTTTCATACATAAGGAAGTAAGTACATTTCTTGTCAAACTTGTTATCTCCTCCCTCCCTTTTCTTCCAGCCTCCTTCCTCCCCAGTCCACCCCACCACCCAAGTTGTACAGTTGGTTTACAACATATTGTCTTATAAGTATTGCTGTTGCACTGGTTCACCTTTTACCCTCTGTCTCACCATTTTGATGTTCCTGTTTCCTGATTGAGACAAACACATATACAATACCCAGGGTACCAAAATCAAATACAGTGCAAAAAAGGGCTAAACCGTAGGAAGGATAACTAAAGAAAAAGAGAAATAATTTCACATAGTGCATTAAAAATAACAAAAAGCAATCATAAACTGCTTGTTTCCATAACTTGGAGTTCATTTCACTTAGCATCATCTCATGTAATCATATGTACATAGCTATTGAGCTACAGTGATCATCTCCTAGGACTGTCCTAGATATATACTAATTATTACCAATTAAGGAAACCATACTGTCTAGGTTTCTTTGGGTCTGGCTCACTTTACTCAGTATGATTATTTCCAAGACTTCCCATTTTCTTAGGAATGGGGCAATGTCATTCTTTCTTATATAATCATAGATGACAATCTAAACCAAGGAGATTTAATTCAACTATATAGGCCCATAACAAATAATAAAATTGAAATGGCAATAAAGGACCTTCCATTCAAAGAAATAGCCCAGGACCAGATGCATTCACAGCCAAATTCTCTAAGGCTTTCAGAGAAGAAATCACTACAGTACTCCTCAAATTCTTTAATGGAATAGGAAGATCACTACGAAACTCATTATACGAAGCCAGTGTAACACTCATCCCCCAAATGGATAGGGACCCATCAAAAAATGAGAAATATAGACCCATCTTTTTGATGAACATTGATGCAAAACTTCTCAACAAAATTCTGGCCAACTGAATTCAATATTTAACCAAAAAAAAATACACTGTGATCAAAAACAGTATTCATTCCAAGGTTGCACGACTGGTTAAATATATACAAGTCAATTAATGTAATTCAATACATCAACAGAAGCAATAACAAGAACCACATGATCATCTCAATAGATGCAGAAAAAGCATTTGAAAAGATACAACACCCCTTAAGATAAAAGCTCTGGAGCAGGTAGGAATCCATGGAACAATCCTTAATATAATAAAGGTGTATATGACAAACCTACAACCAGTATTTTACTTAATGCAGAATAGTTAAAAACCATTCCCTCTAAAATCAGGAATGAGACAAGGAAGCCACTCACTCTTTCCACTCCTCTTCAACATAGTTCTGGAATTCCTAGCAAGAGCAATAAGGCAAGAGAAAAATATAAAGGGGACCTCAATAGGGAAAGAAAGAAGTAAAGCTATCCCTATTTGAGGACAACATGAGTCTGTATTTAAAGAATCCTATAGAGTCCTCGCCTAAGCTACTTGAGTTGATTTGAAACTTTGGCACAATAGTGGGATATAAAATGTACCCACACAAATCAGTAGCCTTTTAATATGCCAACAATGAGAAGAGCAAGTCTAAAATCAGGAAAGCAATTCCCTTTGTAGTAGCCTCAAAATAAACTATAAAATACCTAGGCATTAATTTAAACAAAGATGTTTGGATAGTATTCTTTGCAAAGTCTATGGTGATGCTATCAGTTCATTGTAGTTACCATTACATAGATATTTTACAGATTTATTGTGCTTCTTTAGGTCACACTGCACTGTAATTTTTAAGAATAGGACATGACTTTAGTCCTCCTTATTTATGGGTTAAAGACATCAGTCTCTCTTCATGTTCATTATTGACTTTTAAGTATTTATATTTAAAAAATATAGTTTTCAAATGTAAGAGATACCCTGGCTTAAACACTTTCTAGCTTTTGATTTGTGTAAAATTGCTTTCAATTTTTATAGCCCTCTGTTTCTGAATAGATAACAAAGGCACTAAAATAAAAATACTTGTATGAATTAAATGAGACAAGGCATATAATCTTTTATCACAGTTCCTTGCACATAAGAACATAAGAAAAGAAAATAGGAAATACTTGGTTTTGTATAGATAGATGATAAATAACTATATGTAGATAGCTACAAATAAGTGCATATATGTAAATATGTGATACTAAAGAAGAAAGATCTTTAAATATCTACTTCTTATGTTAGTGTACATTAGACATACACAAGCCAAGCTTATGTAAGAAGATAACAGAAGCATATTCTTTCACTACTTGGTGTCTTAAAAAAATAAGGATACTAAAGTTTTCCATGAAAAAAAACATTTATGTCATTTCTTTCAAAACTTCACTATGTGTATGAAAATAAGAATAGTAAAGGTTTCCTTAAAACTACATTTATGTCATTTTTCTAATGTTTACTGTGTTTATGAGAATCGGATGCATTGGGCAAATATGAGTAACATTTGTTGTCACATTTGAGACAATGTTATTGAGGTAGTTTTTACTACAGACTCTTTTGGGATGAACTTTTTCTCAGAAGGTGCCTTTGTCCTTTACATGCTAAACCAAATGTACCTGATAGGCTTATCATAATTTTGGTAGCTGCTGAACTTCAGTGAATAATTCAAGTTTAATCAAATTGGAATGTGTGCTTTTAGAAAGACTGCTGTCTGTCTTTTAGTATTCATTGTCCTTTTTTTTTTTCTTTTAGTAATGTAGTCATCCTTATTTTGCTGAATATATGAGCATCCAGTTGGAGTGTCCATTTTCTAGCTTTCATTGGTGTTAAGTACATCAGTAAAAGTAAGCACTAATCAGTAGGCTGCAGGTGAACATGGAGTATTCAATTTCCTGATCATACCCTTAAAGATGAATTTTTTCCATAAAATTTCTCTTACTCCAAGTACACTTAATTTGAAATAAGAAATTATGATGAAAACTTTCCAGGAAGTAGTTTAACTTGCAGGATGTTCCCAATTATTCTGTCCCCAGAAACTAACCCACAGGTTATGTTCATTTGACCTCCTGAGAAAAATTTCCTAGAGATAAACCTATGGATCCAGCTTCCTTTACCAGCCTGAACCACACATTTCTCTCTTAACTAAGTATCATGGGGGTGGGTTTCTCTGTATAGCAGCTTATCTTTCTGACCCTAACTAGTAAGTGGCTATATTTTAAATTTTAGGTAATTTCCTGGAACTTAAAATTTCACAAAAGAAATCCTTAGGTTGAAATATATTTGTGTTTTATTTTCTTAATGCCTAGACACAATCATCAGTAGGTATATGAAAATAATATGATGTACCAAGAACAAATTCTGGAGCCAGATTGCCTAGGTTTGAGTTTGATACTTGCCCATATGTACCAGCTAAGGGATATTGGGAAATGAACATACCTTGCCTGAGTTTCTGTCTGTAAAACAGACATAGTAATGACACTTTGCTTATAAATATATTATGCTAACCCACTAAAAGAACTTACACACCTCCTTTTATTTTTTTATTAAGTACTTTTTTCTTATTTATTGTCAAAGTGATGTACAGAGATGGTACAGTTTCATATGTTAGGCCTTGGGTACATTTCTTGTACTGTTTGTTACCTCCTCCTTCATTCCCCCTCTCCCTCCCCCTTTTCCTCTCCCCCCATGAGTTGTTCAGTTGGTTTACACCATAATGGTTTTGCAAGTATTGCTTTTGGAGTCGTTTGTCCTTTTATCCTTTGTCTCTCAATTTTGATATTCCCTTTCACTTCCTTAGTTCTAATACCAGTATATACAGTTTCCAATGTACTCAGATGAGATACAGTGATAGTGTGGGTACAAACACAGGAACGGGATACAAGAGGATCATCAACAATAGAAGCTACAGTTTAACATGACATGTTGGAAGTAATTACAACAGTGATATAACAGTCATTTCCATAACATGGAGTTCATTTCACTTAGCATTATCTTATGCATTCATAAGGGCATGGGCTCTTGTGATCCTCTGCTGTGACTAGCCTAAAACTGTGCTAATTATTCCCTAGGAGGGAGACCATAGAGTCCATGTTTCTTTGGGTCTGGCTCACTTCACTTAGTACAATTTTTTTCCAAGTCCTTCCATTTACTTACGAATGGGGCAATGTCATTCTTTCTGAGAAAGGCATAAAATTCCATTGTTTACATGTACCACAATTTCTTGATCCATTCATCTACTGAGGGGCATCTTGGTTGGTTCCATATTTTAGCTATGACAAATTGTGCTGCGATGAACATTGTTGTGCTGGTGGCTTTAGTGTGCTCTTGTTTGTGGTCTTTTGTGTAGATGCCCAAAAGTGGGGCTGCTGGTTCATAGGGGAGCTCTATGTTTAGCCTGAAGAATCTCCATACCGTTTTCCAGAGTGGCTGAACCAGTTTCCATTCCCACCAACAATGAAGTAGGGTTCCCTCACAACTCCTTTTAATATCAGTCTACTATGGTGACTAAAGTAGCTCAGAGGCTTCCTGCCTACAAGCCTATTACCAGAATATCCTCTGCTTCCATATACAGCACTTAACCAACACTCCACTTTCATGTGAGTCAAAACTTGGAACTAATATTCAAAATCTAAGTCAATCTCAGGGCTAAAGATGTGGTTCAAGTGGTGAAGAACCCAAATACCAAGCTCACACCCCTAGTACCACCAGAATTAAAAACTGAATGCTTCAATGAGGTTACTGTCTGTTCTGCACATTGTCACTTCTTCTGATGGGATGTTCCTACAAAGTATGAGGGTCTTGGTTTGGAGAATGGGGCCAGATCTTCTTCCACTCCTCATTTTATGTTGATCCAGAAGTATTATGTTAACAAGGGCAACTAAACATCATAAGTTGAATGCATTGGCATAAATAGTCTATTTATTTATAACTCTCATTCTTGCAAAAAGTATTTTACATAATTTACCAAAAATATGCAGGTATGTAAGTATTTTCTCTGTGAGTAAAAGAGACAATAGAATGGGAAGCAAGGAAAATTATTATAGATAAAGTCCTGAGGTTACTCTGGTTATCCTATAATAGCCAAAATAGAGAGACAATCGGACATGAGTGGAACATTTTATTAGGGAAAGAACTCTTTATTTGTTTCTTCTTTTTTTCCCTAGCTAGTCTTTACTCTGTAACATTCAATGTCATTATAGTGTCCTAAAATTCCGTTTTAAAAGCAATGAAGAAATTGTCTATCCGTGATTATTTCTTTAGGAAATCTTACATTTACAATAATCATTGACAGATAAGATAACAATTCAATAAAAAAAATCCTTGAATATACAGAGATTTTTAATTGCTATCAAAAAAGAGAAACCAGTATGCATTAAATTTCAACTATGCACCAAGCACATAATTAGAAGTCTTATTTATTTCTTTTTTTTCTTTTTTTTTTTTTGGGGGGGGGGCCAGTCCTGGGCCTTGGACTCAGGGCCTGAGCACTGTCCCTGGCTTCTTCCCGCTCAAGGCTAGCACTCTGCCACTAGAGCCACAGCGCCGCTTCTGGCCGTTTTCTGTATATGTGGTGCTGGGGTATCGAACCTAGGGCCTCGTGTATCCGAGGCAGGCACTCTTGCCACTAGGCTATATCCCCAGCCCTTATTTATTTCTTAATGAAATCCCATAAATTAGTCCCATCTTCAGTTACTAGTTCATTAAAAGTATCTGTGAAGGTATGGTTATGGTTATATGCCAAGTATTATTTTCAATATTGAGAATATAGCAGTGAATAAAATGCTAATTCATGGACTTGTACTTCAGATTATAAGCTGAATAACAAAAAATGAGGTACAAAGAAAAGCTTGGTCAGAGATACTAAGACATTTGTGCAATGTCAAAGACATTGAAGTATAATTTTGTGTGTTTCTTCTTAAAAACAACTAACTTTCTCATTAGCATATAAAAGCGACAAACTAGCATGCATCTTTATTTTAGTCATATTCTTTTGGAAAAAAAAGTAGAATTGTCCTGGGCACAAACAATTACTATATGTTATGTGTTAAGAATGACATCATAGAGCATTGTTTAAAGAAATGAGGGCATTTAGCTATGTATTATTCTCTTTATGTGATAACAATTGCAACTTTCTTCTTTTAAAAAAATTAATGTATTCATAAACTGCTTTGTTAAATAGCACTTCCTTTGTACAACTACTCAAAGATAATAAAAAATTTTAAATGGTAGAGAGAAATTGAGGTCATTTTAGGTAGAACAAATGCAATGAATAAAATAAAAACAGATTCAGTAAAAAGTGGAGGTGTTGAAAGGGAAGAACAAAGAAAAACCATATCTGTCATTTTCATAACAAAATAATTTCACATTATTTCAAAATTGTCATAATTATCAATAATTTATAATTGATTAGGTTAATTGTGTTATTCATACATGTATAGATGGCATTTAGATTTTAAACATTCTTCCTACCACCCCAGTTGCTCTCTTCTCTCTATTGGCCTTTTTACAACCTCCTTTCACTTCTCTGTTGACCCTCTCATAATTTCAGGTTGTCTTTTGTTCAATAATTTTATCATAACTTAAAAATTATATATTAATTTTATTACCATAATGACAGTATTTGCCCATTGTGGAGCAAAGCCTTAAATAAAATTGAATGTCCTCTATCTGCCTGATTTTTACCCAAACTTATGTTATTATCTACTGTGTATTATTTGATATGTTTTATTGACATAAAAGTATATAGAGAAATACACATATGTAGTTTTTTGTCAAAACTGCACTATTCAATATGTATAGCTCTGTGTTAGAACCATCACACAAAACTTAGTTAGGCTAACATCGGTCACTGATCTCTAGCCATTTAGCAGATCCTACTTTGTGCCATGTACTAAATATTCTACAATGAAAACTAGTTTGCAAACTGCAGGAACACCCCCAATTTTTTTAAAAGTAAGGGTTTTTTTTTTTAGAAAAAAAAACAATACATTTTAACAGACAGACAAATTTATAAATCTAATGTCATAAACAAAATGGTTCGACAAAAAGATTTGCTACATAATTGCCGTAATTATTGATGGTGAAACAATAGACACATGAATAATATATTGAAAAATCTCAATAGTAAACCTCAGTCTGGAAATGACTAGGTGCAAACTGAGATCATTTGAGAATGAATATTCCTTTCTTTGTTCCCTTATGCATCCCATCAAAGGCCTGGCATTTTTATCTTCATGAATAAAAAAATAGGGATGGAACACAAAATGGTTATAATTGCTAAGAGAAAAATGATTCTAGCAATATTAGAGGATTTACTATTCCAGAAAGAAAATGACAACACAAATGGGACAAGATTATCTAGAGATATCCTACCTAGAATATTCTTGTATCCAGGTCAGGCACAGGATTTACAAAAGGAATTATTCTTTCCTCGTGAACACTTCTAGGTCAAAACTTCGGGGAATGATCTCTATTTTTTATGTACATTTTTGGATGTTAATGAATAAAATTGTTAGAGAGATGAAGGTTAATAAAGGATGATAGCTAAATTACTGCATTGGACTCCAAAGTTCCCATTTTTAACCTTAGATTAGTGTAGTCCACAGTCTAATGTTACATTGCACATATAATATTTGCCTAGGTAGTATGAACTTTGAGCAGTATATACTGAAATGAGATAAGACAAAATATATGACCTTGAATCAAAATTGTTCACATCATCTTAATTTTTCCAGTCTACATAAGCCCTCAAGTTACAGAAAAGCAGATTAAATGAATAGTATCCAATCCTTAAATGAAAATTCTGAAGGAAAAATAGACCCAGATGAAGTGGGGCAACTCAAGTATTTATTCACATTGTATTTGGAAAAATATAAGATTTAAATTAGTCCATTCACTTTGAATACATAAGCAATTCAAAGAAATATTTTGGCAGGTGTGCAAACATAGTTCAGTCATACAAGGAAATAGGAAAGAAAGAAGGAAAGATGCTGTAAGAAGATAATGAAGCACCTATTCTGTTAGAAAAAATATGGTACAAATCTTTAAATATGATCAGTGTTTTCAGCTGCAGATATACTTATATAATATGAATTGAATGAAGTAAAACATCCAACACTGGATTTTTAAAAATCTACATGCAATGAAAATGAAGATTGTACATGCCATGGACCAAAACAATATTAAAGAAGACATAAACCATAAACACTCCTCCTTTCAGAAACAGCTAACAAGAATATATATGGATAAAGACTTACCAAACAAAGGCTTGAATTAATACTAGGAAATATAAACTAAAAGGCCCAATCACTAGTAAAATTAAAAAAATACTAACAAGAGAGGTTTACCAATAACGCATCATAAACAAATCTACTACTTAGCAAGGTGCTGGTGGCCCATGGCTGCAGTTTTAGCTACTCAGGAGTCTGATTTCTGAGGATTACAGTTCCAAAGCCAGCCAGCAGAAAAGTCCATGAGACACTTGTCTCCAATTAGTCACCCAAATCCTGAAGTGGATGATGTGGTAGAAAAATCAGCCTTGTGTGAAAAAAAGCCAAGTGAGTGTATAAGGCCTTGAGTTCAATCCCCGGTACTGGCACAATAGAAATAGTGAATCTGCTACCTGTGAAGGAAACCATTCAACAGATATAAATGAGAAAAAAATCAAAATTATGAGAGAAGGATTTCCTAAAGTAATTCAATAAATCCAGCTGAATGTGATGGTTCATACCTATAATTCCAGCTACTCTGGAGGTAGGGGTCCAGGAGGATGTAGTCTGAGGTGAGGATGAGGAAAATAAGAAATACTCAAAAATAGGAGAAGGAGCCCATAGCCTTGGATAATTTATACTGTATTCCAGGAAAAACAGAGACATACTTACCAATTCACATCTTAAAAAAAGTTTTAAATTTTATGATAAAATATCTTAAGTAAATCTTCATAAAAAAATAGCATGAAGTATTATCCTATGTTTTCCTTTAGTAGTTTCACATGTGTAGGTCTTTTTTTTTATTGTCAAAGTGATGTACAGAGAGGTTACAGTTTCATACGTTAGGCCTTGGGTACATTTCTTGTACTGTTTGTTACCTCCTCCCTCATTCCCCCCCATTCCTCTCCCCCTTTCTTTCTCCCCCCATGAGTTAATCAGTTGGTTTACACCAAATGGTTTTTGCAAGTATTGCTTTTGGAGTCGTTTGTCTTTTTATCCTTTGTCTCTCAATTTTGATATTCCCTTTCTCTTTCCTAAATCTAATACCAGTATATACAGTTTCCTATGTACTCAGAAAAGATACAGTGATAGTGTGGGTACAACCACAGGAGGGGTACAAGAGGATCATCAACAAAAGAAGCTACAGTTTCACATGGCATGTTGAAAGTAATTACAACAGTGATATAACAGTCATTTCCATAACATGGAGTTCATTTCACTTAGCATTATCTTATGCATTCATAAGGGCATAGCTAGTAGGCTCTTGTGATACTCTGCTGTGACTAGCCTAAACCTGTGCTAATTATTCCCTAGGAGGAAGAGCATAGAGGCCATGTTTCTTTGGGTCTGGCTCACTTCACTTAGTATAATTTTTTCCAAATCCTTCCATTTATGAATGGGGCAATGTCATTCTTTCTGATAGAGGTATAAAATTCCATTGTGTATATATACCACCTTTTCCTGATCCATTCCTCTACTGAGGGGCATCTTGGTTGGTTCCATATTTTAGCTATGACAAATTGTGCTGCGATGAACATTGTTATGCTGGTGGCTTTAGTGTGCTATTGTTTGTGGTCTTTTGGGTCACATGTGTAGGTCTAATGCTTGCATTTTGGATCTACTTTGAGTTTATTTTTAACAGATAAAAGGTAAGGGCCTGGTTTCATTCTTATGCATGTGGATATCTGGTTTTCTCAACATCATTAATGAAAACATTGTTCTTTCTCTAGTGTATATTTCTGGCACCTTGTTAATAATAAGTTGGCCTAATATTTATGCATTTGGTTCTTTATACTGTTCCTTTACACATTTCACTTTCTATGCCACTTATCATATGATTTATCATACCATATCATTATATTTTGGGAGTAGTTTTGAGACCAGGTATTCAGATGCAGAATTGTTCTTTTATTTTACTGTGTAATAAAATTTGGTTCTATGAGTAGGAGTACTGCAGTAAGTGAGTGCTCAAGGCCTGAGTTCAAGTCCTAGTGCTGGTACACTATATTCTATAGATATGTGATATTCTATAGATATAGGTGATGAAAAAATCAAAGAAGCAGTAAGAAAGATTATAGTAATTAAATAAAATAATTTTAAATCACATAATGGTAAAGTACTGTATATAAATATATAAAACAGTAACAAAATCATTTATTTTCACTATCTAGTATTACATACTGTACCTAGTCATACTGTAATAATTTTAAACTCATGGAAGTATGGTAGCATCAGTATAGGGCTGGGAATATGGCCTAGTGGCAGAGTGCTTGCCTCACATACATAAAACCCTAGCTTCAATTCCTCAGCATCATATATATAGAAAAAGCTAGAAATGGTGTCGTGGCTCAAGTGGTAGAGTGGCATACAGAAGCCAGGAATAGTGCTCAGGCTCTGAGTTCAAGCCCCAGGACTGGCCAGGAAAAAAACAAACACATCAGTATAAAGATATCACATATGGCATTATGATGATGTTTATTGCATTGTCATTTTATGGCATCTGAAATTTCACCAGGTAATAGTACTTTTTAAACTTTGTCATAATTAATTTTCAATGTTTTCTGTAAGCTAAATGTATCCCGCTCAAGTTCATATTTTGAAGTCTTAATTGCTATTAGAAGGCAGGGCTTTTGTAAGTAAGTTATAAGGGTGGATCTCCTTGAATGTGATTAGTGCTTTCATAAAGGAGTAATACAACAGATCTCTCCACCATATGAAGGAAAAACAAGGCAGCAGTGCTCTTTGAAACAGACACCAAATCTACAGGTAGAATTGCTGGAAATACAGCCATATGCCATGTCAGAGAGTTTTGGTCAATGACAAATCACATGTATGAAAAGCTTTCTCACTTTGTCTTCTGCTCAAAATTGTTTTAATTTTTGAGATCTTTGGGGGAAAATATTTCATTTTTGTAAATTTTATTTTTATTGTTAAGTAGTTGTACAAAGGAGCTGCCATTTACCAAAGCATTTTATGATTACAATATATGTTGATCAATTTCACCCATTACAATAGTCTCACCCAGCCCTCTCCTCTCCACCCATTCTCTCTTCTTAATTTTGTAAGATATGCATTGGATTCTTGACTGAGTTCTTCCCCTCTTCTCGTCTTCATTTGTCCACACCATTCTGCTTCCTGGTATTTTATTTTGCTGAACTTTGACTTTGTCTTTCTAATGATTTACGGTATTTGATTTCTCCCTTCCATCTTTCATATTTCAGTTAATACACTTGTATACCACCTAATTTATTTACTTATGGGTTTATAAGTTAAATCTTGCTTTCACATATAAGGGAAAACACATATCCTTTGTCTCTCTGGGACCTTTTTCACTTAAAATAAAAATTTTCAGATCTTTCCATTTCCTTAGTAATGGAGCAATATAATTCTTTCTAATGGATGAGTAAAATTTCATTGTGTACATATACCACATATTTAATCAATTTGAATACAATGTGTGTTGATCAATGTCACCACTGTCATCATTTTCCCTATCCCTCTTAACCCTCCCCTCAACTACTTTTGATTTTGTAGAATATGTATTAACTTTTATAACTGCAATTTAAAATAATTCTGAAAAGGAATTAATTGCCTGAACTTACTTATTTATTTTATAAATTGTTTTATTGTTATGATGAATGTGATGTTCAGAGGGATTACAGTTACATACATCAGGTAAAGAGCACATTTCTTTTTGATCAATGTGACACCTCTTTATAAAAACTAGAAATCATCAACAGCAAAACAATAATTTGATTTAAAAATGGTCACATTTTCTGAGTAGAAATTTCTCAATGAATGATATATAGGGTAGGGTGAGCTAATATAGTCAATGTGTGTTGCATCAAAATGGAACTATGTAACTAAGGATGTGATTGGGAAAGAAGGGAAAAATAGAAGAGATGACATTGATCAAGATGCACTTTCTGAGTTGTGTAATTCAAATACCTTTGTATAAATACTGAAATTTTTTAAGTAAAAAATAACCACATGTACAAATGGGCAAAACTACACAGGCTTATCAATACTAATTATTTGGGAAATTCCCATCAAAATCATAAGGAAGTATCTATCACCTGATATCAATAAGGATGGCTTTTATTAAAATGCTACAGATATCAAGTACTAACGAGCAAAGAGGAGGAAAGAGAATCGCTGCATATCCCTGGTGGATATTCAAATGCCATCATAGGAAACACTACGGAAATGTCTCAAAGACTAAAAAAAGACCTATCATATGAATCAGCAATTCTATTCTTGAGCATATATTCCAAGCTAGTTAAGTCAGAATATAATAGACATGCTTGTATTTCCATGTTTATTGCAACACTATTCACAATATTGTGTATTTATTTATTGATTATATAGTAGTATATATAAATATATATAATCAATGACAGATGGATGAATAAATGTTTTAAGTATGTATTCCATAGAATATTATATGCACATAAAAGAGAAGGAAATTTTCTATTTGCAGCAGTATGTAGGAACTTTCAGACATTAAATAAATAAGACACAGGAAGAGAAGAATAGACTATTGCTTTTTCTAGAATCTAAAGAACATTATTATTACGGATATGGACTCTCCCAGAGACTGGAGAGAGTAGGTAGGAACAGGGAGAAAAATTCTGTTGTTTTATAGTACATTATATAACAATAGTTTACAACTATTCATTATGTTTTACAAGAAACCAGAAGAAACAAGTTTGAAGTTTCCCACCAAAAAGAAATGATAAATGTTTATGAAAATAAAAATACTAATTATTTTGATTTGATCATTACACATGCATCAAGTTGTCACATTGTATGCCACAAGAAAGTACAATTCTTATTGTACTTATTTTTGTGTCAATTAAAAAATTAAATATATTTTTCTAGCACAAACAGAAGAGAATTAAGTCTGGGAACTCTTCCCAAATGTAATCATTATAAAACAAATGTAATGATAAAATTGGAGATGGGATCAAGGAAAGTAAGCATAAATATGCTAATAAGATCATTTTTAATTAATGGAATCAAGAAATAATACCTACAGTTACTAAGACAAGAAAAATAAGTGTGTATATTTTATCCAAAGTTATAAATGTAGTGGAAGAAACAAAAACAGATTATAAACTTTCCCAATGACTATTGAAAATGGAAATAATCCAAGAAAAAAGAACCTATAATACAGAAAATCCAAAACCAAGCACTAAAAATTTAAAATGAGTTTTAAAATAAATATCATTCAAAATTTTAAAAGAAACAGCTGTAAATAGATTTTCTCAAAAGAAGACAGACTAATAGTCAACATAACTATTAGTCATGTCAAGTGTGGTTATGTCACCTGTAATCCTAGCACTGTAGAAGCTGACACTAGAGGGTTGCAAGTTTGAGGCTAGCCTGGACTAAAGGAGAAAAACCTTGTTTCAAAACACCACCACCACTAAATAAAGTGCTCAACATAATTCATCATCAGAAAAATGCAGTTGGAAGTCACAGTGTGATATCAAATTATTCCAATATCACAATGAAATATAACCTCAATTCATTATCCATAAGACCAAAAATGGCAAATGCTACTAAGTAATGTGGTTCTTCAAAATATTGAAAATAAAACTCATGTATGTTCCCGTGATCCACTGGCATATGCTCAAAGGACATGAAGTGTTTCTTGAATAGAAATCTGAATGCTCTGATCACAATAGTTCCAAATGCCTTTCAATGATCAGTTTAAAAGTAATCTGAAAGGTTTTAGATTTAAATTAAACACTTAGAAACAAACAATTATGAAAATGATACAAAATATATTTGATCAAAACATGCAACTACCAAAATGACTTTTTATTAGTAATTCTCACTTTATTTTCTTGCCAGATTATTCATATCTTTAATTTAATTTAATTTTGTTTTAAAGGTGTTGTACAGAGTGGTTACAGATACATAAGTAAAGTAATAAGTACGTTTTGTGTCAAACATTGTTACCCCCTCCCTTCTTTTCCTTCCACTTTCCCTCTCGCTGGTTTCCATCCCCCCCAAAGTTGTAGATTTCATTCCAAAATGACTTTTTGATTAGCATAACCTTGATATTAGCCTTGATATTCTAGGGACACATCTGAGAAAAATTAAACAGAAGCAAAATGAATGAAAAGATAATGTATAGGGCTGGGGATATGGCCTAGTGGCAAGAGTGCTTGCCTCGTATACATGAGACCCTGGGTTCAATTCCCTAGCACCACATATACAGAAAATGGCCGGAAGTGGCGCTGTGGCTCAAGTGGCAGAGTGCTAGCCTTGAGCAAAAAGAAGCCAGGGACAGTGCTCAGGCCCTGAGTCCAAGCCCCAGGACTGGCCTAAAAAAAAAAAAAAAAAAGATAATGTATACCTAAGTTGTTTTATTAATATGACTGTCATACTGCTATGTCAGTCACATTTTGTAATATGTGAACTATAAACTTGAAAAGGTGCCAAAAACAAACTACTAGAAGTCATAAGTAGTAGAATTTAACTCAGTTTAGTTAATCAATGATTAAGCAATAAGATAAAGAATAATGAATAAGTACTAAATAGCATTATTAATAAGGTTATCCCAATGAAGCTATACAGAGCACATGAGCACCAGTGCAGAGAGCACAACTTATGTTTATGCTCCATGAAACATTTACATTAAACTTCATAGAAAGCAAGGATGGATTTAATGTAGAACACATTGTTTGATCAAAATGTACTAAAGATGAAATATTTTAAACAGAATAAAATACACAAATTAATGTATTTAGAATGAATAAATTCAAGTAAAATAAAATGTACAGAATTGGTAAACAAATTTGCAGACTGAAGTGTTTGGCAGTTTGAGAAATATTGGAGGTTTTTCTTTAGATTTGTGGAATTTATCAGAAGACTAGAAAGGACAGAGAAAGACAGATCTGTTTCACTTATTTGTATTAACAGGCTTCCTCTATGCAATACACAAATCCTTTTTCTTTTTTCCCTTGTTTTTGCCGGTATGAGGACTTGAAGTCATGGTTTTGCACTTGCAAGGTAGCCAATATGCCACTTGATCCATGCCTTTGCCCCTTTGCTCTAGTTATTCTTGAGATACAGCCTTATTTTGTTTTTTGTCTGAGTTGTTTTGGACCATTATCCTCTTACTTAAGCCTCACACTAGAGCCAGAATTATATGTGTATGTCATCACAACCAGGTTTTTCTGTGGTAGAAACACATGTCTAAAACATTGGCTAATAGAAATTGCCAGGATGTGAAAGAAATGTAAAAAGGTTAAATATTATTAAATCTAATCTAGTGTAACTGGAAGACAAAAGCAGCAGAATTATTGTCAAAAAGCCAATCTAATCCAATATCCATTTTTGATTTGAGGCAATTTTTTCTTTTCATTGAAAGGTAAGCATTTTCAACTAAAATTAGAATTTTGCTTGAGGATAAAATGTATCTTTTTATTAAGGTCAGTAATAATATGAGTCCTGCCACAAGAGTTCTAACACATCTTTGTAAAATTTAGCTTATTATATTTGAAAAGGAAAAAGTAATTTGAGAATCATAATTTTAAAAAATGAGGCAAAATTAAACTTAATTGTAAATTGTATGGTTGTATGCTTACATAATCCAATAGGAAAACAAATACATTGAAAAAAGAATCGAGTTGGTCAGTTCCATGATTAATACATAAAGAATAATTAGATTTTCAGTGTGTTTAGGAAGGTAAGGGAAGGCACAAAAATGGAGAGACAATGAGTGAACAAATGCAACAGTGGTACTCACTAGACATAATGAACTACACAACTTGTGGGTGGAGATGGAGGCTGGGGATTGGGAGAGAGTGAGGGAAGGGGTTACATTATCCAAAACATAAATGTACTTTTTGTTTGATTTTTGTAACTGTAACCCCTCTGTACATAAAACTGAAGAAATAATCAATTAGTGGTTTTAAGTACAGGGAAATATTTGGTGCATTTGGGGAGTCAAGATGGGGCACAGAAATGGAGGAAGAAGAGCCAACCAAATCCAAAGAAAGAAGCAGACAGAAAATAAATGAATATAGGAGAGGAAATAAGTGAAAAGGATAATAAAATAGAGAGACTGGGCACAGGTGGCTCTATGTTTTCAAATTAATTTTATCTTTATTGAAAAGGTGATGCCCATAGGGGTTACAGTTACATAAGTAACGTAATAACATTTGTTTTTAAACAATGTTACCCCATCCTTCATTTTCTCCCACTTAACCCTCCCTACTCCTACCCCTCCCCCAAGCTGTGAGGTTGATATCCAACCTTAGTGTCAAGTGAGTATCATGCTGCATGTTGTTAATTAGCTACTCAGGACGCTGAGATCTGAGGGTCACAGTTCAAAGCTAGCCTGGGCAGGAAAGTCCGTGAGACTCTTACTTCCAATGAACGACTGAAAACCAGAAATGGAGCTATGGGTCAAATGAAAGAGTGCTAACCTTAAGCAAAAAAGCTCAGGGATAATATCTATGACCTGAGACCAAGCCTTAGGACAAGGACACGGACACATACACACACACACACACACACACACACACACACACACACACACACAGAGAGAGAGAGAGAGAGAGAGAGAGAGAGAGAGAGAGAGAAGAACAGAAAAAACAATGAATCCAAAAGCTGGTTCTTTAATGAGGTCAACAAAATTGGGAGATTTTGAATTAGAAAGAGCAAGAAATAAAGAAGAATAAAAGTTTCAAATGAGGAATGAATGAAGTGAAATAACTACTGACTTTATATAGCATTCTAATACAATACTTTTATACCACCGAATTTGTACAGAGCAAATCAGATAATATAAAAATGGATTAATTTCAATAATATATAAATAAAATTAACAAAATTAAAATAGAATATTTGAACAGTGAATACTAAAAATAATAAATTATAAAGGACAAAAATATGTGCTCTCAATAGACACAGAAAAGTGTTTGACAGAACTCAATATTTTTATGATAATGACACCATTGATCATAAAGAGCTTCCTGAACTTGATGAAGGGTGTAAAAACATAAGTAATACCATACTGAACAGTGTAAGACTGAACACTCTTTGCTCAAGATAAAAAAGGAGACAAGGTTATTCACTTTAATCATTACTGTGCTCTACTGAGAACAGTTAGACAGAAGAAATGAAGGGAATCAAGGTTAGAAAGGAAGAATTTAAGTTATCCTGGTTTGCAAATGACAAGATGATGTATATGGACAACCTTAAGGAATCCATAGAGAACAATTAGGATTAACAAAAAGTCTTTTTAGAAAATGAAATAAGTATGAGAGAATTAATGCTGAAATAAGTATGACAGAATTGATGCTAGAGAATAAAATCAAAGTCCTTTCATACCTCACACATTAAAATTAACTCAAAACAGACTAGAGAGATACATTTAAAAAATGAAACTGTAAAATCCTTAGAAAAATTAGGAGGAAACTTCCTGAGTTTGGGTTAGACAGTAGTTTCATAGGTTTGGTGCAGAGACACAGACAGCAAAAGAAAAACAGGAAAAATTGACTTAAGCAAAATAAACATTTATGCAGCAAGTACATCAACAATGTGAAAAGACAGTCCATAAATCTGGAAGTAAAATATTTCCAGATCTTGTTACTAATAAGAGAATTATATTCAATATATTAAAATAATCATTATACCTCAAAAATAAGACTTCATTAAAGTTTAAGGTAGGCTAAAGATATAGCTCAGTAGTAGGGTGCTTGCCTGGCATGCACATGTCTGGGCTCAATCCTCAACACTGTGAAATATTTTAATAGCTATAGTTTTAATATATTTAATATGTAATATATTATTGTAGTATATAATAAATATATAATACAACATAACTTTTATAATATACATTAATATATTGTACTATATAATATATAGTATATCTATAGTATATCTAATATGCATTATATTAGATTATATAGTATTTGATTATATAGTATTATATAGTATTAGATTATATAGTATTAGACTACATTAAATTATATAGTAGATCTGTGGCTCATTATATTAGTATATCTAAAATATCTAAATATCTAAAATATCTAAAATATACATACTGAATATATATTAATAATATAATATAAAATATTTAATAACTATATTGAATAGCTATTTTCCAAAGTAGACTGAAAAATGCCTAAAGAGCACATAAAAAGATGTTTAAAATTATTATCCACCAGGAAAATGGAAATTATCAGAAGAAAATTAAGATATAATTTTAAACTTCCTAGGAAGGTAAATCTAATAGGTAACTATTGGAGGACAAAGAAACATTGATAGGTCATATGCATCTAGAAAGTTATCCATTAAACTGATGTTTTCTGCACATTAAAACAGTTAGCAGAATAATCTGACGACCTATAGAATGACAGAAAATATTTGCACACTATTCAAGGGACAAATGATTAATATCCAAAATGCACAAGCAGCTAAAACAAACATGTAAATTATCCCAATAATAAGTTGGGCAAATAAACCCAACAGACAATTCCTAAAAAACGAAGTCTATGTGGCTAAAACTACACGAAGAAATGTTCAACATATGTAGCCATAAAGAAAATGTGAATCAAAACTACAACTCATTCAGGTCAGAATGGCAATCACATCAAGTAAAAACAAAAAACAAAACAAACAAACAAAGAAAACCCAGAAAATGCTGGTAAGCATGTATAAACAATCTTCAGCTGGGTGCTGGTAGCTCACACCTGTACTTCTAGCTTCTCATGAAGCTGAGATCAAGGATTGCCTTCACAGCCAGAAGTAGATCTGTGGCTCAAATGCTAGCTTTGAACAAAAATATCTCAGGGATAGCTCCCAGGTCCTGAGTTCCAGCCCCAGGATCAGTACATACAAACGAAACAATTAATATATTTCTGATCAGAATGTAAATTAGTTTAACCACTACTGAAATTCATATGAAGGTTCCTCAGTAAACTAGAAATAAAACTACTTATTATGCTACTATACCACTATTGGATATATATCCAAAGAAATGTAACTCAAAATATAACAGGTAATTTCCACCCATGTCTACCACAGCACTTTCACAAAATTCAGCTATGGAATAGGCCTAGGTGCTCAACAACCAGTAAGTGGATAAAGAAAATATGATGTGTGTACACAATGAAACATTATTGAGCCATGATAAGTGCAATTATATCATTTGCAGGAAAATGGATAGATCTGAAGATCATCATATTGAGTAAGATAAACCAAACTCAAGATCATCATATTGAGTAAGATAAGCCAAACTCAACTAGCAAAATAAAATATATTTTCACTCATAATGTGGAAAATGGGACAAGGTTATTAAATACAAACTGTGATAGAGATGATGCATGAGCAAAGAACACAACATGAAATCTGGTAAATCTGGCTGGAAAATTAAGGGAAGAATGACGTGAATTAGGATAATATAATACAGGGAGTTAATTTGATCCAAGTACATTGTATAAATCTATAGAACTATTATAATGAAGTCCCATTATATATTAATATAAACTAGTAAAAACTTTGAAAAGTTAGGGTGATCAAACATTGCTAATGAGAATGAAAAATGGTATAGCCTGTTCATAAAATAGTTCAGAAATTACTTAAAATTTTTAATATATACTCAGTACATGGCCCAGTAAATCTGCCCTTAGGTGTAAGGGAAATGTAAATGTTCATCTGCCTCCAAACTTTTATTAGAATTATATAGCAAGTGTTTTTAACAATGTAAAAGTAGAACCAGTCCAAATTTCTATCACTTGATGAACACAAACAAATGCCCATACAATTTGGCATTATCCACTATTATAGAGTGAATGTTTGTGTCCCTCAGAACTCATGTATTGAAACCCCACTCTTAAATATTTTGGCTTTTGGACCAGGGCCTTTAAGTCACAATTCAATTTGGATGACATTATGGGGATGAGCCCTCATGGCGGTCTTCCTTGCTTCAAAAGATAGATGACAGATAGATTAGTTAGTTAGATAGATAGATAGATAGATAGATAGATAGATAGATAGATAGATAGATAGATACAATTTCAGAGTGATGGAGGACTTGCTTTTGAAACTAAATCTACCTGTACCTTAATCTTGGTCTGGCACATACACAACAACCAAAAGCCTCTAAAAGTGTGAGAAATAAATGATGGATAGTTATACTTAAACACACAATCTACATCTATTTGTTATAGCAGTATGAACTAACTAAAACATCTTGCCCTAAAATGATGAGGATATAGTGCTATTATTTTAAAAAAATCTATAGAAGGGAAAGGAAGGTAATTGTTTTATGTATGTTATGCATATGCTGGTGGTACACTCTTCTTTAAAAAAGAATGTTCAAAATTAAATACTGAGGAAATTTGTAACTGATTAACATTCAGCCCACTTTGCTGTATGATTGACTTATTTTGTGTGTGCGTGTGTGTTTGTATGTATTCATGTGTATGTTTGTGTGGCAAAGTTCTACAGCTTGAACTCAGAATCTTGTACTGTTGCTGGCTTTTTCTACACAAAACTGATGTTTACCACTTGAACCATACCTCCATTTCTGGCTTTCTGTTGATTAATTGGAAATAAGAGTCTCTCCAACTTTCTACCAGGGTGGCTTCAAACTTCAGTCCTCAGATCTTCCCTCTTGAGTAGCAAAGATTACAGATTACCAGCACGCAGTCATAAAATTCCATCCATATCCAACAAAATTAAGAACATTGAGGGAAAGGATGGGGTTAAGGTTGTAAGGGACTGAGGAGAATACTGAAATCCGTGACATTGATCAAGGTGCATTGTATTCGTAAACTACTGTGTTGAATGACAATTTCTTTATACAAATACTTAAAGGTAATTTTTTAAATGACAGGGATATAAAGCAGATCATACCTGTGGTAAGAACACTAATGCGAGTGAGGGGGATGAGTGGAGATAGTGGATAAAGGTGAATATGTTGAAAATATTTTATGTCCATGTGTGAAATAAAACAATGAAACATGTTGTAATTGATCTGGGAAGGAGAGAGAGGAATTGTGAGTGACAAATGGGATGATTCTGACTAAGATACATTGCATGCATATATGGACATTTCGTAATGAATCCCCTTTGTGCAGCTACTGATGCTAATAATGTTACAAAGAGAGAGAATGGAAAAAGTAGCAGTTTGTAATTCTGATGACAACAGACAAGGAGGAATAAATGTTAGCCAAAACTAATGCTCAAAAAAACAAACCCCCAAACCCAAAACCAACAAATCAAAAACAAAAGTGGTGAACAACTAATGAATCTAAGATTCACCAATGTTGAGATAGGATATTAAGTGTATTTTTACATTTCAGTATTTTGAGAGTAAAAATTAGGAAAAAAAAAAGTCGTCGTAGGCCAGAAACTACTACAGCTATTATGTTACCTAGAGTTAGTTTTAGCATTTCTATAAATTATACAGAATGTGCTTGCTGCTTAAATACAACATTTACAAGCATCAAAAGAGGCAACTTACAGGAATAAATAATAGGTTTTCAGGATAGAAAGATTGCAGATGAGCTTCCACACTGTCAAATATAAGGCAATGTACTTGCAAACATTTATAAATATGTAATGATGAACATGAGTCAACCTTAGTTAACCACCAGGATGATAATTAGGAAAAAAAACTTAGACCACAAGAGATCTCCATGCACAAAGCTACGATTGTGTGAAATAGTCAATTATGTTGACACTATTCTGATTCTTAAAAATAACCCATATCACATTTTCTGCAGAGCACCATTGGCATTTATCACTGTGTTTGTTGTCTCCCACTCCTAAAATTTTGAACATCAAGAAACTGAGGGAAGAAATGTAACTGGACCAATAGCCATCTACTTCTTATCTACTTCAACAAAACCTAAATGGGATTCATTTCCTAATTTTCAGCAATATGTGATTTTATGTGGACATAATGGAAGTGAAAAAATGAAAGACTATAATCACAAAAGGCATGAGGAGGAGGAGGGATAGCCTTATTCACAAAAATCCCAAATATGAGAACTTGTTTCTTTCTTTAAAGCTTCAAAGTGATCATTTTAAGGAAAATGCTACTTTACACAGCAAATAGCAATTTTATCCAATTGTTATACTAAGAAGTAGCATACAATAGAAATTGAAATAAAATTCAAAAATGTTAGATCTTAAGTAGTTACAGAAGATAAATTAATAATAAGCTGTTTTTTTCAAATTTTTATTATCAAACTGATGTACAGAGAGGTTACAGTTTCATACGTTAGGCATTGGATACATTTCTTGTACTGTTTGTTACCTTGTCCCTCATACCCCCCTCCTTCCTCCCCCCTCCCCCTTTCCCTTCCCCCACCTGAGGTGTTCAGTTCACTTACACCAAACAGTTTTGCAAGTATTGCTTTTGTAGTTGTTTCTTTTTTTTTACCCTGTGTCTCTCAATTTGGTATTCCCTTTCAATTTCCTGGTTCCAATACCAGTATACATGGTTTCCAATATACTCAGATAAGATTACAGAGATAGTGTAGGTAAAGGAAAGCAACTAAGGGCACATAATACAGTGCAAACCGTAGTGTACCATAGGTTTCTGAGTTCTGGCATTCCCCCTAAGCCAACTTGGAAACAGGTAAAAATTCTTTTTCTGCTCTACACCTCAATTTCTTGTCAAGTTGGAAAATTAGGCTACACATTATTTCACAAAGAGTTGACATTTAGAACATTAGTTCCCTGAAATCCTCAGAAAAAGGATTTTCATAACCAAATAATTTAAACAAGTACAGAATATGATACTTTCCACTTCATAATGTATAATACACAGTAGATTATTATGGACTCTTAGAAATACTAAAGACAAGGACACTGTCAAACTTTACTTCACCCAATCATTTTTATAGTTTTACTTTTAGGAGGTGCTGGGGAATGAACCCAGGGCTTGCACATGCCTAATATGTGCCTAACGCCTGATCCACTCATTCAATATTTTAAAACAAATTACAGAATCTATTTGTCTTAGAATACTTATTGACAATTGGGTCATTGAACCTCTTTTTCTGGACTTTCATTCTTCTTTTTGAAGGGTCTGATGCTGTTTAACTCAGACCTAGCAGGCATTCTACAGTTTAGTTTCCTTTTTTGTTTCTTAGGCAGTTTGTCGCTATGTGGCCCCAAGCTGGCATTGGATTTGTAATCTTCCTACTTCAGACTCTTGAATGCTACGATTAAAAATATGTGTCACATTTTCCTAATCCATTCGTCTACTGAGGGGCATCTGGGTTAGCTCCATATTTTACCTATGACAAATTGTGCTGCGATGAACATTATTGTGCTGGTGGCTTTAGTATACTTGTTTATGGTCTTTTGGGTAGATGCCCAAAAGTGGGGCTGTTGGGTCATAGATGAGTTCAAAGTTTAGCCTTCTGAGGAATCTCCATCCCACTTTCCAGAGAGGCTGAACCAGTTTACATTCCCACCAACAATGAAGTAGAGTTTCCTTTTGGCCACATCCCCTCCAACATTTGTTATTGTTAGTTTTCTTGATAAAGAACATTCTTACTGGGGTGAGGTAGAATCTCAATGTTGTTTTGATTTGCATTTCTTTTATGGCCAGTGATGTAGAGCACTTTTTCATATGTCTCTTGGCCATTCTCATTTCCTCATCAGAGAAGTCTCTTTTTAAGTCTTTAGCCCACTTGTTGAGGGGGCTGTTGGTTCTTTGCGGTTTTGTTTTGGAGGAATTCAATTTTTTTAGTTCTGCATATATTTTAGATATGAGGCCTTTGTCCGTTGTATGGCTGGTAAAGATCTTTTCCCAATCTGTGGGCTTTCTCTTTATCTTGCAAGATATGTCCTTTGCTCTGCAGAAGCTCTGCAGTTTGATGCAGTCCCATTTGTCCATCCTTTCTTTGATTTGTACCACTTGTGGGCCTTTATTAAGAAAGTTTCATCCTGTGCCAAGGAGCCCAAGTGTTTCTCCTACTTCTTGTAGTGTTTTCAGAGTATCTGTTTTTATTTTGAGGTCTTTGATCCATTTGGAATTGATTTTGGTGCAGGGTGATATATAAGGATCTAGTTTTACTTTTTTGAAGATGTTGAACCAGTGTTGCTATCACCATTTGTTAAAGAGGCTATCTTTCTTCCAGACTATTTTTTTAGTTCCTTTATCAAAGATTAAGCAGGCATAGTTCTGTGAGTTCATTTCTGGGTCTTCAATTCTGTTCCACTGGTCTTCAGGTCTTTTCCGTTGCCAATACCAAGCTGTTTTTATTACTATAGCTTTATAATACAGCTTGAAAGTTGGTATTGTAATTCCTCCAGCACTGTTCTTTCTGCTTAGGATTGTTTTTGCTATTCGTGATCTTTTATTGTACCATATTAATTTCTGGATTGCTTCTTCTATTTCATTAAAAAATGGTGATGGGATATTAATGGGTATTGCATTGAATTTGTAGATAGCCTTTGGCAATATTCCCATTTTGACTATGTTAATCCTCCCAATCCAGGAGCATATACACAATGGAATTTTATGCCTCTATCAGAAAGAATGACATAGCCCCATTCCTAAGGAAATGGAAGGACTTGGAAAGAATTATACTAAGTGAAGTGAGCCAGACCCAAAGAAACATGGACTTCATGTTCTCCCTCACGAGGAATAATTAGCACAGGTTTAGGCTAGTCACAGCAGAGGATCACAAGAGCCTAATAGCTATGCCCTTATGAAAGCATAAGATAATGCTAAGTGTAATGAACTCCATGTTATGGAAATGCTTATATCACTGTTGTAATTATTTTCAACATGCCATGTGAAACCGTAGCTTCTGTTGTTGATGATCCTCTTGTATCCCCTTCCTGTGGTTGTACCTGCACTATCACTGTATCTCATCTGAGTACAGTGGATACTGTATATACTGGTATTTAAACTAGGGAAGTGAAAGTGAATATCAAAATCGAGAGACAAAGGATAAAAAGACAAACGACTCCAAAAGCAATACTTGAAAAACTGATTGGTGTAAACCAACTGAACAACTCATGGGGGGAAAGAGAAATGGGGGAGGGGGGAATGAGGGAGGAGGTAACAAACAGTACAAGAAATGTACCCAAGGCCTAATGTATGAAACTATAATCTCTCTGTACATCACTTTGACAATAAATAAGAAAAAAAGTGTGCCACCTAGCCTTAATGTCTCTTTGATATAGGATAGAGAACACATACTCAAATACACATGTTGAGATATATATGCCAATTCATATGCATATATGTGTATGTGTGTATATGTGCATATACACAGATTCAAACAAACAAACACACATATACTTGTTACCTCCAATTTTCTTTTCAAAATCCACTCCCAGGATAACTAACCTGAACAGGCTTGATCTTGTCTCTTATATATACATTCTGAATTCATGCAACAAAAAGCCCTCATCAGAAAACTAGATTTAAAACATGAGATCAAGATTATTATTTCCTTGATTCTTCTCTGAGTATTTACCTGGGATTTCTTTAATCTCAGGGTTGAAAAGCACTGATCCTTCCAAGTTAATAAGTGCAGTAAAACTATCTCTTCCTTCATATTCTAGCAACTTCCCTGTTCAATTCTTTCATAAGAGACTGCTGCTATCCCAGTATACTGCCCTATGCTTTATTGTTTCCCTATAGTGACCTTCTTGTAACTAGTCCCTTTGTACAGAAGAGTGGCTTAGATTACCCCATGTTGAATGTGACATCCACTTCTAGTGGAGGCCTAAGTAATCCACTGTTTACAGCAATTCCTCCAGATGGAGGTATATAATATTTGGGAATTGGATTGCTAGAACTGTTGTTCAGAAGAGAGGCCTAGAGTTTAAGATTTGAGATTTATGGTCAAAGGAAAAAACTGAAGCTGTGGCAGTGAAGATAATTACCCAGCAAGAGAATAGGGTGAAATGAGGACTCAGAAGTGAAAAAAATCTGCAGAGAGACTATATTGCTTCCTGGAAAGCTAAATAAGCAGAAGCAGAAATATATATAATAAACTGGGATTAAGACAGAAGGTAGTAGATAATGTTAAGGGCTATCTTATCCATATTATTTCTACTTTATTACAAACATTTTTTTCTAGTGATATCCTTGGCAATCATTTAAATAAATTTGAATAGTTTTAGGCTTTCCTGGATACACACTGCCAATTTGGATCTCTGCAACACTCTATTGTTCTCTGACTTTATAATGATTCTCCAATCTTCCTGATTCACACATTCTCCCATGACAACACTAGTGATTAAGCTAGAATTAGCTCAGTTTTTCTTCCTCAGGTAGAGAAGTATATTTTTTCAATATATGTGCTGATTTTATTGACTAGTTTTGAAATGTGGGATTGTTTCAATGTCTGTGCAGATCACAAAATGTTGCACTGCAGTTATCCCTGGAAAACCAGTTAAGAAGTGATATTTCATTTTTATGGTTGCTATAAGGTGACAAATACCCTAGCCAATGGAAACTGAAGTTAGTTTGTAAGACAATGCGGCATACAAAATGGAGGATAATGTAGGGTTGGGAAAGAAGGGGCAGAATGATGAAAGGGGTGACATTGAGCAAGATGCTCATAAGCTGACATGCCTAATTGGAACCCTTTATACAGCTACTTAAGGATAATAAAAATACTAAAAAGGAAGCAGGCAATTCTGGTTCTAGATCTAGAAATGAAAATTCAGAATGACTTCCAGCCTAGGCGTTCTCATCTATCAAATGAGTTGGAATACACTGATATTTCTGAGGTGTGCTCCTTGAAAAGCTGAGAAACTACTGTACATAACCAAGGGAGATTAAAAAGGGTGAGCTCTGAATCCACATATATACCCAATAGTCCAGTGTTTCTGCTTTTTTAGTTTTATGGTTTTGCTTCCTTGTAAATTTTCTTCTGAAGGAAAGACTTCATGATCTGCTTAACCAACTAGCCTACAGAATGTACCCAGATGATCTTTGAGATCTCCTCTAATTCCTTCAATCCAGAAGTTTAAATGTGAAGACAGAGATAAAAGCAGCTTTCATAAAGACTGCTGTGAGCAATTCCTTCTTCCTTCCACGTAGAGTCATCATAATGACAGCAGAAGGAAACTACAACTCACTGAATTCAGCATCCTAGTTTGGCAGCTTTCCTAGTCTGTTTTAGTCTCTGATCTCCAGTTGTGTGGTGGAATAACAGGGGCAGCCTATACATTTTGATGACGTGCTTTTTGTCCCCTTCCCACTGTGCATTATTCAGGACCCTGTGGGAGAGGATTGCTATTTAGTTAAAATTGGCCAGACTCCAAAGTTGGAAAGCAAACAAACTTGAAATGTTTTTCTCACCAAATTGTGCTCTCTAATCTCTTCTTTTCCATCTTTATTTATTCTTCTGTTAATTTTGTGGTTGGAACATGTCTAAATATAAATGAAATCTCCTCCAGCTGGCCACCTTCTCCAGCCAGATTCCAAAACACATGGAACTGTGTTACTGTCATAATTTGCTTTACATCTAGAATCTCAAAGAAGACAGAGGAAGGAGTGAATCTTTTCCTGCCTAATGTGTGGACTAGGTAGTAAGCCAGAGAAGACAATAGACAGAGAATCCTGAGTTTTCACAAGAAATCTGAGTGAAGATTAAAAAGCCTCTACCGAAGACATAAACTTATTACTGAGAATACAGTTTGTAAGACAGGCCAGAAAAAGACATCGAGTCAGAACCTCAGAAATTAGATCCCAGAAAAGGGACTTCCAGGAAGACAGCGGAGGCAGTGCAGTGTACTAGCTGAACTCCCTCCGATATCGCAGTTATCTCACCCCATAGAAACTTTTACTACTAGAAAGACAACCAGAGTAAGTTGTAACAGTACAGGGATTCTGGCCAGAAGGAAAACTCGACTTTGCTCGTCTGAAAACACAGATTAGAGCTCTGGGCAGCATCCCACCGCCACGCCAGTGCCAGTGCCGGCAAAGCACCCGGCACAGCACCCCGCACTCCACACAGATAAAGCACACAGTGGAAACCAGGGAGAAATACTCCAGACGGCGGCTGAGCACGGACGACCTGAAATCGCAGAGAAAGCATGAGTACCCCACGAAAGATATTCTCACTCGCGCCCACAGAGAAGCTTCTGGAAGGCAGCCCTTCCCCCACAGCCAGAGCAAAGCGCCACCTTTGCCACTGGCATAGAGTCAGACCAGATTGGAACTAAAGCGGGCCTGGGGAAAGCGAGGACAAAGGAGCCATCTTTGAAAAGGGCAAGAGGGCCTGATCAGTGAGAGCCAGCTCCGCCCAGTAGAATGACCCCTGCCCAGGCGGAAGGTGCATCCTGGGCCACAGCTTAGCCCCGAACTGCCAGCCTGAATTTCTAAATTTAAAACGAAAGCTGTGAGCAGCTACCGGCGGCACGGAAAAACCAGATGGGGAAACAAACAGTTCCTGCGACAGTTAAACGGTCCCATCACAGAGGAAGCCCAGTTCCCAGCCCGAAAAAGAGCTGCATTCCATATCCACCTCCACCAAGGAGGCCGCCCCACCCAGAAGGGAGGAGCCTACCCAAGGCAAGCAAGTCTCAGCCGGGTAAACCAGGCCAGAGGCACCCCGCCCTGCTGAGACCACAGCCTATTCAAAGCCAGGTGTTAAAGGCTGAGGTCCCACAGCAGACAGAGGAGCCACGGTTCGCGAGACTGCTCAAGTCCCCATCTACAGAGGACGCCCAAGGCCTACCTGCAAGCTGTGCGAACAACAAAGACCCAGGATTGCACCAACAGGGGAGAAGGGTCAGAAAAGACCCACCCCCTGCAAACTTAAAGCAAGTCAAACCAGCCAATCAGGAAAATAGACTGCAGACCATTGCAAGGAAAACAGAGACTGGGGAAAGACCACCCAAACAAGGAGGACTCCATTTTTTTGTTCTTTTCAAACATTTGTTAAACTTAAAAAAAAATTATTTTTAATTTTTTTACTTCTGAAACGTTGTTGGTTTATTTTGTTTTCCATTTTTACCTGTTTTTTTATCAAGTCTTTTATTTGTTTGTTTGTTTTGGTTGTTTGTTTTTCTGGGTTTTTTGTTTTTATTTTTTTCTTTTTTAAATAATTTTTCTCTGTTTTGTGCATCTGTCTTCCAGTATTTTTACTATATTTCTCTCTTTGTATTCTCTTTCTTTAAAAATTACTTTCCTATGAATAACACCTCCAATCTTTTCTGCTAACTCTCCATTGTATATCATTTTAACCTTGTTCTCTCTACTGATTCTACTCCTCTCCACATTTCCACGTCACTGAAACTAAACCAAAATCACCTCCCCCCTGCAATGCATTTTACTCTATTCTCTTTACTACCTCTAACTTACCCTCCTGACTTACTGCCTGGACCTCCAGGTTCCATTGACTCCTGGTTATTGGATAGAGAGGATTCCTGCCTAATCCGAGTGAATCAAAGGGGTTCAAAGAGAAAGCCAGTCCTAAAAGATCTTAATATAGGAACAAGAATTGCTTATAGGGTTGTAACAGTAAATAAGTAACTACTGAATACAGGGCCCAGGATCGGTTGTTGTATTGAAATTGTATTCTTTAGGAACACCAAATCTAATTTTATAGACAAGTATACAAGGTATCTGTATATAATTGTGAACTTGTAAGATTTACACAACAGTGCTTGGTAAGGGCTGCTTTGGGTCTTAAACGGTGTTACAGGTACTTGTAGATTGGGATTCCCAATCCAAATGGGCAGAAGATAGACAAGAAAGATGGCAAACAATGGAGTCTTTTCTCCCACTCAAAACAAGCAGGAAACAGAGCAGTCAATCAAAGACATAGAAGAGAACATCCAAAATGCTCTACAAAGTCTACTGATAAGCATAATAAATGAAAAGTTTGAATCTCTTCAGTCAATTATTCTAGAGCGTGAGGAGGCAAAGCAAAAATTAATAGGGAATTTCATGGCCTCAACAAATAGAGAGCTAAATGAACTTCAAGAGTCAAATGAAAAGATAGCTACCCAGGTAAAAGATTTGAGAGGCAGCACTCAAAACCAAATTAATGACAAAACGAAGTTCACGCAACACCTAAGAGATGACATGGAAATCATCAGGAAAGAACAGTCAGAAAGAAAAGAGATTCAAAATCAAGTAGCTAGCCTACAGTCCCGACTAAATGAGGTAGAGGATCGAATCTCGGGAGCTGAAGATTCTTTAGATTCTATGGAGAAAGATCAAAAATCAATACTAATCCAGTCTAATTAACAAAACAGATCACTACAGGAGATTCAAGACACGATCGGGAAGCCAAATTTAAGGATAATAGAAACTGAGGAAAACTTGGAGAGAGAAGTAAATGGGATAGGCAACCTATTTACCAGAATATTAGCTGAGAACTTCCCAAATATCCAGAAGGAAAGGCCTATACAGATACAAGAAGCATTTAGAACCCCAAACTGACCAGACGAGGATAGGACATCCCAGCGACACATTGTGATCAAAACAGGATCAGTAGAGTACAAGGAAAGAATCTTTAAAGCTGTTAGGGAGAAGAAAACAATCACATATAAAGGAAAAGCAATCAGAATTACCCCAGACGTCTCAGCAGAGACCATGAAAGAAAGGAGAGCCTGGAATGAAGTATACCAAACACTAAATAAAAATAACTACCAACCAAGAATTCTATACCCAGCCAAACTCTCATTCATAGCCGAAGGTCAAATAAAAGTCTTCCACAGTAAGGAAAAACTGAAACAATATATCTCAACCAAACCAGCTTTACAGAAAATCCTCAAGGATATACTATACAGGGAAAATAATCAAGATCCCAATACAGACAGAGAAATGAACCCTAAATAGTTAGCATCAGATCAAGAAACGGAAAGACACAGCTTTTAACAAGATAGTGATAATGAAAGGAACCAACAATCATCTCTCAATCCTAACTCTCAACATTAATGGACTTAATTCTCCAATCAAGCGACATAGGCTCATAGGTTGGATCAAAAATCAAGATCCATCTTTCTGCTTCCTCCAAGAGACACATGTATCCAGCAAAAGTAAACATCTTCTAAAAGTGAAAGGCTGTAATCAAATCTATCAAGCAAATGGCCCCCATAAGCAGGTTGTAGTTGCAATCCTAGTATCAGACAAAATTGACTTCAAATTAAAAAAGGTAAGAAGAGACAAAGAAGGTTACTACATACTAGTAAAGGGATCTCTCCTACAGGAAGATATAACCATTCTAAACATCTACACACCAAATGCAAGAGCACCCAACTTCATCAAACAAACACTACTGACTCTAGAAACACTCATAGACCCAAACACATTGATAGTTGGGGACTATAACACTCCACTATCACCTCTGGACAGATAAACACGCCAAAAACTGAACAAAAAATGACAGAACTTAATAATTAAATAGACCAACTAGACTTAACCGACATCTACAGAATATTCCACGAAGCAACAACAGAATACACATTCTTTTCGGCAGCACATGGAACATTCTCCAAAATAGATCACATCTTAGGGCACAAAGAAAATCTGTACAAATTCAGAAGTATCAAAACCATTCCCTGCATTCTCTCAGACCACAATGGAATAAAATTAGAGCTCAACTCAATCAGCCACCACAGAAAATACTACAATTCATGGAGACTAAACAACACACTGCTGAACCATCAGAGGGTCATTGAAGAAATTAAAACGGAAATTCAAATGTTTATGGAATTCAACCAAGTTGAGGACCCAACGTACCAGCTCCTTTGGGACACAGCAAAAGCAGTACTCAGAGGAAAATTTATATCACTGAGTGCATACTTCAACAAACTGGAGAAACAACAACTCAATAATTTAAAGAAGCACCTTAATTTCCTTGAGAGAGAACAACAAGCCAAACCCCACGTCAATAGACGGAAGCAAATAATTAAAATCAAATCAGAATTAAATCAAATAGAGACGAAAAAACCATCGAAAGAATCAACAAAACAAAGAGTTGGTTCTTTGAAAAAATCAACAAGATAGACAGACCCCTGGCAAACCTGACCAAGAAAGGAAGGCAGCAGACTCAAATAAACAAGATAAGAGATGAAACAGGTAGCATCACCACAGAAATAACCGAAATTCAGAAAATAATAAGGGACTATTTTGCAAACCTTTATGTCAACAAATTCGAGAACTTGTAAGAAATGGATGATTTCTTTGAAAAAATTCATATCCACAAACTTAACCATGAAGATTTACACCTTCTAAACAGACCCATATCAAGCATTGAAATAGAAATGGAAATAAATGAACTCCCATCCAAGAAAAGGCCAGGTCCAGACGGATTCACTGCAGAATTCTACAAGGCCTTCAAAACAGAACTCACAACAATATTACTCAAACTCTTCAATGAAATTGAAAGAGAACGTTCACTACCAGACTCATTCTATGAAGCCAGTATAACCCTCATCCCAAAACCAGGCAGTCACTCATCAAGGAAAGAGGACTACACAACGATTTCCCTGATGAACATAGACTCAAAAATTCTCAACAAAATTCTGGCCAATCAACTTCAACAGGTCATCAAAAAAATTATACACCACGATCAAACTCGTTTCATTCCAGGGATGCAAAGTTGGTTTAATATACGCAAGTCAATTAATGTAATCCAACACATCAAACGGACCAAGTTAAAGAACCACATGGTTTTATCTCTGGATGCAGAAAAAGCGTTCGATAAAATCCAACACCCCTTTATGCTTAAAGCTCTGGAAAAACTGGGATTCCAAGGAACATTCCTGAATATAATCAAGGCAGTTTATGACAAACCAACAGCAAGCATATCTCTAAATGGTGAAAAACTAAAGCCATTCCCTTTAAAATCAGGAACAAGGCAGGCATGTCCACTCTCTCCCCTGCTCTTCAACATAGCACTAGAATTCCTAGCTTGAGCAATTAGGCAAGAAGAAAATATAAAGGATCCAAATAGGAAAAGATGAAGTTAAACTTCCTCTCTTCACAGATGACATGATCCTATACCTAAAGAATCCCATAGACTCTACCCCCAAGCTACTAGAGTTGACCAAAAACTTTGGCAAAGTTACAGGATATTAAGTAAACCTTCAAAAATCAACCGCCTTTCTCTATGCTAATGACCCAATGACCGAGGCTGAAATCAGGAAAGCAACTCCTTTTGCAATAGCCCACCAAAACATAAAATACCTAGGAATAACCTTAACAAAAGAAGTGAAAGACCTCTTTGAGGAGAACTTTAAAAGCTTGAAAAACGAAATTAAGTCAGAACTAAGGAAATGGAAAAACCTCCCATGCTCCTGGATTGGGAGGATTAATATAACCAAAATGGCAATATTGCCAAAGGCTATCTACAAATTCAATGCAATACCCATTAATATCCCAACACCATTTTTTAATGAAATAGAAGAAGCAATCCAGAAATTCATATGGAACAATAAAAGACCTAGAATAGCAAAAACAATCCTAAGCAGAAAGAATAGTGCTGGAGGAATTACAATAGCCAACTTCAAGCTGTATTATAAAGCTGTAGTAATAAAAACAGCTTGGTATTGGCATCGGAACAGGCCTGAAGACCAATGGAAAAGAATTGAAGACCCAGAAATGAACCCACAGAACTACGCCTACTTAATCTTTGATAAAGGAGCTAAAACAATAGTATGGTTCAACACATGCAACAAGCTAAAACTAGATCCTTACATACCACCCTGCACCAAAATCAATTCTAAATGGATTAAAGACCTCGAAATCAAAACAGACACCCTGAAAACACTAAAGGAAGGAGTAGGAGAAACACTTGGGATCCTTGGCACAGGACGGAACTTCCTTAACAAAGACCCAGAAAGGCTACAAATCAAAGAAAGGTTGGACAAATGGGACTGCATCAAACTGCAGAGCTTCTGCACAGCAAAGGACATAGCTCGCAAGATAAACAGAAAGCCCACAGACTGGGAGAAGATCTTTACCGGCCGTTCAACGGACAAAGGCCTCATATCTAAAATATTTGGAGAACTAAAAAAATTACCCTCTTCCAAAACAAAACCGCAAAGAACCAATAGCCCCCTCATCAAGTGGGCTAAAGACTTACAGAGATTTCTCTGATGAGGAATTGAGAATGGCCAAGAGGCATATGAAAAAATGCTCTACATCACTGGCCATAAAGGAAATGCAAATCAAAACAACATTGAGATTCCATCTCACCCCAGCAAGAATGTCATATATCAAGAAAACTAACAATTACAATTGTTGGAGGGGATGTGGCCAAAAGGGAACCCTACTTCATTGTTGGTGGGAATGTAAACTGGTTCAGCCACTCTGGCAAGCAGTATGGAGATTCCTCAGAAGGCTCAATATAGAACTCCCCTATGACCCAGCAGCCCCCTTTTGGGTATCTATCCAAAAGACCACAAACAAAATCACAGTAATTCCACCAGCACAACAATGTTCATCGCAGCACAATTTGTCATAGCGAGAATCTGGAACCAACCCAGATGCCCCTCAGTAGACGAATGGATCAGGAAAATGTGGTACATATACACAATGGAATTTTATGCCTCTATCACAAAGAGTGACATTGTTCCATTTGTAAGCAAATGGAAGGACTTGGAAAAAGTTATACTAAGTGAAGTGAGCCAGACCCAAAGAAACATGGACTCTATGGCCTCCCTTATTGGGAATAATTAGTACAGGTTTAGGAAGTCATAGCAGAGCATCACAAGGCCTAATAGCTATACCCTTATGAACACATAAGATGATGCTAAGTGAAATGAACTCCATGTTATGGAAACAATTGTTATATCACAGTTGTAACTACTTTCAATGTCCTATGTGTATCTGTAGCTTCTATTATTGATGATGTTCTTGTATCACCTTCCTGTGGTTGTACCTACACTATCTCTGTAATCTTATCTGAGTATATTGGAAACCGTGTTTACTGGTATTGGAAGTAGGAAATTCAAAGGGAATACCAAATTTGAGTGACACAGGGTAAAAAAAGAGAAACAACTACAAAAGCAATACTTGCAAAACTGTTTGGTGTAAGTGAACTGAACACCTGGGGGGGGAGGGAAGGGAAAGGTGGGAGGGAGGGGGGTATGAGGGACAAGGTAACAAACAGTACAAGAAATGTATCCAATGCCTAACGTATGAAACTGTAACCTCTCTGTACATCAGTTTGATAATAAAAATTTGAAAAGAAAAAAAGAAATTAGATCCCAGAGGACTCCATTGGAACTTTAGAAAGTAAAATAACTTAGGGCTCAGCTTGCTGAGAGGTCAGCTCAGAAGGCATCAAACAAGATGGCAAAAGATACAAGGTATCATTTGTTTTTGTCATAGATGCTGCCTGTCTTCATTACTGCTCCCTGTTTCCCATCCTTATGCATTTCTAAGGAGCTCAGGGATAAGAGAATGGAGCCTTCAGCACAGAAGGCATCAAACGAGATGGCAAAAATACAAGGTATCATTTGTTTTTGTCATAGATGCTGCCTGTCTTCATTACTGCTCCCTGTTTCCCATCCTTATGCATTTCTAAGGAGCTCATGGATAAGAGAATGGAGCCTTGGGATTGAATCCTCTTAGGGTGTATAACATCAGTTTTCAAGTTTCTTCACAGACAAGATTTTTACACATGGTGTCAAAAAGTATTCAAAGTGATTTAAATGAACACTGACATGAGTACCTAGTAAGTACTGGAAAGTGACTAAGAAGTTCACAGTCTAATGGTAGAAAGAGTGAACACCAAATTTTTAACACAAAGCAATAAATAGAATGAGAGTAGTTAGAACAGCATGTCACAGAAACATAAAGGAAACATGAAAGACTGAAAGACACATGGTTTTATAGAGCATCAGAGCTGAAAAGAAACATAGAACATCATACAGTCTAATTTCTTCTCAGCATAGATGGAAAAAATAAGACTAAGGATACTGAAGGACTTCTTCAAAGACATAGACCCAGCCAATGAAAGTGGTGGACTTCTACCTTAGAGAATGGGAGTATGTCTGCTTTCTATGGTTCTGCAGAGTTAATGAATTTTAGACTTACTTCAAGATGATCATACTGGTTAGAAAATATCCCAGGATTCTGTACTGGGAAAACATGTAAGTGAAGCTGATTAAGGACTTATGTCTTGTGGATGCCTGTGTGGTTATGCACAGCTATAATCTCAGGTACTCAGGAAACAGAGATCATGAGAATCACAGCTCAAGATTAGCCTAAGGAAAAAGTTAGTGAGGTCCTATTTAAATCAATAAGCCAGATATGGTGGTTTATTCTTTTTTTAAAAAAATTTGTGCAGTGTCTTGTTTTATTTTTTGGTAAGTGCAGCATCCTTTTTTATTTACTTATTTATTTCATTTTATTGCTATTTATTGTCAAAGTGATGTACAGAGAGGTTACATGTGGTTTATTCTTGTCATCCCAGGAAAGAACATTCTAGTCTGAAAATAAGCCCAGGCAAAAACACAAGGCCATAACTGAAAATCAATTAAAGCAGAATGAAAGGATCATGAGGGGTGGTTCAAATGGTAGAGGATCTGCTTAAAAAGCTCAAGATCCCAAGATCACACCATATTATTCAAAAAGAAGTGCTTTTACATTGTGGAGGACATGTTTCTTGATTTGGATAAACAAACTAAATCTTGTTTGTCTTTAAATTCTTATGGTATACTTCACATGAACAAATATCACAAACAGTACCAGGTTTACATCCTAGAAGAAATGGAGTTCTGATTGACAAGGGGAAACTTTAGGCTTTCTCTCCCTACAATAAAAGTTTTACTTTCTACTGCTGTTGGGGTAGATCAATAGTATACAAGTTTCTGTAGTTTTACTTAGTTTTACATCATCTAATTTCTCCTTGTATACTTTCAGTAACACAGAGCCTACTCTCCTCAAGAAAAATCTGTTAGAAAATATTCTCTTGTGACAGATAAAAAGGCATGCACTTCTCTAATCCTTCTTTGAGGGCATTCTCATCATGCTCTTCAGAGATTTGAAGAATATAATACGATATCTTTAGGTTTTGCACCTTTATACACAGGAGTCTTGCCTTTTCTAATTGTTCCTCTAGAGACAAACTCTAACTCTCTTCTGGATTTTGATGCTGGCAACTCATTTTCACTTGCACTAGTGAGTGGCAAAGATTTTAAATAGGGTGATTTGTCAATATTTACACATAATTTAAATGTATATTTGCTATGATGCAGTAATTCTACTTTTTTATGATACTGAACTTTGAACTCAGGGCCTCATGCTTCCATGGCAAGTACTTTACCACTTAAACTACATACTCAACTTCAGGAACTATATCTTCAAAAATTACAACTTATTGAAACAATAGGAATAAAATGATAGTAGTTAGGATAGTCGAGATAGATAGGTGATAGGTAGATAGATAGATAAAGCTCGTATTGAGTGTCATCTGAAATAACTAGAGAAACTGATGTGCCTATTAAAATAGAATTGATCTAAAATTTTGCTATAATCATTCCTGAATATATAATGCTATCACTGACATGATATAAGTACACCTACGTAATAAAATGGAAAGATGCCCAAGGTACACTAAGTGAAAAATTAGTTTAAAATCAATATGCTTTGTATGATTTCTTTTTGCAAAAAATATGTGAGTATATTTATATGAAAAATGATTTTTATAGACATAATAAACATCTTATGTCTATAAAAGAAGGTACATTCTAAATTACCACTCAGAAGTGGGATTTCCACCTGTTCCTTTCAAAATTTCTATACTAATTTCAATGAGAATAAATTATTTTCAAATTAAAATTCAAAAATGAGGGGCTGGGGATATGGCCTAGTGGCAAGAGTGCTTGCCTCGTATACATGAGGCCCTGGGTTCAATTCCCCAGCACCATATATACAGAAAACGGCCAGAAGTGGCACTGTGGCTCAAGTGGTAGAGTGCTAGCCTTGAGCAAAAAGAAGCCAGGGACAGTGCTCAGGCCCTGAGTCCAAGCCCCAGGACTGGTCAAAAAAAAATTTCAAAAATGAAAAGGTAGCTGAAGAAACAAAGTCAGCTAATCCCCTCTATTCTATCATTTGTGACAATCACCTCAGGAGCATCTATTCTAAGATGGAAGAAAGAGTTAATGATGAGCCCTGGAGCCAGCCAGCTTGTGTTCAAATCTGAGCTCTTAAATTTAGTAGCATGCTGCTTTGCTGAAGTCACTTATTGTCTCCATATCTGTTTCCTCTGTTCTTAAATGTAGATAAAGAGCGTACAATTCATGAAGTTGTTCTGAGGATTCAATGACTTATAACGTATAAAAGCCTTAAATGATGGCTGGTAACTAGTAGACCTTATATAGCTATAAATAATCACAATAATTATTATTTTGTAATCAGATACAGCCCAAATGTGTGAAGTTACCATTTCTGTACAACACCAAAGGTTTTATATCAGTCATTTCACATAGTTCAATCTCACCATGATTTCCCAAATCACTTAATTATTTTCTTACATTGACCCTTTAGATTTTACTTTTATAGCAGTTACTCTTCTTTTTTTTCCAGTCCTGGGACTTGAACTCAGGGATTGGCACTGAGATTCTTTTGCTCAGGGCTAGCACTCTACCACTAAACCATATTACCAGCCCTCAGTTACTCTTTTAATTTGTCTCCTCAATCCATAATTATCTTCCTACACTAAATCTGCTTTCTATGTATACATTCATTTAGTTTAGCTATCACTCTAAACCTATTTTACTTGTCACCAGTAACTTACTATTAATAACAAGAGCAATCCTTGTCCTGGTATTTGACATGATATGCATCAGGTAACATTCACATGCTTGATTCTCATGGGCATACAAAATTCCTGCAGGCAAGGAAAGCACAGTCAGACCAATTTTTAATGTGTTATTCATGGGGGCACTTTAAAATACTGTGAGTAATGAAGTGAAGCATTTAAATGAACTTGGCTACTTAAAAAGATGCAATAAAATAATAACTTCACTTTCTCAAGTAATTTCAGGGGTAGTTTTTAATAAGAAACTAAATTGTTAGAGATCATTTCCAGTGTCCTGGGAACTTTCTGAATATTGCAACTGAAATATCTCTTTGTTTTAAAACACTGATCAAGTCAACCATGGCTGCCACTACCCCTAACAAGGTACTGTGGTTTACAATCATTTTTTCATCAATTCAACTGAAGTTTATGAGGATATTTTGTTTATACTATTGCATATTGCATATATTCACTGAGCACTTATTATGTAACAAGCACTATCGTTTTTGAGATCTGATTAATAGAAACACACACCTTTCTCTCACTCATGTATAGATAGACAGGTAGATGATAGGTATAAACAGTAGGCATCCATTTCATATATCCCCACATTCTTCATAATAAGGAATGTACGTAAACACAGGGTGGAAAAGAAAACCATATAAAAAGTTATACCATTCAAGCTCTACAGCTTCCAAGTCATTACAGTTATGCACTCCCATTATAGAATTAAGCAGATATATGACTAGGTAACATGTAAAGGGAATAGCTTTATATAACCCTAAAAAAGAAGCTTATAATTCCATCCAACCTCTCCTACCCAAGAAATCATATTGAAAAACAAGTTAGTAAATATAGTCTTATTATAGGATAACCCTGAGTTTCCTTAACTTAATTTTATTTCTAGGTAAATCATTTGCAAGTACTGGTACTTTAACTCTTATGGGTAACAGATTACTTTTGACACATCAGTGGGTTGTAGCATGGGATCTGGCCTTGTGAATATAGTCCAAGGTTTCTTTGGCTGGCATTCAGAAAAATCTGTGCTCTGGCTTCCCTTTTGTAAGTACCTTCCCATTCCCAGTGCTTGACTGAAATGGTCTTTTCATCGATCTCTAGTCACACCAAGATATAGTGTGTTCTCCATATATTGAGGGATAGTATTGAAGCTAGAATTCACTGTCATATAGACAGTCTGATTCCAGAGTCTTTTTAATCACTACATATTAGTACATTATAGTTCTTTTAGAAATTATATTGCAAGGTGATGTACAGAGGGGTTACAGTTACATAAGTAAGGCAATGAGTACATTTATTTTTGAACAGTGTTACCCCCTCCTTCATTTTCTCCCACTTCACTGCTCTCCCGGAAAAGTGTAAAGTTCATTTCCAACACCATGTCTAGTGAGTATAACTGTTGCATTAGTGCACCCTTTGTCCCACAGTTTCTGTGATTACCTCTCCCTTCCCCTAATGAGATAAACTCACATACAAGACAAAGGGTATAGAAATAAAAAACAGTGACAACATGGAATTAAATAAAGGGAAAATGGTGAAAGAAAAAAAATTTTTTAAAAACTGCACCTGACCATATAAAATATGAGCATAGCTATTGCGCTATTGTGATGCTCTGCTAAGAATATCCTACACATACTCTAGTTATTGCAAATAAAGGAAACCATGAAACTTATGTTTCTTTGGGCCTGGTTTGCTTTGCTTAATATAATATTTCCAAGTCTTCCCATTTCTTTATGAATGGGCCAATATTATTTTATCTGATAGAAAAATAGAATTCCATTGTGTATATATACCACATTTTCTTGGTCCATTTATCTACTGAGGGACATCTGGGTTGATTCCATATCTGAGCTATGATAAATAATGCAATAATGATCATGGTTGTGCTGGTAGCTTTAGTGTGGCCTTGCTTGTGGTCATTTGGGTAGATGCCCAGGAGTGAGATTGCTGGGTCATAGGGGAGCTCTTCGTTTAGCTTTTTGATGAACCGTTATACTACTTTCCAGAGTGGTTGAACAAATTTACATTCCCACCAGAAATTTAGTAGTGTTCCCTTTAGGCCACACCCCTTCCAGTATCTGTTATTATTAGTTTTCCTGATAATGACCATTCTAACTGAGATGAGGTAGAATCTCAATGTTGTTTTGATTTGCCTTTCTTTTTTGGCCAGAGATGTTGAAGATTTCTTGGTACTGGCACATGAGGATGAGTGGAACAGAATTGAAGACCCAGAAATGAACCCACTGACCTATAGCCACTAATCTTTGATAGGGGAGCTAAAAACGCCAGATGGAAGAAAGACAGTCTCTTCAACAAATGATGCTGGCAGAATTGGTTATACACAAGGAGAAAACTGAAGATAGATCCTTACATATCACCCTGCACCATAATCAATTCCAAATGGATCAAAGACCTCAATGCAAGATCAGATACCCTGAAAATATTACAAGACAGGATAGGGGAAACACTAGGGTTCTGTGCTACAGATCAAAGCTTCTTAAGATCCAGTAACACAACAAATTTAAAAAAAGACTAGATAAATGAGATTGTATTAAACTTCAAAGTTTCTGCATGGCAAAGGACATAGCTATCAAGATAAACAGAAAGTCCACAGACTGTGAGAAGATCTTTACTAGCTATACAACAGACAAGGGCCTCATATCTAAAATATACTTACAGCTCCAAAAACTAACCCCCCAATAAATCTTCAAAGCAACAACGACTCCTTTAGTAAGTGTGCTAAAGACTTAAATAGAGAATTCTATAAAGAAGAAATAAGAATGGAAATAGACATATGAAGAAATGTTATATAGTTCTTACATTGGAGAAGATGCTATCTGGGTAGGAAGGAGGCAGAATGCCCCTTTTGTGAGCATATTTGACTTCTAAGAAAATACACATATAATAAGTCTACTCTGTACATTGAAACTAACTTTCTAGTATGGTAAACATTTTAAAAGTCTTTAAGAACTGTATTAAAGTTTCATATATTTCAATTTTTACAAATGTATTTTCGTATCAGACTTGGTGGCAAACAAAAACACATTACTAGAGATAAGAAAGCCAATCATGTCCTATAATTCACATATTCTAGACCCATATCAACCCTGAGGATACAATTCACTCTTTATTGGTTCACAAAGATTACAGATGGATTCTAGCATAGCTACTCCCTCCACTTGAAAAAATTAGATACTCTAAATCTATGAAGCAATTTACAAATCCATTGCAGTGAGATTGCTATTCCATGTAGAGTATGTTTTGTCTCTCCCATTTCCCAGTTACTTGACATTGAATGAGATTTTCTTTTCCCATTTATAATGTGGGAATACACTCTCCTTATGGTGAGTGTAAAAACTAACACACAATAATATACACAAAAGCCCTAACAGTGCTTGGAAACTATTAGGATCTTCAAGCATATTAATTTCACTCCACACTATACTTCAACTCACATATTAAATTCCTAGCATGAAGTAATTACAAAATCATTATAATACATTCTAGGATACATAGATTCTGGCCAGTGGCTTTGAGAAAGCAAACTTGGTGCAGATATTAATATACTATGTTACTGAACATAGTATATTATTTCTATCTTGACTTCAGAAAGTCATCACTACTTGTGTTTGTCACTAAGTCCCCATATCAAATGGAATACTAAGCCTTTTCTACCTCTTCACTATCTCAAATACATCCCTTATCTGTCACCCACATATTTAGATGAATCTCCCACCTTTAGTTTTGTCTCAATTCAAAGCACTTTCCTTACTACTGCTAGATTTCTGAAGAATACATCTAATCAAGTCACTCTCTGGCTTAAAACCCTTCAGTGGTCCTTCATTATGCTTATAGAATATTACAGTACAATAAAGGAATTATTATTTAATATGACCTAATAGGTATGCCTGTTCAGTACCTTCCTTATCAAGCTCATATTGACTAGTTTCTATATACCAATTGTAGGTTTGGTAAATTGGAATGACAAATTATAACCATAATTTATTCTTATTTTACTGTCCCCTCCCCGTGATCCAATATTATCAAGTGGTTAGAGTGTCCTGCAACCTAAAATGTCTTGCATCTCTTTACTTCTGCTACTAGTCTTCTTTGTATCCCTTCAGCATGTCAAATATACTCTTACCTTTGCACCTTATGTTTGCACTTGCTGGTACCTCTGTCTGAATTGCTCTTTCTCAGTATATGCACACTGATTCCTCCCTTTCTTTCACAACTCTATCCAAATGTTATCACAATTCTATTCATTATATGTCTTACCATTTCACCCTTAATCCATTATTTCTTGTCCTCTTTCCCTGCTTACTTTTATTCTTAACTACCTAAAATGTGTGTATGAGTGTGTTTGGTCCCTTTTTCAGAGAATTTGCTCTATGAGAGAAGAAATGTATTGATTTTGTTTATTGTGACATATTTAGTGCCAGTACAGTGCCTGCCGTAATGTATGTACTCAATAAATGTGAATTAAAAGAAAGTACAAACATTTCTGCTTAAAAATATTTGTTACATTACCAAAATTTGCCTGGGCAATGCCTATTCAGTCCCAATTTGTAGCAAGCAGTTGGGTTAGACATTTTTCCTTTGGCTTATGCTTTTTCTTTTGACATCTCTCTACAAAGAATATATGGGTCTAGATTTTAGAAGTCATTGAGTACCTAGTTATGCAACTTAGTCTTCATTCTGTTAATTGTAAAATCATTTAAAAATTAGTCAGGAGAATCTTATGATTTACAAGAAAGTTTTAGAATTCAGGGCATGTTGGTTCAAGCTTGTAATTCTAGGTACTTGGGAAGTAGAGATTGAAGATCATAGTTTAAGGACAGCAGGAACAATAAGTTCCTGGGCACATTGGTGTTTGTGCCTGTCATCCTTACTTAGTGACTTGGGAAAGTACAAATAGGAGGGTCACAGCCAAGGGAATCCCAGTCATAAAGGGAGACCTTACCTTGAAAACAACACAAATAATGGGCTGTAGTTTTGGCTCAGCTGTTAAAGTACCTGCCTAGAAAGAATGTGGACCTCAGTTCAATTCCCAGTACCTACAAAGAAAACCTGAAAGATTGTTTTTGAAAAATTCTTCTGTCTACAGGTGTGTAAGGACATTCTTAAATAACAGAACAGGATTATGAAAACTGAAACAAAGAAAGACACTTGAAGCACATAGAACTGATAATATATCTGAAACTGTCATGAGGGAAGCATTGAGAAATTAACAGAGCTATGTAACAATAGGACACAATGTAGGATACAAAACATGTTAATGACAGCCTTAGGCTAGTGAATCTCTATGATTATACTGTGCCTATACTACTGAGTTGGAGAGTACCCGTGAGAAATCTAAGTCAAAAAGATCATCAAGCAGTTAGAAATTGTTCACAAAAAGTTAAAATTATCCTGCTAAGTTTAGTGGATACTCTTGTTAGAATATGGACTGTGTTCCCCAAGAAGACAATGATGAAGAAATAAACTTCCATTTGTGATGTTAATTTTTCTTTCTTTTCTTTTTGTATTTGGAAGAACTGGTGTTTGAACTCAGAACCTCACTTTTTTGGCTTGCTTGCACAGCTGCCAATATATCACTTGAGCCACACCTTCAGTTCAGCATTTTTTTCTGAATTGTCTGTTCTTTCTTTTTTTTTATGTGGGGAGGGAATGGAATCACGCACATTTTTCTGCCCAAAATGGCTCTGAATTTGATCATCCAGCTATCAGTTTTTTCAGTAAGTTGTGGTTATATGTATATGTTGTATGTATGATTATAGGTATGTGATTATGTGCATTATATGTAGATTACAGTTGTGAGACCCCAGCACCAGTTAGTGCGGTGTTAATTTTAGGAAGCACTAGAATCTAATTGCTTAGCACTTCTTTTAAATAAAAAAAATTATTCACTCAAATATACAAAGATTCAGATTGTGCTATACTGATTTATTCATCAGTATTTTGATGTAGATGTTTAATTTTTAATCTGTAAGGCTACCAGTCTACCTAACAATTTGAGTTGTAATTTTCCCTTTTTCCCAAACTCAAATTTAAATTTGCTCTCATTGGTGACATTGTCCAAAAAGAAATGGATCTTTCATCTGACTTTGTAACTGTGACTCCTCTGGATATCACCTTTATAATAACAATTTTTAAATTCTTTCACACTCTTTTCTAAGCTTCTAAAAATGTCTCATAAGAAATAACACATAGTAAACACCGATTCAGCTGTGCATATGTGCTAGCTGCTATACCAGTTAAACAGTAAGCACTTGTGATCAAAACAAACCTGTATACTAAATACTGCTATTCTCATTTTATAGATAAAGAGACTGAGACTCAGTGGTTTCATAAATGAAGCAGATGGTACAGCTCATATTAGAGCTTAGATATTATTTTATGTCTTTCTACTGAGCCACCTCCCATTAAACAATTATCATCCTGTGAAGGAAGTCAAATATTATGGCCTACTTTTTCCCCTAGTCTTAAATATTTAAGAGTTTTAGAATGACATAACTGATGGGAAAGACTAGCTTGTGATAGATATGAAATAAGGAAAAGCCTTTTGTGGGTTGCTTTGAAATGATAAGTGTTAGAGTGATTTACTGACCCACTTATCATCATGTGCCATACTGGTCTTTGAGGAGAAGATACATTCCAGAAGCGTGTTCTAAAAATTAACCTGAGTTAGATGGACACCCAAGGCTCATGTCTGTAATCCTAGCTACTCAGGAGGCTAAGATCTGAGGAAGTGTGTTCGAGGCAAACTTAGGCAGGAAAGTCCATAACTCTTATCTCAAATTAAGCACCAAAGAAACTGGAGATAGAGCTGTAGCCCAAGTGGTAAAACAGTAACCTTGAGCAGAAAAGCTCAGGAAAGTGCCCAGGCCCAGAGTTCAAGCCCCAGGAAGAGCACGCGTGTGTGTGCGCGCATGCACACACACACACAATTAACATGAATATATGCAAAGCCCTTATATGTAGAAAATAACTCCAAATATTTCTGGATTCTTTGTACTACTGAAAACAGAAGCCTAAGTTATTGTATGAAGGTTGGGCTCTTTTTGTGAGTGAAAGATAACTTAGTCTTCACAGTATCGAAAATGTTAAATGACAGTATTAAGTGAGAATGAACAAAGAAAAGGTATTCTTTTGTCTGTATTAGAACTTTGGGTCTGGCTTCTTCTGCTTGGGACTTATGGAATAGGTTTGAGATAGCAGCCCCTGTTGATGACTGAGAGAATTAGAGCGCTGAGAAATGAAATAGGTGGATTTCAGGATTAGGCCACTGTAGCATCCAATTTAAATAGTTTCCTTTTGCACCTTGTAATTCTTTTCAGGAAAATGTGTATGTTACCAAACTATAGTACTGTCCAGGCTTTGTACAATGTAGAAGGAGCCAACAACTACTTTGAGGAAAGGGCTGCAGGGGGGAAATAAGCACCGAATGAAGTGGCAGTTAAAAACAGCTTGAGGGGAAAAAGTGAAAAATTATTGCATTGAGGTGCCTAGAGGCCAGCAAGACAGACTTGTTGCAAATGTAAACATTCACCAAGAAATCTCAAAAAGTGGTAGAGAAGAGTCAATCACAATCGGATGTCTTCTCCTACCCTAAAGACTCCTCTCATACTATTTGGACACCCTGGGTCATTCTCTAGCCAAGCAATACTTGGCTGCTCTGTAGTCCCCCTCCTTTTTTCTGAAGCCATCACTTCACTAGACCTGCCAGTTTCCTTCTTCTGTTTTGTCAGACATTGCTGGTGCCAGATAAAGAGGGAAGGTACTGGAGTAATCAGCCTACATCATTATTCCTGCCTCCCCTCCCCCAGAAAGCTAGGGCAGAGAAGAGGGAAGCTGCAGATTGGAACAGCAAGCTACCCATAGTACATGGTGAGGGACAGGGAGCCTTTGATCAGCTCCCATTACTAGGGTGATTTTCCTCCTCTTCTGTCTCTCCTCTGTCTCTGTCTTGCTGTCTCTGCCTCTGTCTCTTTTTCTCTCTCTGTCTTTAAAATTTATTTATTTGCCCATTTGGTCTTGCCGAGCAGACATGGTTAGCTATCTAAAGGTCACTAGGATGGAACCATTTGGCCAGAGTCCGAAGTGTCAGCTTTGCCAGGGACACTCTGTTCTACTGTACCTTAGCACAGTCAAAAACACTCAGTGCAATCCCATTTTACTTTTTTTCCTTTTCCAATTTTCCCTTTCTTCTTCCCACTCAGTTTTTTTCTGCAGCTACTTTCACTGTATCTGTTTGCTTTCTTCTTCACTCATACAGGGTCTGGATCATTTCCCCATACTCCTTTTAGCTAGGCTTGGTCAGGCTGTTTAAGCTGAAATGAAACAACTCATGATAAGCAATGGAACCTCTCTGGGTATGGTGGTCTGTTCACAGCAGGTAGGAAAGCCAGGAAAGCATCATTCTATCTCAAAATCAAACTAAAGTTAGATATTGTTGAAGTCTTGGTGGAATGCTGATATGTGTCAGGAGCATGTGAGAAGAGATGTAGGAGATAGTTTTCAGAGAGAATCTCACATGGGAAAACATTGAAAACACATTAAAGCTGTCATACAGGGAAACTAGAAGCTATTTGGGAATGAAAGCATAGTTCAAATGACTGAGTTACTTATCTAGTCAATGAAAAGCTCTGAGTTCAAACTTCAAGTCCTTCAACAAAAAGGAAGAAACTTGGTGACAAGTGAGATCAGAAGTTTGGTAATTTTCATCATAGCTTACTTGACATGATTTTTCAGGATGATGCTATTTGCCTTATTTCCTATACCTTTTCCTATTTTGGTCCACTTTCTTGCTACCAGCACTTTGACCACCCCTACTATAATCCTTCAATTCATGGCTTCATTTCCTTTTTCTTGCCCATAACTCTCCTTTAAAATGGCTTGTGGAACCCCTCCCAGTTCTCTTGAGGCTGGCTCTGAGTCACTCTCTTGGCATTGTACTTTACTGATATTTTTCTTTGGAAAATTTATGAGGTGGCATGTAAATGGGCTACAAAGATTTTGTTGAATTGATACACATAAGTACACAACCTAGCTTGCAGAACTAAGAATATTCCATCTGGCTTTTCCTGTGGGGCATCAGAGTCAGCCCTGGGACCCTGCTTCTGTCTATTATCCCAAGCTGTCTACATTCTTGAGATGGAGACAATCCTGTACCAAGGCCCCATAGGAAAACAAGGAAGACTGATTTGAAAGATTAAGAATCATGTCTTGTGGAGATCTTAAAAACAATGGTAAGGGAGAAAAGGAAACCTCAGAAAAGAAATGGTAAATAGTTCATTTACATCTCTACATCTCAATGGCAATGAGGAGAAGTCTAAAAGGAAAGATAATAAATGTAGGCTAGATAAAACATAGAGCTTTTGAATAACATAGGTTCTTAAAATAATAATGTTCATTTGCAAAGTTGTTGCATTGTTCCAAGGAAATTCTCAAGAATTGGGTATCCTGTCTGTAACAGATGGGTCAGTGTTGTATCTCCTGAGAGTTTTAAAGTTAGATCTGCATTCTATATTCATGAAGGAAAACATATTGAACTTTGTCCAAAGGAAATTGAACCAAAACCTAAGTGTAGCCTGCTGGAGAAACAAAAGCCACAAAAATGGTTTACTATAAAAATGACAAGATTCATGGTACCCAGCCGTCAAATATTGGAGTTTTCACATGTGAGAAAAAGGCTAAGCATTAGTCATGGCCTGTATGTCTATATCTGAGAGTGATGATCTAGACTCACTGAAGGCAAGAAAAAGGACAGTGAGAGATTAGACTGAATAGAAACCTCAAGTGAAGCTACCTTGTTTAAACATTCTTGGAGCAGAGAGGATTATATGAAATTGTTTGAGACCTTCTATATATGAGTTTGTATTTTGTGAAGAAATTACACAAATACCAAAGGATTAGCATAATATTATTAGAGATTTAAGAATTATAAAATGTGTTCTAGGTATCATTTGAGGTACCAGGAAATGTGAAACCAGACCCACTGGATTATTCTTCCTCCAAACTCTGGATGACTTTTGTACCTCTCTTCCAAACCATAGCTTTGCTCCCACTCACTAAAAAGACATGAAAAGTTTTTACCACCTGATATTTTTATCACGTCTCTGAACTCCTAAAGTCCTTTTTCTATAGGACAAGAGCAACTTTGATTGATCCTTTCAAACTTGAACTTCTGGGAAATCTGCTCAATATTGACCTCCATAATTTGAAGCTTTCCTACATCTTTTCTCTGTTGAATGCCTTCTTTTTTGTATGTCCTGCCCTACCCTTCCCCATAGGAGGCAGTATTGTGTAATACGAAGAGTGAAAGCTTTGAATCCTATCACAGACTAACTCAAATTCCAACACAACTTCCCAATGACCAATGAGATGCGGACTAAATTGCCTCAATTCTGCAAGTCCTTCATGATACATTTATAAAATAGGGATAGGCTGTTATATAACATATATAAAATATATAATATAACTCGAGAAATACATTATTAGCTATTATTATGATGATGATGATGATTTTGGACAGTCGTGGGGCTTGAACTCTGGGACTGAATGCTGTCCCTGAGTTTCTTTCACTCAAAGTGAACACTTTACCACTTGAGCCACAGTGCTACTTCTGGCTCAAGATAATCCAAGATCTGATGAGCTGAAACTGTGAAGATAAATGAGTTTCTTCGGGAGTTATGGGATGAAAAGCAACAGTGAGGGTAAGTTTGGCAGGACAAATTCTTTAAAGATTTCCAGATGTGCCCATAATCCTAGCTACTCAGGATTCTGAGGATAGCAGTTCAAAGCCAGCCCAGGCAGGAAAGTTCATGATACTCTCATCTCCAATAAACTACTGAAAAAGATGGAAGTAGAACTGCAGCTCAAAAGTAAAGTGCTATCCTTGAGCAAAAAACTCAGGGACAGCACTCAGGCCCTAAGTAACAAAATAAGAAAATATTTCTTGATATTCAACATCAAATAAATGAATCCTGCAATATGATGCCACCAAACAACAACACATGCATTATGTGTGTTAGTACCAATGAAAGCAGCAGAAGGAAGAGGCAGATTGAAGAAATCCTTGGGGAGCAGAGAATTTAGAAGAACCTAAAGAAAGGGAGAAAAATAGCACCAACAGTACTCAAACCTATAAAGTATGTTAATGCAGGAAAGAGAGAAAATTAATGACATCACAGGGAAAATCCAAAAAGTACTCAAGAAAGTCAAATGTGAGACCCGAACTCACAAAACCAGATTCCTTAAAGAACAAAATGCAGTCATTCCTGTACTTGCATAGGAAAATCCAGTAAAACAATGTACTTTGGATGAAAATGACCAATATTCAGACACAAACCTCAAAGTTTAGCTCAGAAGACCATAGCAGGAATTAGTTACTGAGAGAGCTAATTTTACCAATGACAGGCTGTATTCAATATAAGCACAATACTTTGAGTAAGGAAGATAATAATCCTACATTGAATACAAGTTCAGATTGCATAATTTAAGGCCAATAATAATTTTAAAGGTGCTGACAAAAAAAGCAAAGTGATAAAAATGAACAAACATGAATTACATAGGCTGGAGATAAGCACTACTAAGAAAAATAAAAGGATACATGTTTGAAACATCATCAAAATAATCACACGAAAGAGGAATTCTCCTGTTATATATAATAGACAAGGAGCTCTAGGGTCACTGTGAAAAACAAAATGTCCCAGAAGATGATACGCTCCCCTCACATTTGATAAGATGTTGAAGAACTAAGTCTGGTAGATAGTAAGTTAAAGTGTTCCTTGCTTGAGCAGATAGATGAGTTAACTTCCTTTTCAAATTTTAAGATTAGATAAAGTTCAATTTCAAGTGAATTCTTAAGTTCCTCCATAAATTAGAATTTCTCCATGAGGGCTGAATAAAGACATTATCTGCTTCTCTGAACATAGATCATACCTGACTATAAGACTATTTTGAAGCCCAAGTGACAGAAACATACAAACTCATCCAATTAGGACTATAATGTTAATTTTCCCTTTGTATGGCAGGCATTGTGCAGACCAGTAATGGTTAAAGAAAAATAATGCAAGTAACATGTGTAATTTTAAATATTCAAATTATCAAAATTTACCTTAATAATAATTCTTCTTTTATCCAATATAGGTAAATATTATTTTAACATGTAACCAATATTGTTAAAATTTTAATACAATGTACTGTGATTTTGCTGTACACTGTCCTAGTATGTATTTCATATTCACAATACATTTCAGTTAACAGTTATATTTCAACTGCTTAGTAGCCACATGTGGCTGTGGGTACTATATTAAATAGCATAGGCCTAGGAAAGTCATGTCTCTGGGTTTGTATGAACATACATGGAAAGAAGTGTTAGGATCTCAAGGGAAGATACAAGCATGATATTATTATGTATAAAATATAATTTCTTGTTTGACGAGCTTGATTGATTTCTTCTGATAACCCTTTATGTCTGCCTCAAGTCAATGATTTTTAAACTTTGTAGACACATATACTCAACATGTAAAGAATGTTTTCATGAAACAATATTAGCCTTTAGTCTATGTGATGCCTACTAATATTACCTTTCCTTCCTTTTCTTTCCTACATTAACCTATTTCTGGGTTTTTTTTTAACTTCTGGTAAGTACACAGTACATTGATTAAGCAAAACTGCTAATGCTTTTTGTTTGTGCCAGTCCTTTGGCTTGAACTTGGGGACTAGCACTGTCCTTGAGCTTTTTTATTTTGAAGGATAATACTCTACCACTTGAGTCATTGCTACACTACTGGCGTTTTGATGGTTCATTGGAGATAAGAGTCTCACAGACTTTCTTTCTTAGGCTGGCTTCAAACCATGATCCTCAGATCTTAGCCTCCTGAGTAGCTAGGATAAAAAGCAAGAGCCATTGGTACACAGATTTTTACTCATTTTCTTTATGAGAAGCTTATTTTCCACAGCTCCTCCTTGTTGATTAGATATATCTACACAACTGTGATTTAAATGGATTTACTAACATTTTTATTATTCAGATAAATATAATTGATATGGTTCTGAGAGGGTGGGGACATAAGAAGGAAAGAACCAATGGGAGGTATAGAATGGAGGGGTAAGTAAAGAAGCTATTGTTCTATAAGGGCTTTAAAAACATAAATTAATGGTGAGGTTGGAGGAGGCAGAGGTTGAGAGAATCAGTTTGAGCCCAGCCTGTATAAAAAGTTAATGAAAGAAATAAGACAGATGCAGTGACTCACGAACACCTTTAACCCTAATTACATGGTAGGCCCAAGGTAGAATCTGTACCTGGCACAAAGGAGAGACCCAATGGGAAAATAACTAATATTATAAAAGACTGGGAATATGGATCAGGAGGTAGAGTGCTTATTTAGCAGGCACAAGGCCCTGAGTGCAAACCCTGGTTCTGAAAAATAAAAGCCTTAATGAATGTGGCTGCACCATTCACTTAGGCCAACTATATGCAATTAAAAGGCATAATTTACCCTCTTAGTAGCAGGAAGAGGAAATATCCAGATCCCTAGGGGGCTCAGTAAAGTTCTAAAGACAAGGGGACATCCTGTGTGGTATCAGTGGTCAATAGAAACCTGAGAGGAAGAAGAGAATTCAATTGTAATATTCAATGTATATCCTACAAAATTATGAGGAAAAGGATAGGGTTTGGAGGGATAGGGAAAAATGAAGAAAGGAGGTAGCACTGATCAAGATGCATTGTGTTGGGGGCTGGGGATCTGGCTCAGCGAAGAGCGCCCGCCTGGCGAGCGCGAGGGCCTGGGTTCGGTCCCCAGTTCCGGAAAAAAAAATAAAAAATAAAATCACAAGATGCATTGTGTTCATAAAGTGGTTTGTACAACTACTTAAAAGTAATAAAAGGTGATCCAATGCAACAGCAATATTTACAAGACAATATGCTGTAAACCAACTGTAAAACTTGGGGGAGGATGGGGAAGGAACTGGAGATGGGGGAAGGTGGGAGAAAAACGAAAGAGGAGGTAAAAACTTTTGATCAGAAATGTACTCACTGGGCGGGGACAGGGGGTGGTCTGGGGATATGGCCTAGTTGCAAGAATTCTTGCCTCATATACATGAAGCCCTCGGTTCGATTCCCCAGCCCTACATATACAGAAAATGGCCAGAAGTGGCGTTGTGGCTTAAGTGGCACAGTGCTAGCCTTGAGCAAAAAGAAGCCAGGGACAGTGCTCAGGCCCTGAGTCAGAGAGAGAGAGAGAGAGAGAGAGAGAGAGAGAGAGACTCACTGACTTAGGGAGAAAGAAAGGAAGAAAGGTACTCACTGACTTAGGTATGTAACTGTAACCCCTCTGTACATCACTTTGACAATAAAAAATAAATAAAAAGAAACAAGAGTCATGCTGCTTATTTTTTATTATAATTATTTAACCCTATTAACATGTCCACACATGCATGCATGCTGCTTTGATTAACTACCCTTCCAGCTACTCTCTCTAGCTCTCTCCTCTCTCTTTCCTATCCTCTAGTCCTCTTCCCCTTTACTAAATGTCTATCCTTTATATTCACCCCGTTATTTTTCACTTTCCACACATAAAAGAAAGTGTATAATACTATTTTTTTCTGTATCTGGCTTAACACAATAATATTCAATTCCACCGTTTTTCTGCAAATGACATAATTTCATTCTTCTTTAGGGCAGAAAAATTCCATTGTGTATATATACCTTGTTTTTCTGGCTATTCATTAAGCTGATTTCTTATCCTGATTATTGTGAGCAGTGGGAAAATAAACATGGTTATGCAGGTATCTTTTTTTTGTATGCTGCCTTCATTTACATCAGATATATACCCAGGAGTGAGGTAACTGGATTGTCCACTAGCGCTGTCTGTACTGTTTTCCATAGTAACCGTACCAATGTACATTCATAGCAACAATGCTTAAGGATTCCTTTACTTATTTATTTGTTTAATTTACTTTTTGCCAGTCCTTGAACTCTGGGCCAGGGCAGTCCCTCTGAGCTTCTTTTGCTCAAGTCTAGCACTCTACCACTTGACCTACAATGCCACTTCTGGCTTTTTTTAGTAGCTTATTGGCAATAAGAATCCCACAGATTTTCCTGCCTTGGCTGGCCAGAATTACAAGCATGAGTCATCTGTACCGGGCTAAGAATTCCTTGTTTGCACCATGTTCTCCCCATAATTTCTTATTTTTTAAAAATCATATCCATTCTGAATGGGGTGAAATAAAATATCCACAAAGTTGTGATTTTCATTTTCCTGGTAACTAAAGATTTCAATTTTCTCTCATAGATTGATTGGCCATTGGCTATCTCTTATTTTCAAAGGTGTCTGTTCAGAAATATTTCCAATTTATTAAATGTATTTTGTGTTCTTCATTGTTAGAGTTGTGGATCTTTATATAACCTGTATGCTAACCCTCTGCAAGGTAAAAAGCTAGAAAATATTTTGCCTATTTCATGGATGATTTCTGCATTCTATTGAATTTTTCCCTCTGCTGTGTAGAAGCCTTTATTTCTGATTCAATCCCATTTGTCTATTCTTGCTTTGATTTCTTGAGCTTTGGAGTACTATTCATGAAATTATTGCTTATTTCTATATCTTGAAATATTTCCCATGTTTTCTAATGGTGTTTATAAAGGTTCAAGTTTTACATTAAGCTATTTGATCTATTTGTGTTGATTTTTGTAGAGAATGAAAGGTATGGGATCTAGTTTTGATCTTCTACATATGAACATTTCATTTTTCTAACATCACATATTAAGACTGAATTGATTACAGCACATATTTTGTGCATTTTTATTGAGCATTAGATGACTGTAAATGTGAAAGTATTTATCTAGGTCTTTCATTGTATTTTATTGTTTTTTGTGTGTGTCTTTTTTTCCAGTCCTGGGGCATGAACTCAGGGCCTGGGCACTGTCCTTGAGCTTCTTTTGCTCAAGGCTAGCACTCCACCACTTGAGCCACAACACCACTTCTGCCTTTTTTCTATTTATGTGGTGCTGAGGAATCAAACCCAGGGCTTCATGCATGCTAGGCAAGCACTCTACTGCTAAGCCACATTCCCAGCCCTTTGCCTAGTTTTTTTGTTTTTTAATGTCAGTAGTATGATGGTTTTGTTACTATGGATCTGTAGTATATTTGATGTCAGGGACTCTGATATATCTACCATTGCTTTCTTTTTTTCACAATTGTTTAGCATAAAATTTCTAGACTTTTTTTATTAGTTCTGTCAAATATGTCATTGGTGTTTGGGTGAAAACTGCACTTAATCAGTGATTTGCTTTTTGTGATACAACCATGTTAACACTATTAAACTTCCCAGCCCATGAATACATGAGGAGGTTGTTCTATATCCTTGTATCAACTTTAGTTAATTTATTTATTGTTTTGTTATTTTCTTTATAATAATGACAGATTTTACTTTCTTATTTAGGCTATTACTAGATATTTGGGGGAGTGTTTTGAATGAGATTATTTCCCTAGTTTCTTTCTCAACAAATTCACTATTAAAGTATAGGAAATCTATTGAATTTTGTATGATGGTTTTTGTAGTATTCAGGATATTCTAAATGTGTAGTTATGTTATCTACAACAGAAATAATTAAAATTCCTTAGCTTTTACTTATATATCTTTTATTTATTTCTCAGGACTATTTCCTCTGGTTAAAATTACAAGAAGTACACTCAATAAGAGTGAAGTCAGTAGGTATGCCTGTATTGTTTCAGATTTTAGATGAATTTTTTTTTGTTTTTCCCATACAGTATGATATTAAGCATTTGTTGTTGTATAACCTTAGGCTGTGGTATGATTCTTCTGTACTTTGTTTATTCAGAGTTTAAATTACAGGAGATATTGAGTTTGATTAGTGTTCCTGTATCATATGTTCATGGGGACATCATATTGATTCTAATTTTGTGCTACTTTGCATTCATTGATTTGTATTTGACGAGCCATCTTTGCATCCTTTAAATAAAACCACTTCAACCATGTTGTTAAATAATGGTCTTAATATGCCATTGAATTTGATTTGCAGGTATTTTAATGAGGAATTTGCATTTGTGGTCAACAACGACGTTGGTCTAACAAATCAAAGAAAGGTTGGACAATTGGGACTGCATCAAACTGCAGAGTTTCTGCAGGGAAAAGGACACAGCTTGCAAGATAAACAGAAAGCCCACAGATTGGGAGAAGAGCTGTACTGGCCATACAATGGACAAAAGCCTCATATCTAAAATATATGCAGAACTAAAAAAAATTAAATTCCTCTAAAACAAAACCTCAAAGAACCAACAGCCCCCTCAACAAGTGGGCTAAAGACCTAAAAAGGGACTTCTCTGAAGAGGAAATGAGAATGACCAAGAGACACTACATCACTGGCCATAAAAGAAATGCAAATCAAAACAACAATGAGATTCCACCTCACCACAGTAAGAATGTCCATTATCAGGAAAACTAACAATAACAGATGTTGGAGGGGTTGTGGCCAAAATGGAACTCTACTACATTGTTGATGGGAATGTAAACTGGTTCAGCCACTCTGGAAAGCAGTATAGAAATTCCTCAGAAAGCTATACACAGAGCTCCCCTATGACCCAGCAGCTCCACTCTTGGGCATCTACCCAAAATATTACAAAAAAGAACACAAAAAGCCACCAGCACAGCAATGTTCATCACAGCATAATTTGTCATAGCTAAAATATGGAACCTACTAAGTGAGCCAGACCCAAAGAAACATGGACTCTATGGTTCCCCTCATAGGGAATAATTAGTACATCTCTAGGTTAGATACAGCAGAAGAGCACAATAGCTCAATAGCTATGCCCATATGAACACATACGATAATGCTGTGCGAAATGAACTCCATGCACAATGTTAAAGAAGAGAGGAGAGAACATACAACGTTGTCTTGCTCCTGATTTTTAAAGGAAATGGCTTTACCTTTTTTCAACATTAAGTATAATGCTAGCTGTGGGTTTGTCATAGACAGCCTTTATTATATTCAGGAATGTACCCTGGAATCCTAGTTTCTCCAAGGCTTTTTATCATCAATGAGTGTTGAATATTATCAAACACTTTTCCCATATCTAGAGAAATAACCATGTGATTCTTAACCTTGCTCATGTTGATGTGGTGGATTACAGTAATTGACTTGCGTGTATTGAACCAGCTTTGCATCCCTGGGATGAATCCAGTTTGATCACAGTGTATTATTTTTTTTATGACTTGTTGAAGTTGATTGGCAAGAATTTTGTTGAGAAGTATTGTGTCGATGTACATCAAGGAAATGGGTCTAAAGGTCCCTTTCTTTGATGAGTCCCTGTCTGGTTTTGGGATAAGGGTTATACTACCATCAAAGAATGCATTTGACAGTGAACTTTTACTTTCTGTTTCGTTGAAGAGTTTGAGGAATGTGGGTGTGAGATCTGTTTTGAAGGCCTTATGGAATTCCACTGTGAATCCATCTGGACCTGAGCTTTTTTTGGATGGCAGTTCACATATTTCATTTTATATTTCATTGCTGGATATGGGTCTGTTTAGTAGGTTTAAATCTTGTTAGTTAAGTTTGGGCATATAAGTTTTTGCTAGGAATTTGTCCATTTCTTCCAGGTTCTCAAACTTGTTAGCATATAGGTTTGCAAACTAGTCTCCTATTATATTCTGTATCTTAGTTGTTTCTGTGATGATGTTTCCATTTTCATTTCTGATTTTGTTTATTTGGGTGTGTTGTCTTCATTTCTTTGGTCACATTTGCTAGGGGTCTGTCTATCTTTTTAAAGTTTTCAAAGAACCAACTCTTTGTTTTGTTTTGTTGATTCTTTCTATGGTTTTCTTGGAATCTAAGTCATTTAATTCTAATTTGATTTTAATTATTTGCTTCCATCTGTTGGCTTGGGGTTTGGCTTGTTGCTCTCTTTCAAGGAGCTTAAGGTGCTTCCTTAAGTTGTTGAATTGAAATTTCTCCAATTTATTGATGTAGGTGCTCAGAGCTATAAATTTTCCTCTGAGTACTACCTGTGCTTTGTCCCAAAGGAGCTGGTAATTTGTGTCTTCCTCTTGGTTTAATTCCATGAACATTTGAAATTCTGTTCTGATTTCTTCTATGATCCATTGGTGATTCAGCAATGTATTTTTCAATCTCCATGAATTGTAGAATTTTCTGTGGTGGCTTTTTGTGTTGAGCTCTAGATTTATTCCATTGTGGTCTGAGAGAATGCAGGGAATGATTTCAATGTTTCTGAATTTTTACAGATGTCCTTTGTGCCCCAAAATGTGATCTATTTTGGAGAATGTTCCATGTACTGCTGAAAACAATGTGTATTCTGTTGTCACTGGATGGAATATTCTGTAGATGTAGGTTAAGTCTACATGGTCTATGCAGTTGTTTAGTTCTGAAGTTTCTTTGCTCAGTTCTTGGCATGTTGATATGTCCAGACGTGACAGTGGTGTGTTAAAGTCTCCAACAATCAATGTGTTTGGATCTATGAGTGTTTTCAGTCAGTAGTGTCTGTTTAATGAAGTTGGGTGCTACTGTATTTGGTGTATAGATGTTTTGAATGGTTATATCATCCTATGGGAGAGATACCTTTATTAGTATGTAGTAACCTTCTTGATCTCTTCTTACTGCTTTAAATTTGAAGTCAATTTTATCTGATATTAAGATTGCAACTCTGGCCTTCTTATGTGGACCGTTTGCTTGATAGATTTTATTCCAGTTTTTCACTTTTAGAATATGGTTCCTTTTGTTATCAAGATGTGTCTCTTGGAGGCAGCAGAACGATGGATCTTGTTTTATGATCCAACTTGTCAGTATATGTCATTTAATTGGAGAGTTGTCCATTAATATTGGGAGTTAAGATTGAGATGTGATTGTTCCTTTCACTATGTCTGCCTTTATTGCATCTGTGTCTTCCCAATTTTGCTCTAATAACCTGGAGTTTTATTTAGGGATCCTTTCTCTGTCTTGATCATGATCTTGGTGATTTTCAATGTGTGGGACATATTTGAGGATATTCTGTAATGCTGGTATGGTGTAAATACATTGTTTCAATTTTTCCTCACCATGGAAGACTTTTATTTGACCTTCGGCTATGAATGAGAGTTTAGCTGGGTAGAGTGGCTATTTTTCGTTAGGATGTGGCACACCTTATTCGAGGTTCTCCTTGCTTTCATGGTCTGTGCTGAAAAATCTTCATTAATTCTGATTGGTTTTACTTTATATGTGATTTACATATTTTACATTTACAAACATGAAAATGCTTAATATCAAGGAGCTGCGGAAGTAAGCAACAGTACTTCATTCAAGGAAACATTCAAGCATAAGATGTAATTCTGCAAAGAACATCCAGTAACCTGAAGATTATTTTGCCATTCCTGGGGTTTGAACTCTAGCACTTGAGTCACAATGCCACTTCTGGCTTTTTCGGTTTATGTGGTTCTGTGGAAAATAACCTAAGGTTTCCTACATGCTAGGCAAGCACTCTACCACTAAGCCACATTCCCAGTGAATTATTAATAACATAGTAATCCATAGTGTGCTTGTATATTTTTATGTAAAAATATATAAAGAATAATCAGGAGAAAACAGTGGTTATTTCTGTGTCAATGACTGTAAAGATTTAAAATTTCTGTATAATGTAACAATTTATGTTCATTGCTTTTGTAATGAGAATAGCTTCAAACATTTATTATGTAAAAATAGTTTACACTCTGGGAATTCACCTTTTTAAATACAGGCATCTATAGCTATTCCCCCATTGGAACTGTTATCAGTATGTCCCACAGTTTCTGCTGAATTGTTTCCATTTTTCTTTGATTATATGAATCATTTCTCTCTAGATCATTGATTAGTGAGAGTGGGATTTTGACATTATATATTTATTTTAATGGTTCCTATTTTTCTTTTTATGTTATATGGTGTTAATTTATTGAGTTGGGTGGTCTGGCTTTTACCACTAAATTTCTTTTTTTTATTATTTTTTAAAAGTTTTTATTATAAAACTGATGTACAGAGAGGTTACAGTTTCATACATTAGGCATTGGATACATTTCTTGTACTGTTTGCTACCTTGTCCCTTATACCCCCCTCCTCCCTCCCCCTTACCTTTTCCCCCCTTGAGGTGTTCAGTTCACTTACACCAAACAGTTTTGCAAGTATTGCTTTTGTAGTTGTTTCTCTTTTTTTACCCTGTGTCTCTCAATTTTGGTATTCCCTTTCAATTTCCTAGTTCTAATACCAGTATACACGGTTTCCAATATACTCAGATTAGATTACAGAGATAGTGTAGATACAATCACAGGAAGGTGATACAAGAACATCATCAATAGTAGAAGCTACAGATACACATGGGATGTTGAAAGTAGTTACAACTGTGATATAACAATCATTTCCATAACATGGAGTTCATTTCACTTAGCATCATCTTATGTGATCATAAGGGTATAGCTATTGGGCTCTTGTGATCCTCTGCGGTGACTTGCCTAAACCTGTGCTAATTATTCCCAATAAGGGAGACCATAGAGTCCATGTTTCTTTGGGTCTGGATCACTTCACTTAGTATAATTTTTTCCAAGTCCTTCCATTTGCTTACAAATGGGACAATGTCGTTCTTTCTGATAGAGGCATAAAATTCCATTGTGTATATGTACCACATTTTCCTGATCCATTCGTCTACGGAGGGGCATCTGGGTTGGTTCCAGATTCTCGCTATGACAAAATGCGCTGCAATGAACATTGTTGTGTTGGTGGCTTTACTGTGATTTTGTTTGTGGTTTTTTGGATAGATACTCAAAAGTGGGATTGCTGGGTCATAGGGGAGTTCTACATTTAGCCTTCTGAGGAATCTCCATACTGCTTGTCAGAGTGGCTGAACCAGTTTACATTCCCACCAACAATGAAATAGGGTTCCCTTTTGGCCACATCCCCTCCAACAACTGTTATTGTTAGTTTTCTTGATATATGACATTCTTACTGAGGTGAGATGGAATCTCAATGTTGTTTTGATTTGCATTTCTTTTATGGTCAGTGATGTAGAGCACTTTTTCAAATGTCTCTTGGCCATTCTCATTTCCTCATCAAAGAAGTCTCTTTGTAAGTCTTTAGCCCACTTGATGAGCGGGCTATTGGTTCTTTGCGGTTTTGTTTTGGAGAAAGGTAATTTTGTTTAGTTCTTTAGCACTAAATTTCTAATCATTATATATCCTTGATGGATTGTCCCCTTTGTCTTCTTGATCTCTACTAACTGATTCTAAAGTCTGTTTTTCAGCTATGAGAAGCAATTCCAGCTTGTTTTTGCATCCCATTTTCTTAGGATATCATTTCCATCACTTTGTATTTATTTGTTTGTTTATTTATTTATTTGGGTACATCCTGTGGCTTGAACTCAGGGCTTGAATGCTGTCGCTGAGCATTTGAGCTACCGCTGTAAGAATTAAGTCACATCTCCAATTCTGACCTTTTGGAGATTGATTGCAAATAAGAGTCTCACAAACTTTCCTGCCCAGATGGCTTTTAACTAGGTTATCAGATCTAAGTACCTACTATTACAGGCATGAGTCAATGGTACCGGGCACATCTTTTCATTTTTATTATGTGTATATCTTGCTGATGAGATGAGTTTCTTTTGAATAGCCAATTATTGAATCTTTTTTCCAATTCAGTCTGCCAGCCTGTACCTTTTAACTGGAGAATCAACAATACTTTTCTTCCAAGATAATATTAAAAAGTATGTACTAATACCTGTCATTTTGTTGTTTTTTTTTCTGATGCCTTGAATAATTTGTTATTTTTTCAACTTTATTCATCTTAGACGTGTGATGGTTTACTAAATTAACCATTTAATATTATTGTATCATTTTCATTTGCTTGCCTACTGTTCCAGAGAGATGTATTTTTTTCCTTTGCTCTGCTTTGTGGTCTAGTTGTAAGAGTCCTTTAACTACTTCTCTAATCTAGTTAGATGGTTATGCATTCTTAGTTTATGCTTATCTTGATTTTTATGCTTTATTTATACCATCCTAGCATTTGGAGTTTCTTCTAAGAAATCTATTGTTTTAATTTCTTTTACTTTGTAAAGGATTTGGTGCTTCTCTATTGCAGCTTTTAATATTTTTTATTTGTTCTGTTCTTATGGGAAATTTTACTATAATATGATGGGGTTCTTTTATTATTTCTGTGCCTCTTACACTTTGATGTCTATTTCTTTCCCAATATTTAAGAAAATTTCTGTTATTATTTGACATTATACATTATCTATGATCTTTCCTTAGCTCCTTCATCTATATTCATGATACATTAATTGGTCTTTACATCATGGATTATGGATCTTGGATGTTGTACTTATATTTTTTCTTCATTATTATCTGAGTGCAATAGTTCTTCAACCTTCTCTTCAAGGCACAATAGTCTTTCATTTGATTCATTTTCTGTATAACTAAGGCTTTCAACTGTTTTTTGCCTTTTTTATTGAGTTTTACATTCCCAAGACTTCTGTTTGCTTTTTTTCTCAGAGTAGTTACCTCTTTGTTGAAATATTTTTATATCCTACACTGTCTTCTTTAATTCATTAAGTTTTTATATCCTCTTTCAATTCAGTGAATATTTCAAGTCAATTTTTAAAAATTATTTGTCTGACATTTCATCCACTGTGAAAGTTTTAGATTTATACTTACTGAAGATATCAACTTTGGGAGAACCATAATGATATTTTCTTCATATTTTTACATGTTGAGATTTACACAATTGGGGGGATGGTGAATTCTATTCAACTGTTGTAGAAGTCTTTTCAGGTAATATCATTCCGATGATGATTAATCATGGGGTATAAGTTTATTGTGTGGTATTGACTTTCATTCCAAATGAACTGTGCAGTTTAGTCTTCTTTTTGTTTCATTGGCTGTGATTAATAAGGTTGAAAACAGGTTTCACTGTACTAAAATCACAGTCTTTCTTTCCCTGTAAGTCATACAGTAATGGACTTCCTATGGTCATTTAAGTTTCTTTTGTAGACATGACACATAGGGGATTTTCTCTGTAGCTATTCCATCAGTCCCATAAGTGCTATGTAGTATGAAAGAACGTAGAAGTTACCTATATTGAGTAAGCTCATGGGCGTACTATCCATTGTCTTTGTATTATTTCTCTATGCAGATATGATGAGATAGGTGTTAAAGAGTGGGTATTCCAAAATAATCACATATAAAGGAAAAAAAATCAGAATTACCCCAGACTACTCAGCAGAGTCCATGAAAGCAAGGAGAGCCAGGCCCTAAATAAAAATAACTATCAACCAAGAATACTGTACCCAGCTAAACTCTCACAAATAGCCAAAGGACAAATAAAAGTCTTCCACAGTAAGGAAAAACTGAAACAATATATCTCCACCAAACCAGCTTTACAAAAAATCCTCAAAGATGTACTACACAGGGAAAATATTCAAGATCACAATACAGACAGAGAAATGAACCCTAAATAGAAAACCAGAATATTGGATCAAGAATTGCAAAGACACAGCTCTTAACAAGATAGCTATAATGAAAGGAACAAACGATCCTTTCTCAATCCTCTCAAAATTAATGGACTTAATTCCCCAATTAAATGACAAAGGTTCATAAGGTGGATCAAAAATCAAGATCCATCTTTCTGCTGCTTCCAAGAGACACATCTATCCAGCAAAATCAAACATATTCAAAAGGGAAAGGCTTCAATAAAATCTACCAAGAAAATGGGCCCCATAAGCAGGCTAGAGTTGCAATCCTAGTATCACATAAAATTGACTTCAAATTAAAAATGGTAAGAAGAGACAAAGAATGTTACTACATACTAATAAAGGGATATATCCTCCAGAAGGATATAACCATCCAAAATATCCACACACCAAATGCAGGAGCACCCAACTTCATCAAACAAACACTACTGACTCTGAAAACATTCATAGACCCAAACACAGTGATTGTTAGAGACTTGAACACTCCACTGTCACCTCAGCACAGATCAACATGACAAAAACTGAGCAAAGAAACCACAGACATAAACAACTGCAGACCAACTAGACTTAACCGACATCTACAGAATATTCCATCCAGCAACACCAGAATACACATTCTTTTCGGCAGCACATGGAACATTCTCCAAAATAGATCACATCTTAGGGTACAAAGAAAATCTCCACAAATTCAGAAGTATTGAAATCATTCCCTGCATTCTCTCAGACCTCAGTGGAACTCAAACAGCCACCAAAGAAAGTCCTACAATTCATAGAGACTAAACAACACACTGCTGAACCATCAATGGGTCATTGAAGACATTAGAATAGAATTCCAAATGTTTATGGAATTAAACCAAGATGAGCACACAAAGTACCAGCTCCTTTGAGACACAGCAAAGGCATTACTCAGAGGAAAGTTTATATTTCTGAGTGCCTACATCAACAAACTGGAGAGATAGCAACTTTCAACAACTTAAGGAAGCATCTGAAGATCCTTGAAAGAGAACAACAAGCCAAACCACAATCCAATAGACAGAAGCAAATAATTAAAATCAAATCAGAATTAAATGACTTAGAGTAAAGAAAAAATCAAAAGAATCAACAAAATGAAGAGTTGGTTCCTTGAAAAAGTTAACAAGATAGACAGCCCCCTAGCAAATCAGACAAAGGAAGGACACCCAAATAAACAAGATCAGAGATGAAACAGGTAACATCACCACAGAAACCACCAAAACTCAGAACACAACAAGAAACTACTTTGCAAACCTTTATGCCAACAAATTCGACAACCTGGAAGAAATGGATGATTTCCTAGAAAAATTGATATTCCGAAACTCAACCATAAAGATTTAAACCTTCTGAACAGACCCATAACCAGCATTGAAAGAGAAATGGCAATAAGACATCTCCCATCCAAGAAAAGCCCAAGTCCAAACGGATTCAGAGAATTCTACAAGGCCTCAAAACAGAACTCACACCAAAATTTCTCAAACTCTTCAGTGAAATTGAAAGAGAAAGTTTACTATGAAACACATTCTACAAAGCCAGTATAACCCTCATACCAAAACCAGGCAGGGACTCATCATAGAAAGAGAACTATAGACCGATTTCCCTGATGAACATTGATGCAAAAATTCTCAACAAAATGCTAGCCAATCAACTTCAACAGGTCATCAAAAAAATCATACACCATGATCAAACTGGATTCATCCAAGGGATACAAAGTTGGTTCAATATACGCAAGTCAATTACTGTAATCCACCACAACAACCGGAGCAAGATAAAGAATCACATGGTTATATCCCTAGGTGTGGAAAAGGTGTTTGACAAAATCCAGCATCCATTTATGATAAAAGACTTCGAAAAACTGAGATTCCAGGGAACATTCCTGAATATAATAAAAGCAGTCTATGACAAACCAACAGCAAGCATAATTGTAAATGGTGAAAAGCTAAAGCCATTCCCTTTAAAATCAGGAGCAAGACAGGGATGTCTGCACTCTCTCCTCTTCAACATAGCACTAGAATTACTAGCCAGAGCGATTAGACAAGAAGAAAACATAAAATGGATCCAAATAGGAAAAGATGAAGTTAAACTTTCTCTCTTTGCAAATGACATGATCCTATACCTAAAGAACCCCATAGACTCTACTCCAAAGCTACTAGAGCTGATCCAAAACTTTGGCAAAGTAGCAGGATATAAAATAAAACCCCCAAAATCAACAGCCTTTCTATATATCAATGACCCAAAGACCGAGGCAGATTTCCAGAAAGAAACTCCTTTTGCAATAGCTTCAAAAAAACATAAAATATCGAGGAATAACCATAACCAAAGAAATCAAAAACACTTACAATGAGAACTTTAAAAACATGAAAAATGAAATTAATGCAGAACTAAGGAAAGGGAAAAACCTCCCACGCTCCTGGATTGGGAGGATTAAAATCATGGAAATGGCAATATTGCCAAAGGCTATCTACAAATTCAATGCAATAGCCATTAATATCCCAACACCATTTTCTAATGAAATAGAAGAAGCAATCCAGAAATTCATATGGTACAATAAAAGATCACGAATAGCAAAAACAATCCTAAGCAGAAAGAACAGTGCTGGAGGAATTACAATACCAAATTTCAAGCTGTATTATAAAGCTATAGTAATAAAAGCAGCTTGGTATAGGCACGGGAATAGGCTTGAAAACCAATGGAACAGAATTGAAGACCCAGAAATGAACCCACAGAACTATGCCTGCGTAATCATTGATAAAGGAACTAAAAAAATAGTCTGGAAGAAAGATAGCCTCTTTTTTTATTTTAAATTTATTTGTTTATTAATTGAACACAAAATTTTTGACAAGGTGTTGTGCAAAAAGGGTACAGTTACATAGTAGGGCAGTGTATACATTTCTTGTGATATCTTACGTCCTGTTTTTCTATCTCTTCTGTAGGTCAGGTAAACATATATACAATATACAATGTATCAAGAACATATACAGTAGCCAAGTGGCCACACCCAAGAAAGTTCGCCTAGGGCTTTAAATGTAATGTCCATATTAGACCATATGTCGACAGTAGTCTTATATGAATGTACATACCTTGCTTTTGAGCTATTGTATTCCCCTGAGAGGTCAATTTTTGACCTTTATATGTTGAGTAATTGTTTGGTTTTAGTTACATACTGTTAGGTCGCTGCCCGAATCCTGTGGGGAATACTATTTGACAAGGAGTTTTTGGGTTCACAGACTTGGTCTCCACTGTCTCTCCGTCTCCCTTTGTTAACAGTCATATATCAGGCAGATCATGCCCCTTTGTTTTCTGTGTTCTAGGCTTGTCTCGCTCAACATTATTTGTTCGAGTTCTGACCATTTCCCTGCGAATAACAATATTTCACCATTCCTAATCGCTATGTAGTATTCCATTGTGTATAAGTACCATATTTTTTGGATCCATTCGTCTGTGGAGGGGCATCTGAGTTGTTTCCATATTTAGGCTATTGTGAATTGTGCCACGATAAACATGGAGGTACAAATGTCTTTTTGATATCTTGGGTTTTGCTGTTTAGGATAGATGCCTAGGAGTGATATGGCTGGGTCATAGGGTAGGTCTATATTGAGCTTTTTGAGAAACCTCCATACTGTTCTCCAAAGCGGTTGTACTAATTTGCACTCCCACCAACAATGGAGAAGGGTTCCTCTTTCCCCACACCCTCTCCAGCATTTGTTGTTGCCTGAGTTCAGAGTATGGGCCATTCTAACTGGGGTGAGGTGGTATCTCAGGGTTGTTTTTATTTGCATTTCCTATACTACCAGGTATGTTTAGCATTTCCTCATGTGTTTCTTTGCCATTTTTATATCTTCTCTTGTGAAGTCTCTCTTTAGCTCCTTTGCCCATTTCCTAATAGGTTTATTGGGCTTGGAGGGGCTTAGTTTTTTGAGTTCTTTGTAGATGACAGATATCAGGCCTTTGTCTGTTGCTGTGCTGGTAAATATCCTTTCCCATATCGTTGGCTGTGTTTCTATTTTGGTGGCTATGTCCTTAGCTGTGCAGAAACTTTTTAATTTGTAGTAGTCCCATTTGTCGAGTCTTTCCCCTATTTGTTGTGCCCCTGGGACTCTATTCAGGAAGTTCCTTCCTGTGCCTATAAGTTCTAGCGTCTTTCCTACTCTGTCCTTCAGTAGTTTCAAGGATTCAGGTCTGATATTGAGGTCCTTGATCCATTTTGAGTTGATCTTGGTGCATGGTGATAGGCTTGGGTCTACTTTGAGTTTTCTGCATATGGCTGCCCAGTTCTCCCAGCACCAGTAGTTGAAGAGGCTATGTTTATTCCATTGTATGTCTTTAGCTCCTTTGACGAATATCAGTTGGCTGTAAGAGTGCGGTTTTATTTCTGGGTCTTCAATTCTAATCCATTGGTCTTCCGATCTGTTTTTATACCAATACCATGCAGTTTTCGTTATGATGGCCTTGTAGTAGAGCTTGAAGTCTGGTATTATGATACCTCCTGCACTGCTTTTTTTGCCTAGAATTGCTTTGGCTATTCTAGGTTTTTTGCTGCTCCATATGAATTTATGGATTGGTTTCTCTATTTGAGTGAAGAATGTGGCTGGAATTTTGATAGGTATTGCATTGAATTTGTATAACAATTTGGGCAATATGGCCATTTTCACTATATTGATTCTGCCTACCCATGAGCATGGGAGGTCTTTCCATCAACTTGTGTCTTCTTTGATTTCCCTTATTAGATTTTTATAGTTTTCATTGAATAGGTCCATCACGTCCTTGGTTAAGTTGATCCCTAGGTACTTTATTCATTTTTTGGCTACTGTAAATGGAATTGTTTCCATAATTTCATTTTCTGTTTGTCTATTGCTGGTGTACAGAAAAGCTGCTGACTTTTGTGGATTGATTTTGTATCCTGCTACTTTGCCAAATTGGTTTATTAGGTGTAGGAGTTTGGGTACTGAGTTTTTTGGGACCTTCAGATATAAGATCATGTCATCTGTGAATAGGGATAACTTGATTTCTTCCTTGCCGATGTGGATCCCTTTGATGTCCTCCTCTTGCCTTATTGCTATGGCCAAGGATTCCAGCACTATGTGGAAAAGAAGTGGGGAGAGTGGGCATCCTTGTCTTGTTCCTGAGTTTAGGGGGAATGATTTAAGTTTCTCTCCATTTAATATGATATTAGCAGTTGGTCTGTTGTATATGGCTTTTATGGTTTTGAGGAATGTTCCATCTATTCCTGTTCTCTCCAAAGCTTTTAATAGGTATGGATGTTGTATTTTGTCAAAGGCTTTTTGGGCATCGACTGAGATAACAATGTAATTCTTAATTTTAGATCTGTTTGTGTGGTGAATTACGTTGATTGATTTACGGATGTTGAACCATCCTTGTGACTGTGGGATGAAGCCTACTTGGTCATGATGTATGATTTTCTTGATCAGTTTCTGGATCCTGTTAGCTAATATTTTATTGAGGAGCTTTGCGTCTGTGTTCATTAGTGATATTGGTCTGTAGTTCTCTTTTTTTGTTGGATCTTTGCCTGGTTTGGGAATGAGTATGATATTAGCTTCGTAGAATGAGTTTGGGATTTCTCCCTCTGTTTCTATTTCGTGGAAGAGTTTGAGGAGTATTGGTATTAGCTCCTCACTAAAGGTTTTGTAGAATTCGTTGGTGAATCCATCTGGGCCTGGGCTTTTCTTAGTAGGGAGGTTCTTGATTACCTCCTGTATCTCACCGTAAGTTATTGGTTTATTTAGTTGATTTATTTCTTCTTGGTTCAGTTTGGGCAGTTTGTACTTCACTAAGAATTGATCCATTTCTGTAAAATTATTGTTTTTTGCTGAGTAGAGGTTTTGGAAATAGCTCCTTATGATTGTTTGAATATCGTGTGTACTTGTTGTAATTTTTCCGGTGGAGTCCCTGGTCTTACGTATATGATTCTCTTCTCTTCTTTTTTTTGTAAGTCTTGCAAGGGGTCTTAAAATTTTGTTTATTTTCTCAAAGAACCAGCTTTTAGTCTTATTTATTTGTTGAATGGTCTTTCTATTTTCAATCAGATTTATCTCTTCTTTAATCTTTGTGATCTCTCCCCTCCTAGTCGTTTTAGATTCTGTCATTTCTTGTTTCTTCAGTTGTTTTAGTTTCATCGTGAGGTTATTCACCTGCTCTGCTTCCATTCTTTTAATGTGAGTGCTGAGGGCAATGATCTTGCCCCTCAGTACTGCCTTAGCTGTGTCCCATAGGTTTCTTTGTGATGTATTTTCATTGTCATTGTGGCTTATGAATTTGTTGATTTCATCTTTAATTTGGTCTGTGGCCCAAGTGTTGGATAGCAGTGTGGGGTTTAGCCTCCAAGAGTGTGTATAGCCTCTGTGGTATCCTTTGTTGTTGAGGGTTACCTTTAATCCACAGTGATCAGATATAATACATGGGACGATGTCAATACTTTTGTATTTGCTGAGGTTCTTTGTGTGGGCTATGACGTGGTCTATTTTGGAATATGATCCATGGGCTGCTGAAAATAAGGTGTATTGGGTCTCTGTAGGGTGGAAGGTTCTATATAGGTCTGTTAGATCCATTTGGGAAATGGTGTTACTTAGGTCCTCAGCTCCCTTGCTAATCCTCTGGGTGTTGGATCTGTCTCTTGGAGAGAGAAGGGTATTAAAGTCACCCACTATGATTGTGTTTGCATCTATCTTGTTCTGTAATTCTGTGAGAATTTGCTTGACATATGTAGGTCCTCTTTTGTTCAGTGAGTATACATTTATCACCATGATGTCTTGATTCTGGAATTTTCCTTGTATTAATATGTAGTGTCCTTCTTTGTCTTTTTGAGTTGATTTTAATGAGAAGTCCAGCTTGTCTGAGATCAGGATGGCTACACCTGCCGTTTTGGTGGGTGCATTTGCTTGGTAGATCTTGCTCCATCCTTTCATTCGAAGCCTGTTTTTGTCCCTTGCTGTAAGGTGGGTCTCTTGTAGACAGCAGATGTCAACTTTTTGTTTGCGAATCCATTCTGCCAGTCTGCTCCTCTTTATCGGCGAGTTTAAACCATTTATATTTAAAGAGATCAAGGATAAGGGTGTTTTTTCTCCTTCCATTTTCTTGTTGGGCTGTTTTTTCCTCTTTTTTTTTTTCTTGTCTTTAGTGAGCTGTTCTTTCTGATGGACTTTGGCTATTGTAGTTTCTTTCTGATTCTGCTTGTGTGTCTTTTACTATCTCTGTTGGGTGGGGTTCCCCTCTTAGAATTCGCTGTAGGGCTGGTTTTTCATTCACATACTCCTTTAGCTCCTCTTTGGTGTGGAAAGATCTGGTTTTCCCTTTGAATGTGAACTCCAATTTCGCTGGATATTTGATACGAGTTTGCAAATTGTTAGTCTGAAGTACTTGGATGGTGTTCTTCCACTCACTTCGTGCTTGGTAAGTTTGTGTAGATAAGTCAGATGTTATTCAAATCCTCTTCCCATTATAGAAGGTTTCTTTCTTCGCTTTGGCTGAATTCAGAATTTGCTCTTTAATCTTCAGGTATGTAGTCTTGAATATTATGTGCCTTGGAGTGGCTTTCCTGGGGTCTGGCCTGCCAGGTATCCTATAGGCTTCGGTTATCTGGATGGGGTCCCCTGTGAGATTGGGGAAGTTTTCTGAAATAACTTTATTGAGAACATGTTTAAGCTGTCTGCTCTGGTATTTGACTCCTTCTTCTATTCCAGTTATGCGCAGATTATATCTCTTGTCTTTGTCCATTAGTTCCTGGATTGGTCTGCCCTGAAGCTTCACCTTTTCTTGGAGTGTGGTCATTTTCTGGTTGTTGTCGGCTGCTTCATTGTCCAGGCGAGAGATTCTGGATTCCATATGGTCCACTCTTTGTGTTATGGTTTCAATTGCGGAGTTTATGGATGTCAGTGAGCTATTTATGGTTGTCAGATCAGCTCTGATCGTGGAAATTTCTTCCTTTAAAGAGTTGTATTTTAAATCTGTTTTTTCATGCATTTCAATTCTCAGGATGTGAAAATTTTCTTTAAAGGAGGCTTGCATTGTATCCATTTTTGCTTCCATTTCTTTAAAGGAGGCTTGCATTATATCCATTTTTGCTTCCATTTCTTTCTTGGCTTCCTGGGTGTCCTTCCAGATTTCCGCTCTAAACTCCTGGAATTGTTTACTGATTTCAATTCTGACATTTTCCATCATTCCTGTTAACATGGCCTCATTTGGTTTTTTAATCTCCATCTTCTCTTCAGTCGTGCTGCTTTTTGGAGCTGGCGAGTTGGCTTGCTGTGTTGGCTTGCTTGAACTGTGTTATGTTTCTTTGTGATTTGTGCATCTGGAGATCTGTGGATTGCTTCTCAGATTTGGTTTGTAGCTCTGTGTAGGTGTGTCTATGGCAGCAGGTGCTGCCGCTGTGGCCCCGCCCACGAGTGCAGGGTACGCCTACCAGAGCGTGTGTTGTCGCCCGGGGCCCCGCCCTTCTGTGCGCTGTGCACAAGCTGCAACAGGCTTTGGCGCTGTGGCCCCGTCCACAGCGGGGTACGCCTCCCAGAGTGAGCCCCGGGTTGTTGGGTTGTGTTTGCGCCCTCCCACGAGTTCGTTGGGGTGGGCCGTATGTGTGGGGCCCAGTGGGATCGAATGTCCGGGCGTGGATTAGCACCCTCAGACCTCGCCTCCGCTGCGAGGGGGGGACGTGATCAGGCCCAGGTATCCCTGCTGTACTGGTATTGCCCACCAGCACCTGTGATTTTAGTTGTAAGAGTCTGCGAGGTCCAGGTGCGAGGTGGGGCTTGCACTGCCGGCCGTCCTCCGGCCCCTGTTGGGAAGGGGGCGGGGCCGGTTCTGCCAGTTCAGGAACCTGTGGGGCCTTGGGGCTGCTCTGCCCTTCCCCTGCTAAACTGACTTCCCAGCGCCTGATGGGAGCTCCCCGCCTGATTTGGGGTTCTTTGTTCCCTCAGGGTGAGGAGGGGGAGGGAGGGGGAGATATAGCTTCTTTGTAGGGTTTGGGTCTCTTATAGCTGGTCTCCTGATGGGTGAGGGGATAATGGGGGACTCACTGATGCTGCATTGTGTGTGTGTCCCGTACAGCCGTTGGTCCTTCAGGGGGTGGCGAAGTGTCGTGGTGGCTTACCCGGTTCCCTCCTTCTGCTGGGCTGGGTTCCCCTGTCCGAACCCGGTGTGGACCCGAATTTCTCGTCGCTGCCGGTGTGTGTCTTGGTCCGCACCCTCCCTAGTGACCGTGGGGTCTCCCGTTATCTGAATTCTGCGCTCCCGGCAGCCTGTCTGCCAATAGCCGGGTTCCCCTTTCCCAGACTGGCCCTGTTCGGGCCAGGGTCGGCTTGGTGCGGGGAGGGTGCCCTGGAGATTCTCCGGCTCCGTGTAGGTTTTCGGCTCTTCTTTTTTGCTCCTTTTTGTTTTCCTGCATTTCTCCACTGCTTCTGGCTGCTGATTTTGCTGGGTTCTTGATGGGGTGTTGGGTGTTGAAGTTCTCAGCTCGCTATTCAGTTGGGGCGAGTCGGGGTGCCTCTCTACTGTGTCAGCACCAGAAAGATAGCCTCTTTAACAAATGGTGATAGCAACACTGGTTCAGTACTTTCAAAAAACTAAAACTAGATCCTTATATATCACCCTGCACCAAAATCAATTCCAAATGGATCAAAGACCTCAAAATAAAATAGATACCCTGAAAACACTACAAGAAGTAGGAGAAACACTTGGGCTTCTTGGCATAGGACAAGACTTTCTTAATAAAGGCCCACAAGTGCTACAAATCAAAGAAAGGATGGACACATGGGACTGCATCAAACTGCAGAGCTTCTGCAGGGCAAAGGACATATCTTGCAAGATAAACAGAAAGCCCACAGATTGGGAAAAGATCTTTATCAGCCATACAATGGACAAAGGCCTCATATCTAAAATATATGCAGAACTAAAAAAATTACATTCCTCCAAAACGAAACTGCAAAGAACCAACAGCCCCCTCAACAAGTGAGCTAAAGTCTTAAATGGAGACTTCTCTGATGAGGAAATGAGAATGTCCAAGAGACATATGAAAAAGTGCTCTACATCACTGGCCGTAAAAGAAATGCAAATCAAAACAACATTAAGATTCTACCTCACCCCAGTAAGAATGTTCTTTATCAAGAAAACTAACAATAACAAATGCTGGAGGGGATGTGGCCAAAAGGAAAGCTACTTCAGTGTTGGTGGGAATTCAAACTGGTTCAGCCACTCTGGAAAGTGGGATGGAGATTCCTCAGAAGGCTAAACCTCGAGCTCCCATGTGACCCAGCAGCCCCACTTTTGGGCATCTACCCAAAAGACCACAAACAAGAACACACTAACGCCACCTGCACAACAATGTTCATCACAGCATAATTTGTCATAGCTAAAATATGGAACCTACCCAGATGCCCCTCAGTAGATGAATGGATCAGGAAAATATGGTACATATATACAATGGAATTTTATGTCTCTCTCAGAAAGAATGACTTTGCCCCATTCTTAAGTAAATGGAAGGACTTGGAAAAAATTATACTAAGTGAAGTGAACCAGATCCATAGAAACATGGAGTCTATGGTTTCCTTCATAGGGAATAATAAGCACAGGTTTAGGCTAGTCTCAACAGAGCATCACAAGAGCCTAATAGCTATGCCCCTGTGAATGTATAAGATGATGGTAAGTGAAATGAACTCCATGTCATGGAAACGACTGTTATATCACTGTTGTAATTACTTTCAACATGCCATGTGAAACTGTAGCTTCTTTTGTTGATTATCTTCTTGTATCCTTTTCTGTGGTTGTACAGGTGCTATCAGTGTATCTCATCTGAATACACTGGATACTGTATATACTGGTATTCAAACTAGGGAAGTGAAAGGGAATATCACAATTGAGAGACAAAGGATAAAAATACAAACGACTCCAAAATCAATGCTTGCAAAATCATTTGGTGTAAACCAACTGAACAGCTTATGGGGGGAGAAGGAAAGGGAGAGAGGGGCTTGGGGAATGAGGGAGGAGCTAACAAACAGTACAAGAAATGTACTCAAGGTCTAACATATGAAACTGTAACCTCTCTGTACATCAATTTGACAATGAAATAAAAATAAAATAAAAAAAGAATGGGTCTTCAACTCTCCCATAGCTATGTGTGCATGTTGGTGGCTGCCTGTCTACTTTCCTATTCTTTAGTTGGAGATATTAACTGAAATTACTGGTCTAATCAGTGGGTAGATTATATTCTTGTTTTTCTCAATTAGGCTAGTTGAGTACCTTTGAGTCAGAGTGTTGACCAACATGCTTGAAGTATATGACCTAATCTCATGCACCGTGTACACAGAGGAAAACAAGTAATAACAACCACCAATAAAAAGAAATCTGGTTAGAGATTAAAAAAAGGAAAAACTACATTGTCTGCAAGAAGACCAACAATCATAGTGGAGGTAATAATATACAATAAACCAAATGATTTAATGATAAAATTGAGAGATAAACATCAAAAACATTAAGAATTAGAAAATTCATGGGGGCTGGTGGCTCATGCCTGTAATCCTAGCTACTCAGGAGGTGGAGATCTGAGGATTAAAGTTTAAAGCCGACCCAAGAAGGAAAGTCTGTGAGACTCTTTTCTCCAATTAACCACTTTTAATTAATCACAATTAAACTGGAAGTGACACTGTGCATCAAGTGATAGATTGCTAGCCTTGAGCTGAAGAGCTTGGGGACAGTGCCCAGGCCCAGACTTCAAGCCCCACGATGACAGAAAAAGAGAATTAGAAAGTTCAAGAATGAGAAAAGAAAGCAGTAAAGAAAGGAAGTAAAATAAATGATATAAACAGGGATGGGAATATGGCCTTGCGGCAAGAGTGCTTGCCTCGTATATATGAAGCCCTCGGTTCGATTCCCCAGCACCACATATAAAGAAAATGGCCAGAAGTGGAGCTGTGGCTCAAGTGGCAGAGTGCTAGCCTTGAGCAAAAAGAAGCCAGGGAAAAATGCTCAGATCCTTAGTCCAAGCCCTAGGACTGGCAAAAAAAGAGAAATAATATAAACAAAGAATATAACAACAGCTGCAGCAAAGCATTTAACATGCATTTATATAAGTTTCACAATGGAACCTATTTGTATAATTAATGTATGCTAATAAATTTTTTACAAAGAAATAATATGGGAGTAAAAATAGGAAAGAAAGGAAGATGTCGGGCTCATGCTTTTCACCACTCCCTTTCTCACCCTCTCTCCTGGTCACCCAACCCGCAGGTAAGGCCGGGATGGGGTGGGAGAGCCAACACTGACCTCACGTGCACGCGGCCGAATGAGAACGCTTACCCACCTCCTTACCAGTAAAGAAAGCCAGGCTTACGCGGGTCTCGGAGAAGCTTCAAGAGCTATCTGATTTATTAAGGCAGGGGTAAAGGGAAGTGATAGGGAGGGAAGGTGATCGGCCAGGACGCTGATAGGCTGGGAGCTTATCACATGACCCCCTCATGAGCTAACGTCACTCGAAAGCGCCGGGCCAGGGAGAGACTGGGGGGCGCCTGGGCTGGCGAGAAAGTTGGGGGCTGGGTGCAAAGCCGGTTCTTCTGGTTCCGGACCTAGAGAACCGTAGCCTGCTTCCGCATTCCCCCAGGGCTGGGGGGAAGGGCGGCGTCTAGGGTATGCTCTCCAATGCCCTTCACCCTGAAGTCCATAAAGCTGGACCCCAACAGGAAAATATATTTATATAAACAAAAGATCCTTAAAATTTTTTCAGTATTAAAGCAAGAGGGTAAGAGAGTAATAAAAATGGATAAGGAAAACAAGATATATGGATATAGGCCTACTGCCTTTATAAAGATAAACGTATATAGAAACCATATACCATATACAAAAGACATTGTAACATTAAATGAAAACATTGTCTGTTGTGATGATCAACTGTGTAGGCAAGAGTAGACTTTGGCTCCTTGCACCAGAAAGTTCTTTTTTCTCTGTCTTCTTTGAGTGTGTACTCGTTGGAGATAGCAGACTTCGTTACTCATCCTTTATTTTGAACTTTTTGTTCTTTGTCAGGTGACCATTGGCAGTGTTTGAGTCTAATGCCAGTTAGAATAACTTGCAGCTGCCCTGCTTGCCAGTAAGTGCTATCACAGAACTCAGAATTCTCCTGCCAGAAATTTATTCCGGAGAGATTTGCTCAACAAACTTCCAGTGCTAGGCTGACAATGGAAATTGTACTGTATCTGGATTTCTGGCATCCTTTGAGAAATTCATTCAAGAGACCAGGCAATTATCGGGCTTGGTTCAGTTCACTATCCATGTCTCTGGCATTCTGACACAACTCCTACCCTATTCAAGTATCTATGTCTCTTCACTCCTCTGAGTTTGTTCAGTTAGCCATGTAGTTTCCAGCTTTAAAGAAGATGTCAGTCCTGCTCTCTTCCATGTCAACTGATTCTCACAGCATACTGGTTTGGTACAGTGGTATTCCTCTAGGGCTAAAATGGGTCTCAAGGTAATTGCTTGCTCAGACTTTGAAACAAGGTTTACTGCATGTGCCTAGGAACAGAAAAAGTTCAGTCTTTTGCTTCCAAGCATTTTAAGTAACAAACAAGTGATCTTAGACATGGCTTTCTTAAGATAACAGCACTATAGCTATATGTTGGGAAGTACAGAGAATTTGTTGGTATTAGCTTATTTTACATATAAGCAAACAGCTGTGGGCACCCTGACCTTCAGCGCTGCCTCACTTTCTGTGGTAGTTGGGTTACTGGGTTTATTCTTTCCTGTCTAGTACTACATTGTTTACTGTGTCATACCACAATTGGACCAAGAGAGCTCCCTCTCTTTCTCTACCCCAGTATTCAGAGTGTCTGCCAACAATTCAGCATCCATTCAGTAAATACTTTCTAATTACAACATACAGAGAAGCAGTCACTGTTGAATCCTTGGTCTCTGGGACATAGAAACTGCCTTACAGTGAATCAGGAAAGGAGATACAACAGGTAACATTAATAATATTGAACCTAGACCTAGAAGGCAGGCCTGTATAGGAAGGCCTTAGGAACATACTGTTAACTGACTTATTATCCCGTAGAAACTTTATAGCATGCCTTTCATGGTGCCTCCAAACTAAAAGTTAAGTGCATTCAGCACAGATAATTGAGCTGTTGTAAGAGAACCAAGAGATTCTCATTGTTACCTACTTTTTGACTTTTTTCTAATTATATTTCCAATGACAAATGGTCTATATATCTCAGTCAATTATAAAGATTTCTCTGTGCCCACGAAGAAAATATGAAGGGTATAGTTTCTGAACATACATGTCAAAACCTATCACAGCTATCAGACAAATAAAAGGAGTAAATGCTTGGATGCTTTGTTTTGCCTGATTATTTCACTTCAAGATTTCTGTAGTTAGGCATGCCCTTCTTCATATTTTACCTCAGTTAAATCTGTTGTCTAAAATATGATTCTTTGGGTTAATAGAAACACTTTGTAGCAGCTTCCAGTCTCAGTGTTGCCACTTTGCTTTCATTAGTCCTCTGGCCCCTATTATCTCTAATGCCCTTCAAAAAGTTCAGACCTAAGAAAGACCGTTCACCTTGGGGAAGTTTCTAAAGTGAGTTTTCTTTACACCTGTGGTTTTCTGTGTAACTATGGTTTCTCTTGGTTTCTAACCAGCACAGTATACAAGGTTTTCTCATGTAACTACTACTTTAACCTCGCATTCTACCTGGACCAAATCCTTAAATCTTTCCTACTTAGGGTTATTTTCTAACTGGAGTCATAGTTCTCTGTTATTTTTTCTGTTATCTTAGGGAACTATTGTTAACATAAGTAACTTTGTGTGTGCATGTTTATATGTATGAACACAAGGGTACATAGATGGAAGTCACATAAATCAGAAAAGTACTTGCTCAATCAATTTCTGCTCTAAGAGCAAGCTGAAAGATTGACAAATCTTTACTATATAATAATACTGTAAAATAATAAGCCAGGTACCAGTGGCTCATGCCTCTAAACCTAGCTACTCAGGAGGCTGAGATCTGAGGATCAAGGTTCAAAGTCAACCAGCAGGAAAGTCTGTGAGACTCTTATCTCCAATTAACCACCAGAAAACCGGAAGTAAACTAATAAATAGATAAGCTAGAAAGTCCATGCAGTCTTAGTTTCAAGTCTTCTCTATTCTGTGGCACAATGACAACTGGAAACAATATGTAACTAAACAAATAAATGTGTCTGCATTCTTAAGAACTTTATTTGCAAAAATAAGCTGTAAGCAATATTTGGCTCACAGGCCAGAGTTACCTGACCTCTATATCTAATCCACTGAAACATTTTTTACTTTTTATATAGCTTGATGAAGTACTGATAATGACGGTAGAAGTGGTGGAGGTTGTGGTAGTGATAATAATTATGATGGTAGTAATAATGATGATAATTAACTTCTATTGAGCAATTACCATATATATATAAAGATTCATACTGAGTACTTTCTCATTTTTAAATCATTTATTCTTCATATGAGGTCTATGGAGTAGATCCTATTTTTACTCATCTATAACAAAGAAATTGAATTGTGGAATTGCTAAGTTGGAAGTTGAGTGAGTAAGGAAAACAACAAAATGAAAAAAGAAATGGAAGAATATTAAAATAAATGGAATGGCGTCTATGTTCATGGGTTAAAAGAATTCATTTTAATCAAGATTTTATAGTAATTAACACAACTTAAAGATTCAGTGAAAGCTCTGGGAAGATATAAATCACTCACATAAATAGGAAATATTCTGAATTTCATAGGGAACCATGGCAGAATCCCAAAATACCCAGTGTAATCTGGAGCAAAAACAACAAAGCTGAAGGCTCTGGTACAGAATAGATTATCCAGAAACTAGCCTCATATTACTTACAGCTAAGTGGATTTTGACAAAGGAGCCAAACATCGAATAGGAAATCACAGACATTTCAATAAACAATGCCAGGAAAAAAACTGGAATCCATGTGCAGAAAAACAAAACTAGATCACCATTTTTCACCAGCAACAAGTAACATTTCTAAATGGATTAGAGACTTAAATTTTAGACTAAAAAGTAATAAACTAGAGGGGACAGCTCAGGAAATTGACTTGAACAAAGATACTTTTGGATATGACCCCAAAAACACAGGCAATAAAAGACTGACAGATGGTATTACATCAGACTGAGAAACTCTATAGCCAAGGAAATAATCAACAGAACTAAGAGGCATCCTATAGAATGATAGAAAATATTCACAAACTAAGAACAGTCAAGTAAATCAATTTTAAAACACACTCAAGACCTGTGTAGATTTTTCTCAATATTCATAAAAATATTCCTAGGTATAGGAAAAATACTAAATATTATTAAACATCAGAAGAATGTAAATTAAGAAAAACCACAAGAATTCACCTTACCTCAGATAAAATGTTTATTATTGAACAGGATGGAATATTGTCAAGATATGCAGAAAGCAAAATAATTTTACACAGTTGTTAAGAAGGTAAATTAGTATAGGTACTGTGGAAAATAATATGGAAGTTTCTTTACAAACTAAAAATTATAGTTTCCACATGACTTAACAGTTCCTATATTCAAAGCAAATGAAATTACTATACCATTACAATAACTAGAACATGGAATCAACCAACCTTCATGGACATCAATGAGCAAATAACTAAAAAAATACAATACATATGCAATAAAATATTATTAGCTTATAAATGCATAAATACCATTTATTTATGTATATCTGAAGACCATTGTATTAAATGAAATAAGTCAAAGAAAGACAAATACTGTATCTTGGTTTGTAATCCTTCTGATACATGTCCAGGAATAGAATTGATAAATCATATGTTAAATTTTTTGAAAAACCTCCATATTGGTTCCAGAGTAGTTGAACAAGTTTATGTATCCACCAGCAATGTATTATGGTCTCTTTTTGCCTAAATCCTCACCAGTATCCGTTATTGTTTGTTTGTTTTTGATAATGGCCATTCTATTTGGGGATAGGTTTAATATCAAAATTGATTTTACTTACATTTCCTTTATAGCCAAGGTATGGGATCAGACCAGATGTCCCTCAATGGACAATTTGATCAAGAAAATTTGGTATATATTCACAGTGGAATTTTACTAATCCATTAGAAAGAATGCTGTTGTACCAGTTGTAAAGAAATGGAGAGATTTGAAAATTTTATGTTGAGTGAAGTCACACTCAGAGATGGAAGCTAGATTTAACTTATAAACTTATAAGTACATTGGATGGTATGCAAGTGAATACAAAAGTATTAACTGGGGCTGGGAATGCGGCTTAGAGGTAGAGTGCTTGCCTAATATACGAAGCCCTTGGTTTGATTCCTCAGTACCACATAAAGAGAAAAAGTTGAAAGATGTGCTATGATTCAAGTAGTAGACTGCTAGCCTTGAGCAAAAGACCCTCAGGGACAGTGCCCAGGCTCTGAGTACATGGCCCAGAACCTGAAATATGGTAAATTTAAGGGAGAATACAAATAGTACAATTCATTAGAAAAGCATAGTTCAACAAAATCGGCACCAGGAAGCAGGTACTAGAAAGGGATGAGGTGCAGTCAATGGGAAAAAGGTAGATAAATGAAGAGGAGAAGAGGGAGGAAATGTAGTTAAGAATTTAATATATATTTTACAAAATTAAGAAGAGTGAGGGATGGAGTATATAGAATATAGAATTTTGAAAGGTGAGAACTTTGAAAGGGGTGACATTGATTAAGGTGCATTGTGAATATTTACCAAAGTTTCTTGATCCATTCATCCACTGAGAGGCATCTGGGTTGGTTCTATATCTTGGCTGTGGCAAACAGTGCTGCAATGTACATGGTTGTGCTGGTCACTTTACTGTGGTGTTGTTAGTATTTTATTAGTTCAGTGCATAGGAGTGGAGTTCCTGGGTCACAGGAAAGCTCTATGTTCAGTCTTTTGAGAACTCTCTGCTTACTAGAGTGATTGAACAAGTTCACCTTCCCACCAACAGTGTAGAAGAGTTCCCTTTTGGCCACATCCCCACAAGCATCTGTTCTTGATAGTTTTCTTGATAATGGCCATTCTAACTTGAGTGAGCTAGACTCTCAATGTTATTTTGATTTGCATTAATTTTATGGCTCGAGATGTTGAACATTTCTTCCTTTATCTTTTGTTCATTCTTCTTCTGAGAAATCTCTAAGTCTTTAACCCATTTATTAATTGTGTAGTTGATTCTTTGAGGATTTATTTTTTGTGAGTTTAATTTTTGAGCTGTAAGCATATTTTATATATGAGACAATTGTCTGATGCATGGGTGGTAAAAATCTTTCCCCATTCTGTGGGCTTTCTGTATATCTTGTTAGGTATGTCCTTTGCTGTGCCAGAATGCTTCAGTTTGATGCAGTCCAATTTATCTAGTCTTTATTAGATTTATTGTGTTTCTGGATCTTTACTTGCAAAGTTTCAACCAGTGCCTAGGAGACCTAGTGTTTCTCCTACCCGTTCCTGTAATATTTTCATAGTATCTGGCCTTACATTGAGGTCTTTGATCCTCTTGAATCAGAAAGAATGATATTGTACCATTCATAAAGAAACAGAAAGACATGCAAAGAGTACATTAAGCAAAGCAAGCCAGACCCAAAGAAACAGGTTGCACGCTTTCCCTCATTTTTAATAACTAGAATGTGCCTATAAATCTACAAGTGAAAACACTGGATTGTAAAAAAAATACACTGGGACATGATAATTCATACCAATCTGTAGATAGTAACACAGTGAACCCAGAGGAGAAGACAGTATTCATAGGAGCAGATCACAAATGCCCAATAGCATATGATCATATGATATTTTATGAAATGAACTTCAAGAAATGGAAACAAGAATTTTTTTTATAATTTCTGTTTTTCTTTTCATTTTGTATGTTAGTATATTTGTCTTTGGGAGGATAAGGGGAAACACATAGAAAAGGTGGGACAATGGGGGAACAAAAACAACACTGGTCTTCACTAGACACTATGTAGGAAATGAACTATACAACTTAATGAGGACAGGAGGTAAAAGGTGGGAGATAGCAAGGGAAGGATTGACATGGTTCAAAATTAAATGTACTTATTACCTGACTTACGTAACTGTAATCCCTCTGTATATCGTTTCTATCAAAACAATAACATAAAAAAACAAAAAAGATGCATTGTATTCATAAACTCCTTTCTTCAATGGTAACATTATACAACTACTTAAAGAAAATTTTTAGAAAGTTTAAAAATGAAAGATAAATACCACACAAACTCACTTATATGTGAAATCTTAAAAATTGATCTCATTAAGGTTGAAATTTGAATTGTTACCAAAGAAAAAGATGAGTAGGGGTGGGGTGGGGGAAGGAAGGTACTAGGCAATTAGCACAATTTTACAGTTATACAGGAGAAATAAAATTTGACCTTGTAACTTGGGGGGGGGATTTAAAATGATGGATCATATATATCAAAAGAAAAGGTTTCAGATGTTCTCACCAAATGAATTGATGCAATTTTAAGGTGATAAATATGATAATGACTGACTTAATAACTTCTGGATATATGAATGAATCCTGTAAATATATATGATTACTTTTGATAATCCAAAAATTAAGAGTAATATTTAAAGTATATAGAGAATAATTGGGTTTCATTCTTGGCTCTGAAGATCTAAAAGTCACATAGCCTCTCTAGGATCCCAGTTTAGTTTTTCTGTAAAATAGCAATAAAAATAATTTCTTCCTTATTTCATCTAGATAAGTACTGTAATAAATGGATAGAAAGTTATTTATACAATGTAAAATGCTTTCGAATTGCACTGTTGTTGTTACAGTGATTATGCCTTGTCTCATTGCAAAAAGGACTTGAGATGAGATATTACTAGTGTATTGATAGTATACTTACCCACATTCTTCTCTATTCTCCAAACAGAAATAGTTACTCATAGTGGGCATGAGTATTTGTAAGGCTGACTCATATCAAATAGGGCAGAAACTCTGTCTTCCTTATGGGTAAGTTGGCTCAATTTGTGGTGTGTGTATGTGAGTCATCTAAAGAATATAAGGATGAAGTGAAAATTTGACTGTTGAAAAACTACTCAGTACCTTTAACTCAATTTATCCCACATCAGTCTCAATTCATCCCAAATGCGTCCTGCACATGAGCTCTCAATCTCAGTTAATAGCATAATAAAGCTCTTAGTAAACAAGCCTAGAAACATTCTTATTTCTTAGTTTTCTCCAACTTTCCCTATCCAAGCAACCTTAACGTCTCACTATTTCTGCCTCAAGCTTTCCTCACTTTTACACAAACATTATTATCTCCTGTTCTCAACTCCAATCTAGACATTTTTTTTTACTATTTTCATTGTTATCATGTAGGTCTTTCTTCTGCTTAGAACCCTTCAATCTCCTTGAAATGTCATCTATGATTTAGACCTTTTGTTATTTAATCCCCAACACCTCTCCCTTTAAAAACCTATTCTTCATATCTCAAGTCCCAGTAAACATTCATACCCTTCGTAACACTTTCTTAAGCCCTATCTTCCTCTGTACATATTACTTCATCATTTGGGATCATAGTCCATAAACTGAAATCATGTTTGTGTAAACTTATGTCCTCCATTGGGTTGTAAACACCTGAAGAGCACTGTAGCAGACATAATAATGGCCTTCCCCAAATCCTGTCTTAATTGCAAGAACCTGAAAATATTTTATATTTACAAGATGTATTACCCTTTGCTTAGCTGTGCCATAAATAACTCAGGGAACAGCTTAAGAGAGGAGAATTTATTTTTCTCAGTTTCAGAGGGCTCAGCCCATGATTGCTTGCCACCTATACTTGAGCAGAACATTATGGATTACTGGAGCATGCAGAGAAGATTGGCCACTTCCTGGCAAACAGGAAGCAGTGTAAGGAAATGACTAGGGATGGGGGGTATAACCTCCAAAGAGATACCCCCAGTAACCAACTTCCTCCAAGGGGATAAACCTCCTAAACTTTCCAGAGCCTCCTAAAAATATCACCATGAGGTGAGGACTTAAGGGCTCATTGATTGTGATGATAAAGAAAATGAGTTTAGACAACCTAACCAAAAGACCCTAGAAATCTAGGGTTTATTTACCTATGGAAGCCTTCATTCAAGAAAGTGTTCCATGAGAAAATTAGTGGCTCAAAACTTCATGGGTAAAAAACAAAACAAACAAACAAAAAACTTTCATGGGTTAGTGAATCTCTAAAATCTCCTCTACCTCTGATACTGAACAAGCCAAGCTAGGATGAGAGCTGTGTGTATCAGTGAAAAGCTTACACTTTTGATTAGAATTGCCTGAGTTCAAAATTTCTTTTTTTCTGTTCAAGTGTTGTTACAGTTCTGTGATATGTTCAGCACTGACTTTTTTGCTATATCTTAAAAGATTTATTCCAATTTCTATACTTTAAGATTCATGTCTTTTAACAATGCGGAAAATGATCAACAAAACAAAAATAGAAAGAAAATCCCAGCCCTGACATGATATAACCGTATATGTTCGTGATGCTTCTTAAGTTTCTTCTTTTTCTTTCTTTTTTTAGTACGAAGGCTTGAACTCAGGGCCTGAGCACTCTCCCTAAGATTCTTTGGCTCAAAGCTAGCACTTTACCACTTGAGCCACAGCGCCATTTCTGGCCTTTTCTGTTTAGGTCGTAGTGAAGAATGGAGCCCAGGGCTTCAAGTATATTAGGCAAGCACTCTAACCCTTAGCTATATTCCCAGCCTTCTTAATTTTTATATACATTTTCTAATCTAAAATCAGGGAGAGTAATATTACATATGTCTTTTCTTCCCAAAGTTTTATGAATCAGAGTTATAATGGACAATTTTGTTTAGCATACATGAAATACTTAGACATATGCCTACTACAAAAGTATTCAAAAATGATGTTTGTGATACATCAAAAAAGAAAAAAAATGTACCTGCCTTAGAGAAGGTTTCCATTGTAGTTACTCATGAACAAATGAAACCTGCTTTAGAATGCCCTCAACCTTACTACTTCACTTATTCCTGGAAGATGAAGAGTAGTTGGAGGGGAAATTAATTGAGCCACACACCTATTTATCTTTCTCACATTTCAACAATGAAATTCTCTTTCTGTCACTGTACAATTTGCCTGACATACAAGTTTAACATACAAGGTTAAAAGAAAATTAAGAGCATAAAGTAGTTGCAAGGCTTCCTCACTTGTGCTTGGGTTACTAGAGGGGAGCAAGAAATATGCACTGAAATGAATTGAAATGTAAACAGTAAGAAGATTCAGCTCAGATGGGCAGTCAATAGTTACATTTAACTCAAGGTGATATTTCCTTTGGTCGAAATGTTAAAAGGGTGTCCTCTTATGCATGCATTAGCATATCATGGAAGCTTGTACATAATGTATATTCTCATGTGCTGTTTTTCACATGGCTTACTACTATACTTAATCTTAAAGAAGAGCAGTAATGGGTAGCAAGGAGGGGGCATAGAGGTACATAATGATAACAATAAAATGGAACAAGACTGCTTATATTTCAAATCTCAAGTCAAATGCTTAGTGATAATATGTTTTTAAGCAAATTATATGGATTCTCTGTCCCTCAGTTTCTTCATCTACAAAATGGGATAACTAGCAGCACCACTTCAAAACTTTCCTGTGAGAATAAGATGACTTTTATAAAATGTCTAATACAGTTACTGAAATATATAAGTATGAAATAGATGTTAATTATCTTATTATTAGAGACTTTAAAATGTTGTCTCCTATTGAAAGTTGCGGAAGAATAAAGACTATGCCACGTTGCTCAAGATAGTTAGGCAGCAGAATATTTTTGGTTTATCAGAGTAAATTTGTCAGGCAAAGGAGATAACAAATAGAAATACGAGAGTCAGAGAAAAGGGCTATAATAACCACATGCAACTGAAAACCACAATTTTCAGTAAGAAGCTCTTGTTTCAAGACCCCATAATCATCCCTACAAGATATGATTTTCTGCCCACTAGTGAAGGCCAATTACCATTTCATAAAGGTAACCTACTCAATGTTTCCCCCAAATAATTTGTGGTTGAAGTTATGCTCCTGATAAAAATGGTATTTATATTCTGCCTTCAATAAATTAGGTGATTGGGATTAATGATAGCAAAGAGTTTTATGTAGATCAAGAACCAGGAGAACTTGAACTTACTGCTTGAATGAAAGTAATCAATGATTGCAAATTTTTTTTGCAAACTTTTTTTGAGTTGATAGTAAATGTGGCTGTCCTCTCTTCAAATAACAAGTTTTTGATGTACACTAGCGTGTATATATTATCATGTCACTCTCCTATCTGGAAATTTCTGTTTTAATCATAGAGGAGGATATTAAGAGTTAGACACACAATCAGAGATCAGTTAGAAGGGGCAAAGTACAAAATCTACAACCAAAAAACAAAGATGAAAAAATTTTGTCTCATTAGAATAGAGAGATAACAAATGGAGGAGCATAATTCTTATCTTCCAGAAGCTGAAAGCTTATGCTGTAGACATGAAAGCTAACTTAGTTTGAAGCCCTAGAGATATCAAAGGTTAATATTAGGAATCTGTGGGAAGACATTACAGCTCCCATGAAGAACCTAAATACTGAATTTTGAAATAGAATGCAGCATGCTCACTACATATTAAATTATGATTTCCTTATTACTGGAAGAGTTTAAACAAAAAATAGAGTCAAAATCCTCTATGGCCAGACTCCACTTGTTCATGCCCATAATCCTATCTATTCAGAAGGCTAAAATCTGGAGGATTGACAGTCAAAGCCAGTCTAGGTAGAAAAGCCCATGAGACTTCATCTAAAAAATAACCAGCAAAAACAGAGCTGCGTGTGTGGCTCAAGTGGCAGAACAACAGCTGTGCAAGAAAGCTGAGCAAGAAGAAGGCCAGGAATTCAGTCTCCAGAACTGATATACACAAAATATTTATATATTTCTGCACAAATAGGAAGATGAAACTTGTTGAGATTGGTTTGGGAAGGGAGGAGGAAGAATGGTGGAAGAGGTGAGTCTGATGAAGGTACATTGTATGCATATATGAGATTTTCAAAATGAAACTTGATTGTACTACTAATTGATACTAATAAAAATATAAAAATATTTTAAAGAAGAAAACATATATAATGAACAAAACATAGAGATAATTTACATATCAGATGCCAGATATTTAAGAAAAATTTTGTCAGTCAGGCAGCTTGAACTCAGGGCCTGGGCTCCATCCTTGAGTTCTTTTGCTTAAAGCTAGTGCTCTACCATTTTTAGCCATAGCACCATTCTGGTTCTCTGGTGGTTAATTAGAGATAAACATCTCATGAACTTTCCTTTCTGACTGTCTTTGATCTATGATCCTCAGATCTCAGCCTCCTGAGTAGCTAGGATTACAGGCATGAGCTACTGCCACCTGGCTTGATGCTAGAATTCTTAAACCAGTGTCTGAAATAGATTTCAAGAAATTCACAAGTCTTAATGAAAAATACATTCTTATTTAATTTCTAACTAAAATTTACTCCTTCAGATGCGAATTTAAACAATTTAAGAGGGTAATTATAACTTTATCCTCAATATAGATCACAGATAACTTGGCATCACATTACACTTATTGAATGTCATTGGTATATCATGTATATATTTGTCTCTACTTTCAAATTATGTAATTATTGGACTTGCCACCAGAACTAAATTTTTATTTTGTTGAAAAAACTCAAATATTATTATGTAATTATGTTCAATACAATTATTCCTTTGTAATCATAGTATTTTTGTGTAATTGTATACTCACAAATATTATTCTGAAAGGAGATAAGGAACATTCACAGCATAAAGTATATTGCATTTACCCAGATTAGAATGTTGGCTTAAATAACTAGAACAAGTTTTCTCTAATCTTAAGATTCTAGAGAAGCTCATAGTGAAAAATGAGTTGGAGAACATAGAAAATGTTATGACTTGATCTCCTAGCTCTACCCTTTAATGACAAAGGACTTGGGGAAAAAATGCATATGATGTTTGAGGACTCAATGACAGAGCAAAAGAAGTTACATTCTTTAGTGGTTGGGAACAATGCCACGTTCCCTTGAATGTGATTATTAAGTTTTCTAGTTAATACTAGAGTAGATAAATAGATAGAAGCAATGAGATTCAACTATATGTTGATTAGGAGACATTCATTTTAACTTTCAAAATATGCAGACTGAAAGTGAAAGAATAAAATAATATATTCCACATAAAGAGAACGCACAAAGGGTAAACCAATGCAATTGTGATACTCAAAAGACAATATGTTTGAAATCAACTGTACAACTTGGGAGGATGGCAAATGGGAGAAAATGAGGAAAGGGATAACAAGTTTGACAGGAAATATACTCTATTTTAACATATGTAACTGTAATGTCTGTACATCACCTTGGCAATAAAACTAAATCTTGAAAAAAATGTATCCATTGAGATCCAGTGTGTCATGCCTATATTCTTAGCTACTCATGAAGGTGAGATCTAAGGATCTTGGTTTGAAGCTATCCTGGGCAGGAAAGTCTATGAGATGCTTTTCTCCAATGAACTACTCAGAAAAAGCCAGAAGGGGCAGAAGGGGCAGAAGGGGCAGCCCCAGAGTGACAGGGCATGCACAAGGCTTAACTGGCTAACACTGACTTCCAATGGAAAAAAGTCATGAGCTGAATAATGTGTCTACCTCTAGAAACTCGAAAGGGAGAGCAGAGCCCACTTGAATCTCTCTAGAAGGAGCACAGCCCTGCTGACAGCTTGATTATAGCCTTGTGTGGCCCATCTCAAATTGGAAGCACTCCAGATCTGTAAGACAATAAAGTTGTGCTGTTTTCAAAAAAAAAAAAGAAAAAAAGAAATCAAATGTAGCAGTAAAATGAGATAAGAATGATAAAGGTGCTAGCCAAGCAAAAGGCAGGAATATATATATTTGTGTGTGTATATACATATGTATGTATATACATATATATATATATAAAGAGGGTAATTATAACTTTATCAGCAATATAGATCACAGATAACTTGGCATCACATTGAATGTCATTGGTATATCATGTATATTTGTCTCTACTTTCAAATTATATATATACATATATATGTATATATAGATATATATCCAGTATTAGAACACTCAACTATACATAGCATATATTGAGAGTTCTAAAGGGATAGATAGATTTAAACAGAACTGAAGAATTTAACAGACCTCTTTTAGCAAAGGACAAACCATCCAGATATAAAATCAGCAAAGATCAAATGGACCTAATACAGATCAATGGAGTATTTCATCTGATGGTTACTAAGGACATTTTTTCTAAGCATCACACAGATTATCTTGCATAAAAGATCATATAACATATCAAAAATAAATCTCAAGAAATTTTTTAATTAAAAATTTCATATATTTTCTGACAACCAAGCAATAAAGCTAGAAATTAATAACAAGAAAACACCTTGGAAACTATAAAAACACATGAAAATTAAGCAAGTTACTTTTGAACAGTAGACAGATCAAAGAAAAAATTAAGAAGGAAATTTTTACATTGTTGAATGTAATAGATATGGAGACACAGCATTCCAAAGTTAATGGGAAACAACAAAAGTAATACTAACATGGAAGTTAGTGGCAATCAATGTTCACATAAAGGAAGTAGAAAGACCTTAGATAAACAAATTATCATTCTATGTCTAGTAATTAAAAACACAAGAAACAGCTAAATGCAAATTTTGTAGAGGGAAAGAAATAATAAAAATCAGAGCAAAAGTAAAGACTGAAAATACAAAAGATCAATTGAATCAAAGACATGCTTCTTTGAGAAGACAAAGGAGAGAAAACTTAGCTAGACTAAATAAAGGGATCACTAAACTAAAATCAATGAACAAAAGAGAAACATTACAACTGATAGCACAGAAATACAAAATAATTACAGATCATTTTAAACAACAATGTGTGAACAAATTTAACAAACTTCAAAAGTGGACAATTTCCTATACATAATCAAACTCTGAACAGTTTGTACATGGTATTAAATGAATCCTAATCGCTTTTAGTCCCTAAGAGTATGGTATTCAATGGTGTTCACCAATGCGCCAATATTCCTGGAGTTCCAAGTAAAAGTCAGATAATTGCCTAAATACTTTGGCCATCCGAATTGTGAACAAAAATCCCATGAGTAAAAAGTGTGATGGCTGGGATGAAGAACTTAAATCTCTTGTAGAAAAAGAAGCATGTCTCCCAATTCCCCCACTCCTAGAATCTCGCATCAGAGTTTTGGTAGTGGGGAAGAGTTGTTAAAAATTTTGTGAGGAACTGAGGCAAAAAGGCCTTGCCTTAGCTCTAAAGTCATTTTTCCTTACCCAAAGAGGAAGCAAGAAAACCAGAGTGTAAACTCAAAGGCTTCAAAAGCTTACAGTCAACGTCTATATATTTCATATTGCTATACAAGCCTATTTTTGGCACAATTCAGGACAATGTGAAGCTGGATGAAATGAAGTTTTTTCCACTTTCTATGTTCTCCTTCTACCCAATCATTGACTTAAAGGAACTCAATTCCAAATGTGTACTGATGAGGACTTTGTTATTCATCTCTGTAAACTGGAGACCTGAAAAGCCTTTGAGAAGGGAAGAATAAACTGATTGGGGAGTTATTGTTCATCTATACCTACTGTTTCAACTAGTCAGTTCAGAGAAACAACAAACAAAAAACAAAAGCATTGGACTGTGACTAGTTTGGTGCAAAGCCCATCAAGTTGCCCTATGTAGGCTCAGCCTGAGTTGAAGGAGCCAATCATCCAACCCTCTTCTATTTCATGGGATGTTAGTAGATGAAGGTGAATAAAAGCAGTTATAAATCCTGCTATTGAGAAAACCATGAGCAATGTTTTACCAGACCTCATTCATATAAATTGGATTTAGAGAGTCATCCCAAGGGCATGGCAAATCAGGACAATTCATTCTTACTAACTCAGATCTTTAGCGCTCTAAGGGTCCTTGGGAACTATGTAATGCAGCTTCTTTATTTTACAGATATGGACCCTGAGGCTCAGCGGATCTCATACAGAGAGCTAGTGACAGAACTCAGTCTAAAACTGAAATCTCCAGAACACTCTTATAGTGGATTATCCAAAGTGCCTGATTCTAGGGAATTTTTAGGAAAATATTTCCTCTGATATTCTGGGTAACACTAGTGCTTTATACTTCAAAGAATCTGAGTATAGTGATGGACATTCTTCTCTCTTCCACCTTCAAAATGCACATATTCAATATAAGCACCATTTTACATACGTTGTCGAGACCTATCAGACTTCTGGCTAGAAATATTTTCATAGAAGCACATTTTGATGGTTAGCTTCTACAATAGTCTGCAACATATCCTATTGCCATGAAAAATATTAAGACTTCAGAAAAATAGTCTCTCTTTGAGGCACTGTATTCATTCAACCTCTGCCATGCAACCCACCCTCAGACCACAAATCTGGGCCAGATGTGGCCATGTTTATTTTGAAAAGAGTTTTATTAAAAACTAAGGAAATGAAAAAGGTAAAAATAGAGACACAGCATATAGGAATCATCATTATGCCTATTTCTGATATCTAATATCCAAATACCTAAACCTTGATGACTAGCTTAAAAGAAGTATTCTAGATATGGACAGTATTCTATCTCACTTTCATGAAGCCCCAAAGCTATAAAATTGTCACTATCCAAGTTGCCATAAAGGTCCATATGAAACCAGTTTTTAGACGCTAGGCCCAACTCCAGGAGTTCCATATGAGGTCTGGCTATTTGCCTCTATATGCCAAATAAAGAGATATGGTGAACAGCAGAGAAAGAAAATTTATTGCATTGCAAATAGAAAAAGGTAGAAATTCAGTATATTTTCAATTATATTCAGGGTATGGACATGCACTCTATACTTAAGTAGACAGGCACTTGGGGACAGGAGACAAAAAAGATGGATAGTTAAAAAATGACCCAGGCATAGGTAAGCCCTGGTTGCTCAATATTTCAGACATTGTTTGGGGAGCAGTCCTAGGGAAGTTTTAAAAAAAAAAAACATAGCTGTCAGTATAAACAAGACATCACTGTTTGATGGGTGGTCTGTTCTGAGGAAGCACTAGTGTTCCTTAGGAGCAGTTTTAGTTCTCATGGAGGAGATAAGTCCTGTCCTCACCAGACTTCAAAGTAATTGCAAAATTATGTCAGAGGAAATTGCTTAGAGCAGAGACATATAGAAAATGGAAACAGGGATGCTAACTAGACTTTTCAACTGCTTTTAGTTAATTTGTGAACCCCAAAAAAAGCAACTTTTAAGGACTCTTACACTTAGAGGTTCTCCATTTTCCTTTCTAAAAGCTATTTGCTCTACTTCTATATTGGCCTCTGTAACTATGAGCTGTTCGCATAGTTGCTGCTAATTAAAAAAAATATTACTGCTTTTTTTGTCCCTATCTTATTGGCATATATTAGTGTATAGGGGGTTTCATTGGGTTATTTCCACATATATATACAAGGTACTCCAAACATATCCATGTTCTCCCTCGTTCTCTCATTCTCATTCTCTTCCTCACCTCTTGAAACAATTTCAATAGATGTGTGTATGTATATGTATATATGTGTGTACACATACACTATATATAATGGAAACCAACACTGTACCTAAATATGACCTAAAACCCTGAGTAAGAAAAACCGCTCTCTAAATAGGACTTCAGAATCATTGTCTACTATCATTTCTGTCCCCTACAAGAAGTTTTTTGTTTGCTCGCTTTTTTCTTCTTTATTGTAAAAGTGAAGTACAGAGGGTTTACAGTTTCACATGTAAGGCAAGCACATTTCCATTACGTATCCAACTTAATTCCTCCATCATTTTTACCCACCTACCGCTTCCCCATTTCTCTTCCCACCCCCCCCCACCGCCATGAGTTGTACAGTTAGTTTACACCAAATGGTTTTGTAAGTATTGCTTTTGAAATGCTTTGTCTTTTTATCCTTTGTCTCTCGATTTTGGTATTCCCTTTCCCTTTCCTCGTTATAATACATGTATATACAGTATCCAGGGTACTAAGATCAGATAGAGTGATACCAGGGGTAAATCCATGGGAAGGGAATATGAGAGAACAAAAAAAAAAAAAGAAGAAAAAAGGGTACAGTTTCACATGGCATGTTGAAAATAATTACAACAATGATATACCACTTGTTTCCGTATCTTGGAGTTCATTTCACTTAGCATCATCATGTTTTTTTTTTCTTTTTGTGTTAGTCCTGGGGCTTGAACTCAGCGGCCAGGACACTGTCTCTGAGCTTTTGTGCTCAAGGCTAGTGTTCTACCATTTGACCCACAGCTCTAGTTCTGGGTTTTGGGTGGTTAATTCAAGATTAGATTCTCATGGACTTTCCTGCTCAGCTAGATTTGAACTGCTACAATCAGATCTTAGCCTCCTGAGCATCTAGGATTATAAATATGAGCCACTGGAACCCACCAATAATCCAGTACAATTTTTTTCTTTCTCCTTCAGCCAAAGGTCTTGGATTTAATCCCTGATCCATGAAAATGACAATATTTGTCAAAATTTCATGGGATATCAAGATCCTAAAAAAGTGGATCTTCCAGGGTCAGAACTCCAGTAGTATCCTGACCAGTTCTAATATCTCCATGATCTCTTTTTCCATGTGTAAAAAAGTCCACATGCCAATTGAGTAGCAACTGCCTTGGATGCTCTCTTGAGAAGATAAAGTCATTTATGAACAAGATGAATTAATAAACACCCAGGAGAATGATCCCAGGCTCTTCTCCCCTTTGTGATACTTATTATTATCTAGCAGACACAATGTTGAATGTGAACCCAGCTGTGAGTTAGTTGGGGTTCCATCCATTTAGGAAAGATTCTAAGTTCTTGCTCAGCTAGTGTTTTCTCCTTTTCTGGACATTGAGTATCCCCAATCTGACCCAAGTTTCCACAATGCCTTTAATTATATGTATGCATTTCTAGTACTGACTCCTTGTGGTGACTTTTTGTGTGTTACAAATAGGTACTTCTTGGGGCTGGGAATATGGCCTAGTGGCAAGAGTGCTTGCCTCCTACACATGAAGCTCTCTGTTCGATTCCCCAGCACCACATATATGGAAAACGGCCAGAAGGGGCGCTGTGGCTCAGGTGGCAGAGTGCTAGCCTTGAGCGGGAAGAAGCCAGGGAAGGTGCTCAGACCCTGAGTCCAAGTACCAGGACTGGCCAAAAAAAAAAAAAGAAAACCAAATAGATACTTCTTGAATTCAGCCTTATACTAGGGCACATTGACCCAATTCATCTCAGCCAGACATCAACGTTGTTCAATGAACAGTCCTCCCAATTGTATGCAGAAGCTTTGTTGGCTCATTAATACTCATTGGCATGCATAATATGTGGATGTGCGCTCTTGGGAGCATTTACAACAGAACAATGTGGCTTTGCCACGTGGCAGAGTTGAAAACTTCCTCCTGGAAGTGCTTGATGTTCCCAAAAATAAATAAATAAACAAATGAGAGAGAGAAGAGAGGAAGGCAAAAAACAAGTCAATTATGAAATGGGAAGTTTGACAGAGTCTATGTCATTGACTGAGGTACATAAAGTAAAAGTAAGGAAGATGAAAGTAGAGAGAAAAATCAGAAAGAAGTAGTAAGCCAAGTATTGTACTAGGTGTTTCACAAGTGATCTTATCAATGACAATTTGTGGTCCTACAAGATAATAGCTCTTTTTTGACACTTACTTTTGTGCCATTACCAAAGCTTGAACTTAGGACCATGTGCTTACCCAGCTTGCTTGCTCACAACTGGTATTCTACTAATTGAACCCCAATTCCAGCCCAACTTTTTGCTGGTTAATTGAAAATAGAATGTCAAGGACTTGTTTCTTGAGCTACTTTTGAACATAATCCTGATCTGAGCCTCCTGGGCATCAATTTTTCAATATTTATTCTTTTTTTTTTTTGGTGGATTGTGGGTCTTGAACTCTTTCCTGGCTGCTGTCCCTAAACTCTTCAGTTCAAGGCCAGCACTCTACCACTTGAGCCATAGCGCCACTTCCTCAATATTTATTCTTAAGGATTAAATATACATAATATAAAATTTACCATTGTACTTGTAAAAGACAAACAAAATTAACTGGATTATACATTTTTAACTGTACAATTCAATGGCTTTAAGCACATGCATATTTTTTGTCAACCATCACCACTATTCATCTCCAGAACTCTTTTCATTTTGAGAAGCAAAAGACTATTTGAAATTATTTCTTAATAATCCACACCCCAGCCTCTAGCAACTACATTTTGTTTTTTATCTCTATGAATTTGAGAACTATAGATACTCTGTATAGGAATAATAATAATTTTGTTGACTGCTTTATTTGTTTATGATAATTTCTATAAGATTCATCCATATTGGAACACATTGAAATTTAATGTTCCATTTTGGGTATATATCATATTTTGTTTATTCATCCATTGACAGACCTTGGTTTTGGTACTTTTGAGTATTATGAATATGTTGCTATTAAATTGAGCATAGGAATTTCTCTTCAAGACCATGTTTTCAATTCTTCTTCAGTATATGACCAAAAGTAGAATTTACTATATACCATATGGTAATGTTATTTTTGATTTTAGAGAAATTGTTGTAGTTTTCCACAGCAGCAAAACTGTTTTACATTCCACACAGTGGTGCACAGAAGTCTAATTTTTTATAGCCTTGTCAATACCTTTATTTTCTAAGTGCACACGTGCGTGTGTGTGTGTGTATGTGCGTGTGTACCCAACGACCAGCACAAAAGAATAAAGAAAAAGATAAAGGAAAGAGTAGTGTTCTTCCATTGTGAGCTAATATCCTTTTGTGACAAGAGCATGTAACGTGGGAAAAGTGGAGAGTGGAGGAAGGGAAGAAATCCCAATGCTTCCACTGTCTGGATACTCATGCTTAAATAGTGTTCATTATCTCTTTCTTTTCTTAACAGTGTGATAGCTAAGCATTTCATGTAGATGTGGTTGCTTTAATTCTACAGCCAACAAATTAATAATCTATAGTCATTGCTTTATTTAACCCATCCATTTTAATTGATCTTTTTTGCCTCTTCTGTATTAATGTTATTTTTACAATCCTGTTTTTGTTCCTTTTGACATATTATCTACAACTATTTATATTGCTTTAAGCTTTCTTTAGAAATTATAATATATATTGTTAATGGGTCATAATTGGATCTGATGACATACTGTATCAGTTCATGTATACTACAAGTCACAGAAAAATAATCTTCTACTTCTACAATTTTCGGGCTTTCTGGTGTTGGTGTCATATTAAATTTCTACAGAAGATTCAAATCCCACAACAGAAGTTTTTGCTTTAAGCAATCAATTATCTTTTAGAAGAGATTTAAGTAATAATGAAAATTTGATGTGCATATAGTATTTCTGGAGGCCCAATGGCCTGATTACCATCTGGTATTGTTTCCTTTCTGCCTGAAAGACTTCCTCTTAACATTTCTTTTTTTTTCTTTTTTGTCAGTTGTTGGCCTTGAACTCTGGGCTTGAGCCCTGTCCTTGAACTTATTATGCTCAAGGCTAGCACTCTACTACTTGTATCCATAGTGCCACTTCTTGTTTTCTCATGGTTAATTGGAGATGATAGTTTCATGGAATTCCCTGCTCAGGTTGGCTTTGAGTGGTGATCCTGATATCTCAGCCTCCTGAGTAGCTACAATTACAGGTGTGAGCCACCAACACTCTGTTTAATATTTCTCATAAGGCTTTTAGTGTTTGTTTCTTTTGTTTAGACTTGTATCCAAGACAGGCCTTGATTTTGTGATCTTCCTACATCTACCTCCTCTTTTACAGGTAGGATTAAAGGCTTGTTCCACCATGCCCCATACAACGTTTCCTGAAATGTAAGCCTATGCCTAGCTAAATTTTTGTTGTTGTTAGCTTTTCTTTTTTGCTTCCAGGGATCGATCCCTGGACATTGTACTTGCTAGGCAATCATTTTGACAATAAGCTACATCCCAGCCCTTACCTACCTAATTCTTTTTCCATTGTGCATCTGAAAAAATGTTTATTTTACCTGTTTTAGCAAGATAGTTTCTCTGATCAAAGAACCCTTTATGGCTGTGTGCCAGTGGCTCATGCCTTTAATCCCATATATACATGTAAACACACATATATACACATATATATTAATACACACATACTTATATATTTGTATTTCAAACAGTACAGAAACAAATTTAATAAAAAATACATAGACAAATAAGTTAATACATGAATAACATGCGTTTAAAACAACTATCCTAATGGCTGTGAATAGTATCTCACTGTGGTTTAATTTTTCATTTCCTTCATAATTAAAAGGAGTTGTATTAGTGATTTGTATATTTTCTTTGGAGAAATATGTATTCAAGTCTGCTCACTTTATCTTCAAATCATTTTTAAAGTATTAAGCCCTACTGACTATAGTGAACATTTTATACACAAAGATTTTAATTTTGCAGCAATCCTACTCCTTTATCTTTTTTATTATTCCTGTTTATGGTTTTGGCATCATATCCAAGAATATCATTACCAAATAAGTGTCATGAACAGCTTCAAATTATAGTTATTAAGTTTAAGTGTTTGATCAAGTTTGAATTAATTTTCTGTAAAGAAAGGGTACAAATTCATTCTTTTCCAGGTGTATGTCCAGTTTTCACATCAGTTGTTAGAATACAACTGCTTCTCCTGTAAGTGGCTTTCCACCCTTAATGTGATTATCAACAGGAGGATTTGTCTTTGGGCTCTCTTGTCTACTTCACTTGTTTCTATGTCTAACTCTATGCTAATATCACAATATTTTCATTAAAATGATTTTGTACTAAGTTTTAAAATCAGAAATATGAGACTTCCAACTTTGTTTTTTAACAGATTATTGGTATTTTCTCATTTACTTATTATTTATTATTATCTATTATGGGATATTTGGTTTCATTGAGATTTTATAGGAATTTTTAGAGATTGGATATTAAACTGAATATTAAAAATATTCAGTGTTCCAATCCATAGTCATCTTCCAAGTTATTGTCTTTTGAATTGAAAAACCCTTTCAATGTTTTGCAATTTACAATGTATAAATATCTTATCTGCTTTATTGGCTTTATTTATAAGTATTTTATTCTTTTTACTATTTAACTACATTTAAAATACAAGGACAAGGAGGCTTGGAGAAGCTAAGAGCTATTTATATATTTGGTCACAGTAAGAATGAGGCTCTAATGGTTCTATTGACACTTTTATTGGTGCCAACTGTATTTATCATTCATACATTCCAACTGCCAGGGGCTCTTTAGACCACTGCTAAATGAAGCAAAATATAATGTAAAACTAAATCAATAACATCAACTGTAGAACCTCCCCCAAATCAGTGGTGAGGTGATTCAGTGGTTGGAAATTGGTTCAGCTAAGGACAGTGCTAGAAGCTTAATTCTTATATGGGGGCTTGCTAGTTTTGTTAGTTTTGCTTTTTTCAGTGGCTATTACAGACATTCTTAAATCTAGGACTAAAGCAAGCTACTGTTATAGAAATAGCTAAGTGAAGTATGTCAGGCTTAGAGAGACAAAGAATGTGTTGTTCCTCTCATGTGTGGAAGTCCCATCCATATTATAAATCTATATGTAAACAGAATTAGGTCATAGGCATATATACACAAACTTTAAAAGGTAGTATATGCAGAAGAGGATTCAAATGATGTAAGTTCTTTGAACAGCCACCTCAGAGTTTAATGAAATAAATACCAGGAAGCTGAAACGTGTTGTGGGCGGGAGTGAGGACAAAAAGAGGCAGACAAATGGAAGAAGGAAGGGTGAGTGAATGAAGTTATTATATTCAATGTCCATATGTGGAAAAATGAAATCTGGTAACTTGAGAGGCTGAGTGGGGTTGGGAGTGATGGCAGATAATGATGAAAGGGGTGACATTGATCAAGATGTATTGTACTCATAAAATGACATGTTGAATTAAAACTCTTTTGTAAAATTACGTAAAATAATAATAAAAATAAATAGGGAAGGGGAACAAACAAACCAATATTGGGTCTCAAAGACAGTTTAGTAGGGGAGTGTCACACTGAAACTGGTCCCAAATAAGAGTGATAGCTCATCATTCAGGAAAAGAAAGAAAACAGTGAAGCAAGTCATGAGATCGGTGAACAGTGCAGTGGATTGCAGTCTGTATCTTCAGAAATATAAAAGGAATTTCAGATAAAGGAGGGTGGTGAGTAGGATCCAGTTTGTTAATGTTAAGAAGATTGAGCTTGAGATGTGAATAAAATTAATATAAACTTTAGAGTGAGTGGTTTGTGTAGGAAAGTTTATATAAATATATCTTAGGAGTAATTTTTACACAAGACTTAATTTTCAAACTTCTTTATAGTATTTCTTAAAATCAGAGCTAAATGTCAAGGGGGACTGGCATAGCTAGGCTGCAGATAGAAGTATTACAACTGAGGCAGATTTATTTTTAGTAGTATTGGAATTTGAACTAAGGTCCTTTGGCTTAGGCATTCAATCACTTGAGCCACAACCCCAGACCTTTTTGCCTTAGTTATTTTTAGGTACACTTTTTTAGTCAAGTCCTGCCTGGACCAAAGTCCTCTTACTTTACTCCTTCCAAATAGCTGAAATGTCAGGCATATGCCACCATGCCCAATTTCTCATTCAGTCTTAACTACCATTTTTTCTAATCTGTTATGGAATGTAAGATTGGCCCTATGGCCACTTCTCAAGTTGGTTGAATTACCAGTATGAGCCATGGTGCCCAGTGGCAAGTAAAGATTTTGAAGAAATGGCTAATATTCCTGAAAATCTTGTCCGGTTAGAAGGGGCTGCCTAGAGGATTTGTAGTAAGTAGTGAAGGCATTCAGTAAGGGAATATCTGTAGTCAGACACAATTTGTCTTAATTTTACTTCTTCCCTGGAAGCAGAGAAATATTTTTCTGATCCTCAATCACTACCATACATTTTGTTCGAAGCCCCATGGATATAAAGGGTTAATTGGCAGAGTACCCTATGTTCCTTCAAAATAGCTCAGTTCACACAATACAGTGTCTATGTTCTGTATGCAATAGGTAGTGGTGATAGCTTTTATACACCACAAGCACAAGGCTCAGAATGTGAATACTGAGTCCTGTTTGTAGCTTTCTTCCTGGGCAGCTTATTTTCCATCTTAACAAAATATTATAAACACCCAGGAACTTTCTATTCTCCTTTTTCCCATTCTACATTGTGGAAGTCAGGCAGTAGCCTTATATGTGCCCCAACTGCTGGGCTTGGGCTCTCATAGTGTTGTCATGGTTACCCTCCACCTTCTTTAGTGACCACCCATTGCCTTCAGGGAAGAAGCTGGCCAAATACTCTTAATTTTTTTTCAAATAAGATTAGTTTTATTTTATTTATAAAAGGCTCCCACTTACTGCTTGCTTAGCCAGAGCCAGGGATCATGGACTAGAAGGAAGATAATAAAAGAGAGGCTGCTCCTGTGGATTTTTTTTCTGAGTCTTTGACACTGTACCTTCCACCCACCACAAGATCAACCTCCAAGTCCCTTTGCAGAGCCAATAGCATCATGCTGTGCAAAATGTAAAATGTGCCTTGTGTTCCTGGTTTTCCTGAAAGATCAGGTGCAACTAATCCACCCACTCCATGTCAGATATGATGCCAGTATGTACAGGACTATAAAGATTTGTATAAGAAGGTTTCTTCATAGAGAAACCTTAGGTGCACACATATATCTCATCCAACTACTCTCTCTTCCTCTACACATAGAACACCTTTCTCAGTTGCTGTAACCTATGGTTATATTTGGAGACATTTTCTTTTCTTTTCTTTTCAAATTTTTATTATCAAACTGATTTACAGAGAGGTTACAATTTCATACATTAGGCATTGGATACATTTCTTGTACTGTTTGTTACCCTGTCCCTCATACCACCCTCCCTCCTCCCCCTTTCCCTTTCCCCCCCTGAGGTGTTCAGTTCACTTTCACCAAACAGTTTTGCAAGTATTGCAGACAGTTATTGTGAAGTAATGGCCTTCAAAAAATATATTTGTCCTTTTTTGTTGATTCCATTCGTTATTGTGAAAATGTGGCTGTCATGACTATTGCATTCTATTCCAATGGCTTAGATGTGACGAAGGTATTTAATGGATATAGGGCTGGGGATATGGCCTAGTGGCAAGAGTGCTTGCCTCGTATACATGAGGCCCTGGGTTCGATTCCTCAGCACCACATACACAGAAAATGGCCAGAAGTGGCGCTGTGGCTCAAGTGGCAGAGTGCTAGCCTTGAGCAAAAAAGAAACCAGGGACAGTGCTCAGGCCCTGAGTTCACGGCCTAGGACTGGCCAAAAAAACAAAACCAAAAAATAAAAAAATAAATAATAAAAAAGGTATTTAATGGATATAAACTAGTTTGTTCATTTGCTAAAGCAAGAGACACAATATGAATTTTTTTATGCCAGTACATAAGGGCTCTCACTCTGATGACATTAAGATTCATATATAATTTCTTTTGCTACAATTTAAGTAAAATTTTATTTGCTCTTTCCCAATAAGAAAAGAGTTAGGAAGTCTTTTTTTAGAAGACAAGAAAGATGGTACATGAGAAAGAACTTTGCCCTACCAAAGATTCCTGAGTGACCAGAGCCAAGACCCTTCCTTTCTCTGGGAGTAAATTTCCCTTATCTTTGTAGATAATTGTTGTGTTGTGTCATTTCAACAATAAAGCATATAATCCAGTTTCTGGATTATAATAGGTGTAGTCAATGTTATTTTCTAGATTTGTGTCCTATGGTAAGAGAACAAGTACCATAACACATTTCTGATTTCTAGATCAGTGTTAGGAACAGTCACCATGATTATAGTGCTTGGAGCATATGGACTGCACCGGATTAGGGAGTGAGGTATATGAAAGAATGAAGGTTATGAGTTATCAGCTTCTGTGGCTAAAGAGTCCAGAGTTGATGCACAAATTAAGCAATTATGGGAAGTCTCTGAAATTCTTGAGTTGTTGTTGTTGATCATCAAGAAGGAGTTCAAGATTATGAAAAACATTTTAATACCCCTCAACCGGGATGGCCAAGCTAAAAGTATTTTCTCCTTTGGGTAATCTGTTAGTCATTTTTCCAGATTACACAAGCATCTGTGAAGGATTAGGTTGCTAAGAAGTATCATTCTCTTAGTCCTGGCATTAAGAGAAAAAAAGGGGAAGGGGAGCTAAGGGGATTCTGACCAGAACATCTTCCCACACAGAAACATTCTCCAGATTTCCTAGGCAAAAAAGCAACTCAATCACTAGTTCTTAGTGTCTGATCAAGGTTCCTTGCCTCGGATAACTTTTCCAATTCAAAAGTTAATGGATCCTTCAAGGGAATGAGAAGAACCTGAGTTTCCCAAGTTTTCCTCACAAGAAACATGCAGCCAACATATGAGTATATATCACTTGGGAACTCTAGTTTAGAAGTATGAGTTTCAAATCAAATAGGGAAATGCTAGAGTCACTTGTCTTCCTAGCTCATTGTGATGGCAGCTACAGATGATATGGCCTATTTAAGGTGCTTAAGCATATCACTCACACAAAGACACTGACTTTATCTGTATTTATTCCTATTCCAAATAAAGCCCACTCTATACTTACAAATATTTACGAATAATATATATATATATATGTATAGCCTTGCACATGTGTACATAAACTGACCCACAAAATCCAAACTTGAGAAGAATCAGATGCCATCCAAGTCAGAACACCCTGGCCTCGGCACTGAACTGCTTAATCTGGAAATGTTTTACATCTTCCAAGTGTAGCTGTGCTGCTTTATCTCATCCTAGCATATTCCAGACATGATGCTTTCCATGTGATGGCAAAAAGGAGGCTCTATTTGGTCTGATGTCTTTGTACTCACTGCTGCTAGCCAACAAGATGCTTCCATGACTGTTGAGGAGCTGAATGCCTGATGCTTAAGCTCATCACCCTAATCCTCGGAGGCAATGTCAGCACAGAACTGCTGTCTGTGAGGATGAATGGTAGTTTGGCCATCATCACTCATGTCCAATGTCCTCGTATAAACAGCACCTGGTAGTTTCTTAGGCCAGCATTTTTTCCTAGAATGTTTTCTCCTTAACCATATCAAGCAGTGCCCTACTGCTGCTCTCTCACTAGAATTGTCTTTCTCCAGATTCTCAATCTCCTTCATTTTTTTGCACCCCCTATATTCATGTGGTGAATACTTACTCCTTTTGGAAACAGAATGATACTCCTCAAACTGTTCTGCATATAATTATGGTAAGCTACATTTTCAGTCACTCCTATATCCTTTGGGAATATTATGACTTTTTCAGGAACTAATTATGCCGGTGCTGCCTAGACCTATTGGACCTCAGTGTTCATAATCTTTGCTGAAAGTTATTTTGTTAGAAGAACATTCTTTTGTGTCAGTCCTGGGGTTGAACTCAAAGCAAGGGCACTGCCACTTTAGCTTTTTTACACAATTCTCTACCACTTGAGCTATATCTACAGTTCCTTTTTCTAATGATGAATTGGACATAAGGGTCTCAAAAACTGTCATGGATGGGCTGGTTTTCAACTGCTATCCTCAGATCTTAGCCTTCTTTTTTTTAATTTACTGATGTACAGAGGGTTTACAGTCACATACTTAAGATAGTGAGTACATTTCCTGTTGATCATATTTCCTCCTTCATTTTTCTCCCACCTTTCCTCCTTCGCAATCTTCCCTCCCAAGTTGTACAGTTAGTTTACAACATATTATATCATAAGTATCACTGCTGCATTGGCTTACCTTTTATCCTTTGTCTCACCACTTTTAATTTTTTTCTTTATTGTCAAGGTGAAGTACAGAGGGGTTACAGTTTCATATGTGAGGCAGTGAGTACATTTCTTATCTAACTTGTTAACTTCTATCTCACTATTTTGATGTTTCCCTTTCCTTCCCTAATTCAGATAAATGTATATACAATAGCCAGGGTACCAAAATCAAATACAGTGACAACAGGTGCTAAATTATAGGGAAAAGATGCAAGAAAATAGAAAAAAAATCACATGGTACATTAAAAATAACAACATCAATTGAAAGCCACTTGTTTCCATATCTTGGAGTTCATTTCACTTAGCACCATCTTATGTTCAATGGTGAAGCAGTGGAAGAACAGCAACAAACTAGGAATATTGATGAGTAGAGGGATGACAGTGGTGATACTAATCTTTTGACCCAATCAGACATCGGACTTCTGGACCTACAATTATACGGGCCAGCTTGCTATAACACCAATCTCTTCCTCTTTGCTTTCTGCAAGCTTTCTTAGGGCTTCACTGTCTAATAGCCATATTCACTCCTCTATACAAGCAACATAGCATAGTAGAAAACAAATATACAAGCCTTATCATCTGGCAGACATGTATTTAATATCAAGCTCAATTGTCTAATAACATTATGACCTTTGTGTAAATCCTTCCATCTATGTAAAAAGGAGAAAATACTTCAAAGTTCTGATGGCTCATGCCCATAATCCTAGATACTCAGTAGGCTGAGGATCAGATCTCAGCCTTCTAAACAGAAAGAATTACAGGTGTGAGCCATGAGCACCCAGCAGGAAGACATTTTTATTCAGCTTTTTTTTTTGCCAGTCCTGGGGCTTGAACTCAGGGCCTGAGCACTGTCCTAGGCTTCGTTTTGCTCAGAGCTAGCACTCTACTGCTTCAGCCACAGCGTCACTTCTGGCTTTTTCTATATACGTGGTGCTGAGGAACCAAACCCAGGGCTCATATGTATGAGGCAAGCACTCTACCACTAGGCCATATTCCCAGCCCCTTAGTCATCTTTTTTTCATAGCACATACTGTTCAACTGGCTTCTTGTGTCCCCTGGGCACTGCATATTCTCTTGGCACAGGTTGGAGTGACACTTGTTTCTGTTTCATTTGTATCTGAGAGTCATTCACCATCACTGGAAGTATGAACTAATCTTGTTCTGCTCTTCCTCCTCCTAGATTCACTGCCTCTATTCTTGCTTGAAGAAGTGACTGTTTTGCTGAAGTTTATGGCACAAACTCTAAGCTTTCTGAGGGCCAAGAAGACTTATTCTCATTTCAAAGGTAGACCTTCTCTTGCACTAGCTATAGAGCTTGATCTATACCTGCAAGTTCTGGGGCTTCTCCAGCAGTTCAGCAAACTCCTTGTGAAAAATTCTAGATTTTCTGCTTTGGTGCTCAGTGTGTTCAATATCTAGCTCAGTGATGTGATTTCTTTTCCCCACATCCTTGGCTTTCTTCTCCTGTTATTTTATGAGGTCTCAGTCTCTAAGCTTATCATTCCTGAAATCTTAGATGTGTGGTTTCCCTTGAGAGTCTCTTTCTTGCTTCGAGATTATTGGGGTCCCTGGTTCAAGCTCCTCATTTCTCATTGAAAAGATCTGTGACCTCTCTGCATCTTTAGGTACAATTAGCTTGCCTAGCATACAGTCTTCATTTGACTACACAGCATGTACTAAGAGCATCTTCCAAGTGGAAAGCTTACTCATAGATATGGCTGAGTTCCCTAGATTGAGCAGTTTGGATTTGAGCCCTTCTGTTTCCCCAGAAGACTCACTGGTAGAACCATAAACTTATGTACTGAACAGTCTGGATAAACTGCCACTGGGCTCCCTTTGGCCTGACTTGAATGGCTGTGTGGTTGTTTCTCAGGGGGACTGTTTGGCAATTGCATTCTTCCTATCATTTTGGTACTTCATGATGATCTCAGATTTTAGGTTGAGTACTGTTCCTCAGCACTAATATCCCATAACTTCACTCATTATATTATGGTGTTAGAAACCTTAAGGAGCTATTAATACAAGTTGATATTTAAGGCCTTTACACAGTAGACTCTTTTCCACATCTCTGAACTCAGTAATCTTTATCTACTTTCCCTGATTTCACTGATTCTGCTTTCCCTAAGGATGTGTCTTTTCCTTCCTTCTACAATCTTCCAATATTCCTTTACTTTTGTGAGGCTAAAAACATCTCTCTGAACTTCTACCTGGTAATTTTTAGTTACAGGATGTCCAGATAATATTTGACACATTCATTTATCTGCTATTGGCCAAAGTTTGTCAATTCCCATGAGCAACATTTTAATGTCATAGGCTAATGACATTTGTAGAACTATTCTTTCTTTTGTAATTCTAGGACTATTTAAAGATTGAAGCTTGGAGACTCTATTGACAAGGAATCTATTTGAACACCTTTATGCTAAAGATGAAGAACAGAAACCCAGAGATAATGTTGTGGTGAAGAGTAAGATTAAAAACTGATCCAAAGTCACACAGATACTATGCTAGAACTCAAGCCTTCTAACTTTCCAACCACTATTATATTCAAAATGACAAATTTGATCCATGTAAGTTCTCAGCCCCTCTTATTTCCTCTAACATTTTCCAGTGCAGCATTATAGTTCATATTATCCCCGCTCTCATCTAACTTAAAAACACCATGAGGCTAGAAAGGTGGTTTAGTGGTAGAGTGCTTGCCTAGCATGCATGAAGTCCTGGGCTCGATTCCTCAGTACCACATACACAGGAAAAGGTGGAAGTGGTGCTGTGGCTCAAGTGGTAGAATGCTAGTCTTAAGCAATGCTTATTTGAGCAAAAGAAGCTCAGGGATAGCCCAGGCCCAGAGTTTAAGCCCCATGATTAGGAAAACACACACACACACACACACACACACACACACACACACACACACACACACACACAAACAATAAACTGGTCCCTTCATTCAAATTTTCCCCTACCCCAGGGGACCTAGCCTTAAGTGGTCAACTTATTCATCTCTTCTATTATAGCTGGCACCCCAAAGTATACCAATACAGCTTAATTGTGGTCCTTGGGTTCCCTCTTCCAGACTTATATGTGAGTATAGTCTGGGCCAATGAAACAAAAGTCAGGAAACTGCCATTTTGAGACAGTTACCCTGAAACTGCCATTTGAAACAGTTATTTTGAAACTGCCATTTTGAAACATTCCCAACCAAGGAAACATCAATCAGGAAAATGCTCTTTTGAAAATGCCATTTTGAAACTGATCTACTGAATTTTTTCCATCACCCCTGGGGCAGGCAACTAACTTCCTGTTACAAATTGGGTTAAGAAGGAAGGGAATGGGAAGAATTCTGAAGTGACAAACCTCTTTTTTACCATACCACACAAAAGCTTAAAAGAGAAAGAAAAACTGACAAGGAAGAATCCTGGGTACCATCTCAAAACCCAGGCCAAAGATGCCAAATGACATAGGGTATCCTGAGCCTTCAAAAGTATTGGAGCACCACCAAAATAATATTATCAGAAAAGCAAGATAGTAGATAGTAGATAAATAAGTAGATAGATAGCTTTGAGCAGCATAATATTTGGGTAAGATGGCTACCCACACCCTACTGTCTTACAAGTTGTTCAACTGGCTCCTTGGAATATCTATGCTGGTGCAGATCACTTCAGTATGAAAAGTGCACTTAAAAATTTCCCCTAGTCAGGCTTCCAGGAAGTATAAAACTTGGCAATAAAATTCAACTGTGGACTGGCTTCAAAGGCCAGAACCAATCACCATAATTAGCTTCACATGGGGATGCAGTAGAGTAGACATTAGTGGGTTAGCAGATATGATTTAGGAAGTGTGCCCTGCAGTAATAACAAGAGAAGTAAAATCATGGGCAGTGTAAAATCTGGAGTGGTGGGAAATGACTTGGCTTAAATAGAATGGCATCTACTGTGGTCCAGATCACAAGGAAGTATTGTTTTGCCATCATATCAAGGAAAGCAAGGGAGATATCCAAAATAAACCCAGAAAATAATTTCCTGGAAACACAATGAATGACTTTTCTGTAATTCCCATTAGAACAATATGTAGAGTGTAAGTGACTTCACAGATCGTAACAGAATGGTCCTGATTTCTTACAAAAGTTAGGGCCCTCTGGTAGTTCTTGCAATTGTGATACAGACAGCAGAGTACATGTGACATACCACCTATGACTATTCCTTCAGTCTGTAGTGCATGGTTTAAAGAGATATGGGAGCAAGCTATGCAGAGTACCTTTACAGACACAGTGTCTACAACCTTTGTGTTGTTTCTATCTGCTGATACAGGAGTGAATGTGCAGAAGTGGTTATTCATGTTGTGCTTACCTTACCAACTGGAGGCCAGCTAATTATCTAGAATTTTACCTATCTGATTCTTTAATTTGAATTATTTGATGAGGTTGGATGTTATATGGATTAAGGTGTGAGATTTCTTAGCTGGGCTGGGTATGCAGTTCATCAGCATCAGTGTATTGAAAGTTTCACGATGTCAGCACTGGGTAGAAACAAGAAAACAAACATTGATATGTACAATGAATAAAAGCAAGACACTAAAAAAGTAAAGTTCAAAAAGCAGATAAAGGCTGAGCACCAGTGGCTCACACCTGTAAATGCTAACTACTCAAGAGGCTGAGATCTAAGGATCACAGTTCAAAGCTAGTGGTGCTGTGGCTCAAGTGGTATAGTGCTATTCTTGAGCTTCAGAAGTCAGGGACAGTGCCAAGGCCCAGAGTTAAAGCCACATGATCAAAAAAAGGTAAAAATTATAGTTGCCACTACATAAGCACAGCAGAAATTGGCTTTTGCAAAACTATATAGAATAAGCTTGATATTTAAGATATGATGCAAATAAAATTGAGAGGAAAAAAAGAATAAAATAAAAAAGTGACTATAGCTGGGTACCAGTGGCTTACACCTGTAATCCTAGGTACTTGGGAGGTTGAAATCTGAGGACCATGGCTCAATAAACTACATCAGACTCTTATCTCCAATGAACTATTCAAAAAAGCTGGAAGTGGCACTGTGGCTCAAGTGGTAGAGTGTAAGAAGTTCAGGGAGAACACCTAAGGCCAGACTATAAAATTAAACATAACAAGACAAAGCCAGAAAAAGGTACAAGAAAAAAAAATTAAATGAAGAAAAGAAAATTTATCTGGTTACCAGTGACTCATAACTGTAAGACTAGTTAATAAGGAGGTTGATATCTGAAGGTCACAGAAAAGTCTGCTAGCGTGTTATCTCCAACTAACCACCAAAAATCAATTGTAGAACTATGGCTCAATGATTTAGCACTAGTTGAGTGAAAAGGGTAAGGTACAGCACCATGACTCTGAGTTCAAGCGACAGTACTAACACAAAAACAAAGAACAAAATTAAAATCTGACCATTAAGAAGATGAATAAAGAAGAATACACACACATACACAGCAACAAATACATAAAAGACATTTACAAAAATGAGAATGTTACCTCCAATGTTGTGGATAATTATGTAGGCAAGAGTGGATGCTCCCTATCTATGCTGAGTAGTAGTCCTTTCCCATATCTTATTAATCTGTACACCCTTAGAGGAAGTAAAAGCTATAGGTTATTCACCTCTTCCTTCCTACTTGAGTGTTGCTTGCCAGGTGACCAGAGGAATAAGTTTAGGACTAAAGCCAATTGGATAAGTCAGGTGCCCTGCTAACTACTATGAGATATCGAGGAACACAAAGTTCCCCTAGTAGGAATTCACTCCAGGGATATTTGCTCAATGCTCTCCAGGGCTGGGTTCATGCCAGGCAATGCACTGTGTGTCAGTCTCTTGTGAATTTATGAATCTCACTTATAAGAGAGTGGGACAACTATCTTCACTGGGAGTGGGGTGGAGAGGTACTGTAGGTCCCATACAATTAACTGCCCCAAATCTGGCATTCTGAGTTTAGTTCTGGCCTGTAATCACTAATGCCTTCTTAATCTATCAGTTTCTCCAGCTGTTCACATGAGCTTCGAGTCTTATAGTGGACTCAGATTGTTCTTTCACTGTGTCATTAACCAGTCACCTCTTAATAATATAGAGGTATTAGTAGGATTATTTCAGAGGTGTTCTTCCACAGATAAATTGGGTCTTAAGGTAAAAGCCTACTAATATAGTGAGCAATATTTCCTGCAGGTTCCCAAAGGCAGGAAAATGCAGAGGCTTTGGTTTCCCAAACCAAAACACAAGTATGGAAAACTCAAGTATGATCTTTTAAAGGTGATTTCTCATTTCAGCATAATGATTATATGTTGGGAAGTACACGGGATTTTTCTAGCATCAGTCTGCTATGCAGATTACAGAGCAGCTGTGTCCAGAAATGTCCTTTGGTACTGTGATGGTATCTGTGCTAGCTATTTTTCCCAACTCCTCCCTTTTCACTATCCCAAGTCTCCATACACTGATGAATGAGATTCAGTTTCTCATTCTCCATTCCATTTCCAAGAGTCTCTGTTTTCCTCAATTCCCTGCCCACTATCAGAGTCCAACACTTCAATGACTAACTGCTAACTGAGCTTTTGTAGAATTATGCAATTTGTTTTTTCACTTAGGCTTCGAAGACAACTATGAAGATATAGTAGCAAAAATGGCCCTCAACAGAATATTTATTTTAAAAAGGTACAAATGCATAGACACATATGTAATCTCCCAGATATATTAATCAATTAAATGTTTTTAGGTTACTTATGTATTGATTTATGCCAAATATAGATATATGGAATTGAAACTGACAATTTGCACTTGACTTGGTATTATTTTCCATGGATAACCATTATGCAATACTTATAAAGGAACACACAAATGTACTTGATAATTCAGTCACTAATGATAATTACAGAAATTTGTGATGAAAAGGAAAGTCAGTAAAATGACAAACCTACAGCTAGCATTACACTTATTGGTGAAAAGTTGAAGCTATTTTCTTTAAAATCAGAAGCAAGACGAGGATGTCCACTCTCTCCACTCTTCTTCAACGTAGTACTAAAATTCCTAGCCAAAGCAATAGAGCAAGAGTCAAATATGAAGGGGATCCAAATAGGGAAGGATGAAACTCTCTCTCTCTCTTTGCAGATGACATGATCCTGCATTTAAAGAAACCCATAGACTCTACTCCTCTTGAGCTGATCCAAAGCTTTGACAAAGTAGCAGGATATAAATTAAATCCTCAAAAATCAATGACTTTACTGTATGCCAACAACACGAAGAGTGATGCACAAATCAGGAAAACAACTCCTTTTGCAATAGCCCCCCAAGAACATAAACTACTTAGTAATAACCTTAACCAAAGAAGTGAAAGAACTTTATGATGAGAAATTTAAAAGCCTGCAAAAGGAAATTAAAACATAACTAAGGAAACAGAAAAGCCTCCCATGTTTCTGGATTGGGAGGATTAACATTGTGAAAAGGGCAACGTTGTCAAAGGCTATGTACAAATTCAATGGAATATCCATAAGTATCCAAACACCATTCTTTAATGAAATAGAGGAAGCAATCCAAAAATTCATATGGAACAATAAAAGACCCCGAATTGCAAAGACAATCCTAAGCAGAAAGAACAGTGCTGGAGGAATATCAGTGCCAAACTTCAAGCTGTGTTACAAAGCTATAGTAATAAAAACAACTTGGTATTGGCACAAGAACAGGCCTTAGGAGCAATGGAACAGAACTGAAGACCCAGAAATGAACCTGCAGACCTATGGCTACTTAATCTTTGATAACGGTGCTAAAAAATAGAATGGAAGAAAGACAACCTTTTCAACAAATGGTGCTGGCAAAACTGGATCAACACCTGTAACAAACCGAAATTAGATCCTTATAGATCACCTTGCATCAGAATCAATTCCAAATGGATCAAAGACCTTCAGGTAAAATAAGATACCCTGAAAACATTGCAAGGAGGAATAGGAGAAACACTTGGGTTCCTTGGCACAGCACAAAACTTGCTTTTTTGGTTTTCAATGCTTTAATTGATTTAAAATATATTTCCTAGTTTAAGTATCTTTTTATTCCTTTTTTTTCCTTTATTGCCAAAGTGAATTACAGAGGCATTACAGTTTCATATGTAAAGCAGTGAGTACATTTCTAGTTCAACTTGTTGCCCCCTCCCTCATTTTTCCCCTACCTCCCATCTCACCTCCCCCCCATGAGATGTACAGTTGGTTTACACCAAATGGTTTTGTAAGTGTTGCTTTTGGAATCTTTGGCTTTTTATCCTTTGTCTTTTGATTTTGGTTTTCCCTTCCCTAGTTCTAATAAATGTATATACAGTATCCAGGGTATTAACATCAGATATAGTGATAGCAGGGGTGAAACCACAGGAAGGGAATACAAGAGAAAGAAAAGGGTACTAGTTCACATGGCATGTTGAAAATAATTACAACAATGGTATAACACTTGTTTCCAGAACGTGGAATTTATTTCACTTAGCAACATCTAATGTGTTCATATAGGCATAGATATTGGGCTATTGTGATCTTCTGCTATGACTAGCCTAAACATGTACTAATTATTTCCTATGAGGGAAACCATAGAGTCCTTGTTTTTTGGGTCTGTCTCAACTCAGTATAAATTTTTTCCAAGGCCTTCCATTTCCTTACAAATGGGGAAATGTCATTCTTTCTGATAGAGGCATGGAATTCCATTGTGTATATGTAACACATTTTCCTGATCCATTCATCTACTGAGGGGCATCTGGGTTGATTACATATTTTAGCTATGACAAATTGTGCTGAGATGAACATTGTTGTGCTGGTGGCTTTAGAGTGGTCTTGCTTGTAATCTTTTGGGTAGATGCCCAAAAGTGGGGCTGCTGCGTCATAGGGAAGCTCTATGTTTAGCCTTCATAGGACCCTCCATACTGCTTTCCAGAGTGGTAATAGAGGCCCAGGAACACAGCAAGTCAAGAAAGGTTAAACAAAATGGGATTACATCAAACTGCAGAGCTTATCCACACAAAGGGCATAGCTTGCAAGTTAAATAGAAAGCCCACGGATTGGGAGAAGATCTTTACTGGCCATACAACAGACAAAGGCCATATTTCTAAAATATATGTAGAACTCAAAAAATTAAATTCCATCAAATCAAATCCTCAAAGAAACAACTGCCCCCTCAATAAATGGGCTAAAGACCTAAAATGAAAATTCTCTGGAAAGGAAATGAGAATGGCCAAGAGACACATGAGGAAGTGTTAAACATCACTGGCCATAAAAGATGCAAATCAAAACAACACGGGGATTCCACTTCACCCCAGTAAGAATGTCCATTATCAAGAAAACCAGTAATAACAGATGCTGGAGGGGATGTGGCCAAAAGGGAACCCTACTACACTGTTGGTGACATTGTAAACTTGTTCAACCACTCTGGAAAGCTGTATTGAGGTTCCTCAAAAGGCTAAACATAGAGCTCCCCTATAACCCAGCAGTGCCACTTTTGGGCATTTACCCAAAAGATTACAAGCAAGACCACACCAAAGCCACCAGCACAACTATGTTCATCGCAGCACAGCTTGTCATCACTAAAATATGGAACCAACCAAGATGCTCCTTAGTAGACATGTGGATCAAGAAAATGTGGTACATATACACAATAGAACACTATGCCTCTATCAGAAAGAATAACATTGCCCCATTCATAAGGAAATGGAAGGACTTGGAAAAAAATCATACTAAGTGAAGTGATCTAGACCCAAATAAACATAGACTACGGTTCATGTCTAGGATAGTCCTAAACAGAAGACTAAAATAGCTCAATAGCTATGTCCAGATGAATACAAAAGATAATGCTAATTGAAATGCACCCCAAGTTATGGAAACAAGTGGTTTATCATTGTTGTTATTTTTAACATACCGTGTAAAATTATGCCCTTTTTATTCTGTCTTTCTTTCCTGTGGTCTTACCCCCAATATCACTGTAACTGATTTTACTACCATGGATGTTCTACATACATGCATTGGATCTAGGGAAGGGAAAGGGAATACCAAAATCAAAAGACAAAGGATAAAAAGACAAACCAATGCAATAGCAATTCTTATAATACTATATAGTAAAACCAACTGTACAACTCATGGGGGGGAGGGAAATGAGAAGGGGGAGGTTTTGGGGTTCAGCTTTGGCCTTGAGGGGGAAGGGCATTGAGAGCGCTCCCGAGATGCTGCCCTTCCTCCAGCCCTGGGGAATGCGGAAGCAGGCCACAATTCTCTGGGTCCGGAACCAGAAGAACTGGCTTTGCAACCAGCCCCCAACTTTCTCGCCAGCCCATGTGCCCCCCAGTCTCGTGGGCTTTCGCCTCTGGGGTGGCGCTATCCAAGTGACGTTAGCTCATGAGGGGGTCCTATGACAAGCTCGCCAGCCTATCGCCAGCTCTCTGGTCGATGACCCCTTTTCTCGTTGCCATCTACTATATCAGCTGCTAGCCCCTCCCTTATTAAATCAGATTTGCTCTTGAAGCGTCTCCAAGATCTGCGTATGCCCGGCTTTCTTTACGGGTAAGAAGGGAGGTAAAGCGATCTCGTACGGCCTCGTGCACCTGAGGTCTTTCCTGAGCCCCCCACTCCACTCTGGCCTAACCTGCGGGTCGGGTGACCAGGGGAGAGGGGGAGAAAGGGAGCGGTTAGAGGAGAGCAGAGCCTGAACTCCCGCGCCAGGGGAGGCAACCCGAGCCCAGCAGGGAGGGGGGGAAATGAGGGAAGAGGTAACAAGTTGGATGAAAAATGTACTTATTGTCTTATGTTTGAAACTGCAACCCATCTGTACATCACTTTTACAATAAAGAAATGAAAAAAGAGAAATGTACTTTTTACCTAACTTATGTAAATGTAACTCCTCTGTACATCACATTTATAATAAGTTTTTTTAAAAAAAATAAGAAAACACTCCAAAGCCAAAAAAGAAAAGAAAAAAGAAAACACCAAATAATAAAACACATGGGACAAGAATTCAGTGTATGCTATCATTAGTCCTTGTCCCCGCCTTAATAAATCAGATTGCTCTTGAAGCTTCTCCGAGAAAAAAAAAAAGAATTCAGTGTAGGGGATGGGAATATGACCTAGTGGCAAGAGTGCTTGCCTTGTATACGTAAAGCCCTGGGTTCAATTCCTCAGTACCACATATACAGAAAAGGCAAGTAGTGGCGCTGTGGCTCAAGTGGCAGAGTGCTAGCCTTGAGCAAAAACAAGCCAGGGACAGTGCTCAGGCCCTGAGTCCAAGCCCCAGGACTGGCAAAAAAAAATTCAATGTATACCACAAAAATTAAGAAAAACAAGAGAAACGTAGGTTGAATGGGTGTGAATATGTTGAATGCATGACAAGAACAAGATGCACTGTATATATGGGTTGCTTTGTTAAATTACCAAAAATTCAACATATATCCTACATAATTGAAAAAAGTAAGGGAAGGAGTGGGTTGAGAAAGATGGGTGAGAATACTGAAAAGGGTGACATTGACCAAGAAGCTCTATATCCATGAACGACTTTGTTGAATGCAATTCCTTTTTAGAAATACTTAAAGAAATAAGGATTTTTAAAAGGGCTGAGAATATAGCCTGGTTGTAGAGTGCTTGCCTCATATACATGAAGCCCTGGGTTCGATACCTCAGCAACACATAATAGAAAAAGCCAGAAGTGATGCTGTGGCTCAACTTGTAGAGTGCTAACCTTGAGCATAAAGAAGCCAAGGCCAGTGCCCAAGTGTTGAGTTCCAGCCCCAGGAGTGGCAAAAAATAAGAACAATCTAAAAAAAGTAAAACACACACACAATGACTACAATCATGTTGATTTTATATAAATAAATAAGCATAATAAAGCAATTAACGGAGTCAAGAGCAAGAATCACATAATCACTCAATGGATGCAGAAAAATTCTTTGACAATATCAAATATACTTTTTTTATTAAAAACTCTGAAGAAGGTTGGAGAAGAAGGGAAATTCCTAAACATAATAAAGGCTGTTTATATTACACTTAGCGCCAACATTCTAAAAGGAGTAAAACTAAAACAATTCCCTCTTAAATCAGGAACAAGACAGGGATATCCACTCTCTCTATTTCTTTTCAGCCCAATTCTGAATTCCTAGCCCGAACAATAAAACAGTAGCATAAGGCACAAAAGGGATCAAAGTAGTAAAAGAAGATGCCAAACTATTTTAATTTGCATATGATTTGATCTTAAAACTAAAGGATCCTCCAGACTCTACCCCCAGGCTCCTAGAGCTGATCAATAATTTTGACAATATGGGAGGATATAAAATTAACCCAGAAATCAGTTGGTTTTCAGTATACCAACAATGAACAAATAGAAAGGGAAATGATAAAAAAAAATTATATTTTCATTCACCTAAAAATAAAGCTCCTAGGAATAAATTTAAACAAGGATGTGAAGAACCTCAATAGTAAAACCTGTAAAACTTTGAAGAAGAAAACTATAAAAGACACTAAGAAGTGGAAAGACCTTCCACTTTCAGGTATTGACAGAATTTGTACTGTGAAAGTGTCCATACTGCCAATAGTCATCTATAATTCCAATGCAATACCATCAAAATCCATATGACATCCTTCACCAAGATAGTGAAAGTAATCTAACAATTCCCATAGAACCACAAAAGGCCCCAAATAACCAAAGCAAATGTAGGCAAAAAATCATTGGTAGAAATATCACAATTTCAGACCTAAAATTTACTACAGAGCTACACTAACTAAGGCAATTGTAACTGGCACAAAAAATAGATTTGAAGATCAATCAAATAGACTAGAAGACTCAGAAATTGATGTATATACTTAGAGCCATCTGACGTTTGAAAAGGAAGCTAAAAATATATGTTGAAAAAAAGACAGCCTCTTCAACAAATGGTTTTGGGAAAACTAGACATCCTTATATACAAGAATAAAATTGGACCTTGAAATAATATAAAATCAAAATGGATCAAATACCTTAGTGTTTGGCCTGAAACCATGAAGCTACTACAGGAAGAAGTAGGAGAAACATTCAATTTATTTTCATAGATAGGAAAGTTTTGAGTATAGTTCCAGGAGTTAAGAAAAATTGGAGACTCAATAAATGGGATTGCCTCTAACTAAAAAAAAATCTGTGCGGTAAAGGACATAGTTACTGAGGTAAAAGACAGACTACAGATGGGAGAAAATATTTACCAGCTTTACATTCAATAAGAGCCTACCATTTAGAATATACAAGGAGCTAAAGAAACTACCCCACCCAAACAAACAACAAATCAATTAACAACTGGATAAAGGGGTCAAATAGAGACTTTTCGGAGGAGGAGGAGGAGGAGGAGAAGGAGGAGGAGGAGGAGGAGGAGGAGGAGGAGGAGGAGGAGGAGGAATGGCCAATAAATACATGAGGAAATTCTCACCAACTATAAAGTAAATGCAGATCAACACATTAAGATTCTCACAGCAGGATGACTGGACAGCATCAACAATTTGAACAATAACAAATGCTGGTGGAGATGTGGAATAAAAGAAATCTTGTTACAGTTTTGGTAGGAATGTAAGCTAATCCAACCACTCTGGAAGATGATTTGGAAATTCTTCAAAAAAGTATATCTAGAACTGCCCTGTGATCAGCAGTGCCACTCTTCAGAATATACCCAGAGCATTAAAAGTCAGGATATGGTATAGACACTGGCACATCAATGTTTGTTGCTGCACTATTTACAATTATCAAATCATGGTAATAGCCCAAATGACCTACAGTGGATAAGAAGACCAAGGAAATTTGGTACACATATACAATAACATTTTATTCATCTATCAGAAAGAATAATATTATGTCATTTGCAGGAACATTGATATATAAAATATGGCTTACCAAAAACTAGAATATTATTCAGCAATAAGATGTAAGTAACCTCTCTGTAAATCAGTTTGGTAATAAAAATTTGAAAAAAATAAAAAAATAAAAATAAAAATAAAAAAGATGTAATGTAATACACATGCACACTATAACATAGATAAACCTTGAAGACATTATGCTAAGTAAGAGGGTGGAGGTACAAAAGGGAATATGCATATATAATTAATGTAATGTGAGCTATCCATGGTATGCATAATCCATATATAGACACAATGTATATTAATTTTTCCTAGGGGTAGGAGGTGAGGGAATTGGAAGTAACACTAATGAGTTTAGAGTTTCTTTTGGGAATAACTAATGTGTTCTGGAATTGTTTTGTTGCACAATACAATTATGTTGCATAATAATTATGTTGCATAACAACTTAATAAATATGTTAAAATTCAATAAAATTTTAACCTGAAGTGGTGAATTTTATCATAAGTTAATGTCATATCAATAAAAAACTACAAGGACAAATGTGAGCATACCTCCCTCCTTGAACAAATTGATTGGCTGATTCTTCAGGCTCATGTAAAAATACTTTGTAATGGATAATAGGTTCAAATGCCCAAGGTAAAACCATAAAATTCCTACAAAAATAAACAAAACATAAAAGGAAAACCTTAGTGACTTTGACAAAATAATTTAAAATAGAATATAGAAAATATAAGAGAAATATTAACACCTAGGAGATGTCAATGGGATCAAACCTATAATCCTAGGCACTCAGGAGGCTGAGATCTAGAGGATTGCAGTTGAGGCCAGTGTAAGCAATGGCATTCACTTAATTCCATCTCCAAAATAATTAGGAAAAACTTGACTGCAGGCTTGGCTTAAATAGTAGAATACCAACCAAGCAAGCACAAGGCTATGAGTTTCACCACCACCCCACCAAAACAGAGAAATATTAATAAACTGGATTTCATACGAATGAATATATATATATATATATATATATATATAGAGAGAGAGAGAGAGAGAGAGAGAGAGACTGGGAGAATGTATTTGCAAGCCCTAAATGAAGAAGATCATAGGTTTAGAATATCAGAATAAATTTTCCATCTCAAAGAATGACAAGTCAACAAAATTAACAATGTGATTCACACAAATAACTTCAACAAGGAAAATTTCCTAATTCCAAATAAACATGTGAAAATATGTCCTAGGTCTTTAGTCATTAAATAAATTCAAATTGAAATTATAACAGAGAGAGATTAAAATGGTGGGTTGCTGACAGGACCACTTCCTTCCCAGTGTCTTTGTACACCAGAAACAAAATCTCAAAAATGTGATCGCAATGAAAGGCAGGCAAATTAGTACTCCAGTGGATAGTAGCACAAAGAGAGAGGTAGCTAAAAAGTACAAACCACTAGACACTAAATCTCTAAAAGAAATGAAGACGAAATCTTGGGCAAAGGGTACCAGAAACACTGTGTGGATTGACTCTATCCCATGACCTTCCCAGCAAAGAGCCCAGTATCATTATTTCTATCCTTGTTCTGCTTCTGGCAAGAGCTACCCACACAGTCAAAACTGAACAAAATATTGGCACAGAGGGCTAAGGACAGGTTAGCAAGTCATATTTGAGTCATTACTCAGTTTTTGACTGGTGTCTGCCCTGCTGCAGCAGAAAGGTCAGCAAGGAAGCTTGCAAGTGGGGCAGATATTTTCAGGTCCTTAGGGCAATTACATAGGCCAGTGCATGCACTGATGCATGTACTCATTCCCCAGAGCAAACTCTCAGCTTAGCAGGCTGATTAAAGGCTCCTATACCCAACAATTGAACAAAGATACACAAAACTCTCCTCTACCCAGGATTACTCCCTGAGGACCATGGCCCTGCCTAGTGTGCAAACATGAATGAATCTGATGACTAAGAAAAAATTTTGCCAATGAGCTAATTATGAGACATACACATGGCCCCTTAACTATGGGTGGTTGAAGGCACTCCTGGATCACCAAGATCAAATTCCCTACCCCAAGACAAGGAAACTTCCACTTGAGCCCAACGTCTAATATCGGTATTGATAGTCAATACAAAGTCTAGAGTCTGATATTTAGGATCTGAAACTTTACACCAAGGAAAAAGAAAGATGCAAGAAGACCCCTTCTAGAACATAACATCTGGTAACAAGAGCTACTCACTCTCCTCTGGAAGCCAACATGAAAATGGGAAACTTCACCATGGAAAAGCAATAGCATCCACCTGATTCTCTGAGTAGGGCAGAGCCTGGGATTTTAGAGTGGTCAATAGCTTTCTGACCCACTTGATATACTCTGAAATTATCCCCTCATACATGTTCCCTAATGTGATACTATATGTTTGAAATAGCCTTATTGCACCCTAGAAGAGCATACCAACTCTAAGGAAAATAGAACACCACACCCAAGTTGCAAATGGTCAATCCAGGCCTCTAAGAAAACAGGTAAGTATCAAGAAAAGAGATCTGAAGTCAAAAGACAGGAACAGAGATTGGAGGAAAATATCCATTCTGCTGATAGAACTAAGGAAAATATATCCTTCTCTTCAATATGGAAGAAATGCTTTCTTTTTCCCAATATTTTTTATTATTTTATCTCTTCTCTATATTATATTTATTTCTACGTTTTCTTTTCTTATCTCCCATCTATAAACCACTCAATAATTGGTTTAGCGTAACTCCTTTTTGATATTCTTAACTTTCTTAGCCCTTTCCAATCTCTGATGATATACCATTCTACATAACAATTGAACTATATTCCTATACAGTAGCATGTTTTTTTACCTGCAACCTCACATTCCGTTTTTCTTCATCTCATCTTCTTCCTTCCTTATTTCTTCCACTTTCTCTTTATTCTCTTTAATTCTCCCCCTTCATCCTCTTTATTCTTATAATGGAATTCTTAACTCCTGTACAAATAAGTTTTATTTCTCTCTGTACAGGACCATAAAAAATGCTAGTCCCTTCTTGAGGGATTTGATCAGTTGCATGATCTTTGTAATAGTATACTACTCTATGTAAATAAATGGCTTGATATTGAATGGATGAGTTTGTTTTTGCTGAGTCATAGCCCAGGTCAATAGTAAGAAATGAGACATCAATGTTGCCTCTACTTAACTGGGCCAGATCATAAAGAATAAATCAATAGAAAGTTTTCAAGTGATTAAAACCCAAGTCATAAGTTGACTTCAAATGAACAAATCTCAAGTGCCGAGCACAAAATCACTAAAAAGAAAGGTACTAGGATACCTCAAAACATAAACAATCACACAGTAAATGATCTGAATGATAGCAAGGGGATCAAATAACAATTTTTTGGTTTAGAAGAATGCTAAATGAGATGCAAGAGAGACATCTAAATAAAATCAAAGGAAATACAAGTAAACAGCTAAAGGAATTCAAGGAGAATTCTAATAAGCAACTAAATAAACTCAAGAAAAGATGAAAATAAAGCGCTAAATGACCTCAAACAAAATATAAAAACCAGCTAAATGAGATAAGGAAGTCAAAGCAAAGCACAAAAAAGTCAATAAAAATAGAAATCCTGAGGGGAAAAAACATTAAATTGTAACTCTAAAAATGATATGTCTTATATGTGTGTATGTGTGTGTATGAGTGTGTGTGTGTGTGTTTGTATTCTTCAGCAGAGTTGATCAAATGAAAGAGCTAACATTTGGGCTTAAAGATATAATAGAAAATATTATATAGTAAAATAAAAATATTTCTACATGTAATAGAAAATTATAAAGAAAAAAGAAGCATGAGAGGAATATAAAAGGTCAAACGGTTTGAACAGATGAAGACGGAACCTGAGCCGGACGCGGGTAGGGGATGCGGTTCTGCTGAGAGCCGAAGATGGCAGTGAACATATATATTCAACGTCAGTAACCAGTGATAACCTAAGTCGACATGAAATGCTGGCCTGGATCAATGACTCTCTACAGTTGAATCTGACAAAGATTGAACAGTTGTGCTCAGGTGCTGCCTATTGTCAGTTTATGGACATGCTATTCCCTGGCTCTATTGCCTTGAAGAAAGTGAAATTCCAAGCTAAGCTATAACATGAATATATCCAGAACTTCAAAATACTACAAGTAGGCTTTAAGAGAATGGGTATTGACAAAATAATTCCTGTGGATAAATTAGTAAAAGGAAAGTTTCAGGACAACTTTGAATTTGTTCAGTGGTTCAAGAATTTTTTTTTTTTTTTTTTTGCCAGTCCTGGGCCTTGGACTCAGGGCCTGAGCACTGTCCCTGGCTTCTTCCCGCTCAAGGCTAGCACTCTGCCACTTGAGCCACAGCGCCGCTTCTTGCCGTTTTCTGTATATGTGGTGCTGGGGAATCGAACCTAGGGCCTCGTGTATCCGAGGCAGGCACTCTTGCCACTAGGCTATATCCCCAGCCCCTCAAGAAATTTTTTGATGCGAACTATGATGGAAAAGACTATGACCCCGTAGCTGCCAGACACGGTCAAGAAACCGCAGTGGCTCCCACCCTTGTTGCTCCAGCTCTGAATAAACCCAAGAAACCTCTTGGCTCTAGTGGTGTAGCTCCACCGAGGCCCATTGCAACACAGAGAACTACTGCGACTCCTAAGGCTGGCCCAGGGTGGTGCGAAAGAATCCTGGTGTGGGCAACGGGGATGATGAAGCAGCCAAATTGATGCAGCAGGTCAAATTATTGAAACTTACTGTGGAATATTTGGAGAAAGAGAGATTTCTACTTTGGAAAGCTAAGGATCATTGAACTGATTTGCCAGGAGAATGAGGGGGAAAATGACCCTGTATTGCAGAGGATTGTAGACATTCTCTATGTCATAGATGAAGGCTTTGAGATACCTGATGAAGGGGGCCCGCAGGAAGAGCAAGAAGAGTATTAACAGCCTAGACCAGCAGATCAACATTGAATTCTTCACTCCGAAATCACGTGCTTAACTGTAAAATACTCCCTTTTATTATTCCTAGAGGATTTACTGGTTTCTTTTCATAAGCAAAAAGTACCTCTTCCTAAAAGTGCACTTTGCAGAAGTTTCACTCCTTTTCCAATAAGTTAGGAGCTTATTGCAGAAGCAGAATTAACATCTAGTTGGTTCACCTGGGAACAGAGAGGCTGACCATGGGGCTCAGCCTGTGGACACTGGTCACAATGATTGCTTAAGAAGGTGTTTGATGTAACACTGAGGTGGCAGCCTCAGTAGAGACATGTAAAGACTGAATTGAATTTTAAGCTAATGTGAAATCCTGGCAAAGAACGTTTTAATAAATAAATGCCTTAAGAGTATTTAAAATATGCTTCCATATTTCAAAATAGAAAATGAACATGACAGGAGATATCATGTGTCTGACTTTGTGTCTGGGAAGGGGGGGCCAGACTTTGGGACCTTTGGAGCCTGCTGTCTCAGGCCTTACAGGGCTGCTTGGATCCTCACAGGCCATATCTTTGGCCCCAAAGTGAAGTCTAAAAAATTGCTCTGTAAGGCCATTTGGTGCCATCGGCCAGACATACTTGCTATAAGCAAGTGGCATAGCTGCCTGGGTGAGTAGTTTGTTTCAATCCTGAGGTGGTTTGAGGTGAAGACCTAGATTTTCATTGATCAGTCCTCTGATTTTTTTCCAATTATCCTTGAAATAGCTTTGTATTGTGTTTTTTTGGGAAATGAGATATGCCCAGTTTTGGTTTTTTTTTTTTGGTGTTTTTTGGCCAGTCCTGGGGCTTGGACTAAGGGCCTGAGCACTGTCCCTGGCTTCTTTTTGCTCAAGGCTAGCACTCTGCCACTTGAGCCACAGCACCACATCCAGGCTTTCCTGTGTATGTGGTGCTGAGGAAATCGAACCCAGGGCTTCATGAATGCTAAGCAAGCACTCTACTGCTAAGCCACATTCCCAGCCCCAGTTTTTTTTGTTGTTGTTGTCGTTGCTGTTGTTTTAATCAAACAACTACTTTTGGGAACTTGCCCACATCTCTGGAATTCAAATGGGAGTTGTGTCCTATTTTACTGTTTTTAAAGTTTACCTTGAACATTTTTCTCTTCTCTGCTCCCTCTGTCCACTTGGGGCTCCTCTTTGGCTCCTTCAGTTTGCTGCTTAGTGTTGGAAGTACAGCAGGCAGGTGATACAGGTCCTCACGGGACCTTTGGCACAGGGAATGACCATTGAGGGCCATCATTACCTTGGGCTCTACAAGGCTGGGGTGTTTTCCACATCTGCTGTTCACAGCTCTCCACTGATATCTGGATACTTTGCCAGTGCACTAATCTTTTTGGAGATAAAATTCACTAGTGTTACTAAATGTCAGTTTTCTTTCACAGAAAATACAGTACTCTTTCTGAATTAATTATTAATATTTAAAAGATGTCATTCCTTCTCCCTCATTTGCTTTGCCCCTGGCCTAGTCAGTCCCTTTGTTTGGCAGAATTCTGCAAAATGTATTTCACCCACTACTGAGATTGTTCAGTACCTGATGTGTTTGTATTGATTTGTTTCTGGTGGTAGCTTGTCCTAAAATGTGTGTAGAAAGCAAGGTATTTTATGATAAAATTGTTGTGTAGTGCATGCTTCATGTGGAATTCAGAGGGAAACCCAGATTCATTGATTAACCAAAAATGCAAGTAACCAGCCATTGTTGAAAGGGCAGTGGTGCTATTTCTCTTTTTTGGCTTTTTAGACTTTTGTTGCCTGGAAATTCCATTTTATTGGGAACCCATTTTCCACCTGGTCTTTCCTGACAGGGTTTTTTCCTACTTTTAACAGTTTCTAAATAAAATTCTGTATTTAAAAAAAAAAGAGTAGAGAAGAAATTAATGAAATTAAGAAAAGATAACTATACAAGAATTAATTAAACAAATATTTGTTCTTAAAAATATTGATATGAGAATCAGACCAAAAGGAAATAAAATACACAAGACAGAAATAGAGAAGATAGGAGAGATCATTAAAATAAATTACTAAAGAAATCCAGAGTATGAAGGAATATTTTTCAAACACATTTGCCTATAATTTAAAAATACTTTCACATAAAGTAGAAAATCTAGAAAAAGAATAAATTTCTAGATGTCATTAATCTGCTAAAATTAAAATAAAAAGATATAAAATACTTAACTAGATATGCAGTTAGCAATGAGATTAAATCCAAAGAAAATCCCAGGACCAAAATGATTCACTGCGAAATTTGACTAGACTTTTTCTTAATTAATTATTTATTGTCAAAGTAATGTACAGAGGGGTTACAGTTTCATACATAAGGCAATGAGTATATTTCTTATCGAACTTGTTACCTCCTCCCTCATTTTTCTCTCATCTTCCCCCCTCCAAACCGAGTTGTAAAGCATATTGTTTTATAAGTATTACTGTTGCATTGGTTCATCTTTTACCCTTTATCTTTCCATTTTGATGTTCTCATTCCCTTCCCTACTTCTGATAAACATATATGCAATACCCAGAATCAGTTACAGGGACATCAAGGGTAAATGCATGGGGAAGAAAGACAAAAGAAAAAGGCATCATTTCACATAGTAGGTTGAAAATAACAACGGCAGTGTTAAACCACTTATTTCTGTAACCTGGAGTTCATTTCACTTAGTATCATCTTATGCGTTCATATGTACTAGCTAATGAGCTATTGTGATATTCTGCAAGGGCTATCCCACTTGTGTTGTAATTATTACCAATGAGGAAAACCATAGAGTATGTTTCTTTGACTCTGGCTCACTTAATATATTTTTTTTCCAAGACTTTCCATTTCCTTATGAATGGGGCAATGCCATACTTTCTGATAGAAGCACAGATTTCTGTTGTGTGTATGTACCACAAGTTCTTGATCTATTTATCTACTGAGGGGCTTCTGAGTTGGTTCCATATTTTAACAATGACAAATTGTGCTGAGATGAACATAGTTGTGCTGGTAGTTTTGTATGGTCTCGCTTGTAATTCTTTGGGTAAACACCCAAAAGCAGGGCTGCTGGGTCATAGAGGAGTTCTATGTTTAGCCTTATGAGGAACATCCGTACTGCTTTCCAGAATGGTTGAAAAAGTTTAGGTTCCCTTTTAGCCACATCCCTGCCAGCATCTGTTAGTATCAGTTTCCTTGATAATGGCCATTCTTACTCGGGTGAGGTGGAATCTCAATGTTGTTTTGATTTGCATTTCTTTTATGGTCAGTGATGCTGAGCATTTCTTTGGCCACTCTCATTTCCTCTTTAGAGAAATCTCTTAAGTCTTTAGCACACTTATTAATTGGGCAGTTGTTTCTTTCAGAATTTGTTATGGGGGAACTTAATTTTTTGAGTTCTAAATATATTTTAGATGTTTTCAAGTTATCTGCTTTCACCATGAGGTCTTTAGTATATTTGGAATTGATTCTGGTGCAGGGTGATATATAAGGATCTAGGTTTAGTTTGTTACAGGTGTTTACCCAATATTGCCAGCACCATTTGTTGAAAGGCTGCCTCTCTTCCATCCTATTTTGTTAGCTCCTTTATCAAAGATTAAGTATCCATGGGTCTCTGGGTTCCTTTCTGGGTCTTCAGTTCTATTCCATTGGTCCTCCAGCCTGGTTTGTGCCAATACCAGCTGTTTTTATTACCATAGCTTAGTAATAGACTTTGAAATTTGGCATTGATATTCCTCCAGCACTGTTCTTCCTGCTTAGAATTGATTTTGTTATTTGGGGTCTTTTATTGTTCCATATGAATTTTTGGATTGCTTCTTCTATTTCATTAAAGAATGGTGCTGGGATATTGAGGGGTATTGTATTGAATTTGTAAATTGGCTTTGGCAGTATTGCCATTTTCGCAATATTAATCCTCCCAATCCAGGAGCGTGGGAGGTTTTTCCGTTTCTTTAGTTCTGCTCCAATTTCCTTTTCCAGATTTAAAAATTTTTCATCATAGAGATCTTTCACTTCTTTGGTTAAGGTTATTCCAAAGTATTTTTTGAGGCTATTGCAAAAAGACTGGCTTTCCTGACTTCAGCTTTGATGTTTCACATTGTTTGCATACAGAAAAGCCATTGATTTGGGGGAATTTATTTTATATCCTGCTACTTTGCAAAAGTTTGGATCAGCTCAAGTAACTTAAGAGTAGAGTCTATGGGGTTCTTTCAACACAGCATCATGTCATCTGCAAAGAAGGAGACTTTTACTTCATCTTTTTCTATTTGCCCCTTCATATTTGCCTCTTGCCTTTTTTGCTCTGGCTAGGCGTTCTAGTACTATGTTGAACAGGAGAGCCTTGTCTTGCTCCTGGTTTTAAAGCAAATGGCTTTACCTTTTGCCCCTTGTCATACACAGCCTTTATTATATTCAGAAATGTTCTCGGCATTCCTAGTTTCGACAAATTTTTCATCACAAATGGGTGTTGGATTTTGTCAAATGTTTTTTTTCAATCTATAGAAATAATCATGTGATTCTTGTCCTTGCACCTATTGATGTGATGAATTATGTTAATTGACTTACATATATTAAAGCAGCTTTGCATCCCTGGAGTGAATCCAGTTTGATCATAGTGTATAATTTTTAGGAGACTTGCTGAAGTCGATTGGCCAGAATTTTGTTGAGAAGTTTTACATTGATTTTCTTCAAAGAAATGGGTCTATAGTTCTTTTTCTTTGATGAGTCCCTGTCTGGTTTTGGTATAAGGGATATACTGGTTTCAAAGAATGTGTTTGGTAGTGAACTTTCATTTTCAATTTCATTGAAGAGTTTGAGGAGTATTGGTGTGAGCTCTTCTTTGCAGGTCTTATAACACTGCTTTGAATCCATCTGGACCTGGGCTTTCCTTGGATCTGAGATTTCATTGCTTGATAGGGGTCTGTTTAGTGGGTTTAAATCCTGGTTAAGCTTGGCATATCAATATGTGATAGGAATTCATCCTTTTCTTCCAGAATCTCAAATTTGTTAGTGTATAGGTTTGCAAAATATTCCCTTATAATATTCTGAATCTTAGTTGTTTCTGTTGTCATGTTTGCAGTCTCAATTCTGATTTTGTTTATTTGGGTGAGCACTCCTCATTTTTTGCTAAGATTTGCTAAGCCTTTGTTGATACTGTTAATTTTTTGAGGAACCAACTGTTTTGTTGACTGTATGTTTTTTTTTTACTCTAATTCACTTAATTCTGATTTTATTTTATTGTTTTACCTCCATCTGTTGGCTTGAGGTTTGGCGTGTTGCTCTTTTTCAAGGAGCTTCAGGTATATGATTGAATTGTTGGATTGAGATTTCTCCATTTTGTTGATATAGGCACTCAGAGCTATAAATTTTCCTGTAAGTACTGCCTTTGCTGTGTTTGAAAGGAGCTGGTATTGTGTATGCTCATTTTGGTTGAATCCCATAAACAACTGAATTTACATTCTGATTTCTTCAATGAATCACTGGGGGTTCAACAATGTGTTGTTCAGTCCCCATGAGTTGCAGGATATTCTATGATGAATTTTAATGTTGACATCTAATTTTATTCCATTGTGTTCTGACAGAATGCAGGAAATGATTTCAATATTTATGAATTTGAACAGATTTTCTTTGTGCCCTAAAGTGTGATCTATTTTGGAGAATGTCCCATGTGCTGCCGAGAAGAACATATATTCTGGTGCTGCTGGGTAGAATATTCTCTATATAATGGTCAAGTCTAGTTGATCTATGCAGTTGTTTAGTTCTGAGGTTTCTTCAGTTTTTGGTGTGTTGATCTATCCAGAGGTGACAGTGCTGTGTTAAAGTCTCCAACAATCAATGTGCTTGGATCTATGTGTGTTTTTAGAGTCAGTAGGGTTTGTTTAATGGAGTAGGGTGCTCCAACATTTCATGTATAGATATTTAAGATGGTTATATCCTCCTGTAGGAGAGATCCCTTTATTAGTATGTAATAACCTTCTTTGTCTCTTCTTACTGATTTTAATTTGAAGTCAATTTTACCTGATACTAGGATTGAAACTCCAACCTGTTTATGGGGGCCATTTGCTTGATAGATTTTGTTCTACCCTTTCACATTCAGAATGTTTGCTTTTGTGGGAAAGATGTGTCTCTTGAAGACAGCAAAAAGATGGATCTTGCCTTTTGATCCAACTTGTCAGTGTATGTCATTTAATTGGAGAGTTAAGTCCATTAATATTGAGAGTTAAAATTGAGAGTCCTTTGTTCCTTTAATTATGTCTATCTTTTTAATGGCTGTGCCTTTTCAATTCTTGCTCTAATAACTTGGTTCTCTATTTAGGGTGCATTTTTCTGCCATGTTCTTGTTGATTTTCAATGTATAGAACATCTTTGAGGTTTGGTGGAGATATATTGTTTCAGTTTTCCTTGCTGTGGAAAGTTTTTAATGGACCTTCGGCGATGAATGAGAATTTAGCTGGTTACAGTATTATTGGTTGGCAGTTATTTTTTCTTTAGGGTGTGGCATACCTCTTTTCAGGCTTTCCTTGCTTTCATGGACAGTGGCGGAAGAGGTGGTCCTTGTATGAGGCCTCTGTATTGTTCCCTGAGGTCTTGGCTCTGACACAGTTTCAGCAATGATGGGTGCAGGGGCTGCAGCTCACTGTGGAGGGATTGGTATCAGTTGCTGTTGCCCAGTGGGCCTGCTCTGTGGTGGGGATGTCCCTGAGATGATCTCACTGGGATGTGGGGCAGCCACAGGTATGCTGGTGCTGGCGGAACAAGCAGCCCTAGCACTCAGAGATGTTGGGGAGTGATGTTACCTCAGGTACTGATGTGGACACATCAGCAGCCTCTGTGGGTGACTGCACTCAGGAGTGAGGGTGTTGGCAGCAGGCACAGTGGTCCTGGCACACCTACTCAGAGGCTTGCCCCTCGCCCTGCACCAATTGGTTTGTCCACAGTAGCTGTAATGGCAGATGTGGCGGTGGTGTTGGTGGCTGCACTGAGCAGTAAGGTTTGTAGCTGGCGAAGCAGCCCCTGGTGGCTCCACTCAGTCTCCTCAGGGACCAGGATGTCCCATGGCGGCTGCAGCAAATTTGTGGGTGAAGAGGCTCTGGCACTCATCCTCAGCTTCTTTGAGACAAGCTCTTACCTCTATGCCAGTAGCAACAATGGTGGTGTCTTCAATGCCATCAGTAACAATGACAGCACTAGTGAAAGAAGTAGTGAAAAATGGGGTGAGTGGTTTCAGGTGTGGCTCCTGGGGACCCACTCTGTACCATGGATCACTCCATGCTGGTTCCAGTGGCTGTGAGAGCTGAGAAAAGAGAAGAGGCCCAGATCGATGTAGTGAACTGTTGACTTTCATGCCTGGAACAGCCCTGTGAGTGGCAAAGGTTATGATGATGGTCACATAGGCAGCAGCATGAGTGTTGGTGGGTGGAGATGCCCCTGAGGGCTTGCTCTGTGCCATTGAGCTAAACAGCCTAGACTAGACTTTTAAAGACGAACTAAAACCAATACTCCACAAAAGTTTTCCATTAGGCTTAAGGGACATTTTCAAATTAAATCATCCCAAAACCTTAGTTACAAATTTAACTAAGCAAGTGGAATGATCTTTATAATGAGAACTATAAATTCTTGGAGAAATTGAGGATGATAACTGAAAATGGAACAAACTTCCTACATTCATGGTTTGGCAGAATTAATATTGTAAAAAAAATGGCCATAGTACACAGAACTAGAACGATCTACAGATTCAAGGCAGTTTCCATCAAAATTCCAATATCATTCTACACAGAAATAGAAAAATCAATCTTAAGATTCATATGAAAGCCAGAAACACGTGAATAGGCAGACAATGCTAAGCAAAAGTAGCAATAGTGGAGGTATCACAAAACTGGACTTTGAATTATATTACAGAGCCATAGTAACAAAACCATGATGCTACTGGCACAAAACAGACCTAAAGACCAATGGAACAGAATAGAAGACTCAAAAATAAAACCAGACTGAAATAGCAAGCTAGTTTTTGGCAAAACAACCAAAAACATACACTGAAGAAACAGCCTTTTCAACAAATGGTGCTGGGAAAATGTGCTATTTACATGTAGAAGACTAAGATTATTTCTCATTCTGTACAAAGCTTAAATCTAAATAGATAAGAAAATTTAGTGTACTATCTGAAACTACAACAGGAAAGTCTTAAGGACAACTCTGGAAGAACAGGACTTCAATGGCCCAGCAAATAAGAATGCCACATGGGACTACAACAAATTAAAAACACAAAACAAGAAAAACATCAAAGCATTAAACAAACAATGCATATCAAAATAAATAATTATCACATTCAAGAGACAACAAAAAGGATAGAAATAACTCTTTGCCAGCTACTCATTAGACAAAGAGCTAATATTGGTAATGTAGAGAATAAAAAAAAAAAGCAATCAACCAAACAAATAACTAACAACAAAAAGACAAACAGCTCCATTAGTGAAAACATACTGAATATACTGTTCTTAGAAGACATATAAATGCCTAGGAGAGGCATGAAGAAAATTTTCAAAATTCTTAGCCATGAAGGAAATGATAATCAAAATGATGCAGAGATTCTATTTCACCACAGTCAGAATGACAAGTATCAAGAAAACAAATAATACAAGATGATGTGGGAAATAAATAACATGCACATACTGTTGGTAGGAATGTAAATTAATGCCATCAGGAAAGAAATTCTTATTCAGCTTCATCAAGAAACTATAAATGGGCCTGCCTCGTGGTGCTTCATACCATTATTGGCCATACATACAAAGGAATGTAAATCCATATACAAGAAAGCTGCCTGCATGCACATGTTTTTTGGAGCTCTGTTAACAATAGCTCAGCCAAGAAACCCAACAAATGATGAATAAAGAAAATATGGCACATATAGGCCACAAAATATTACTCTATTATGAAGAAAAATTAAGTTATATAATTTGCACAAAAAGATGATCATGTTGAGAGAAACAAGCCAAATTTAAAAAGTGAATTACTGAATATTACCATTTTTTGAGGAAGCTTGACCTAAAACATGCACACATAAATGCACACACTTACATATGCATATATATGAAAAGATATACATAAATAGATACACATTTATGTAGCATAACCTACCTACTAGATGGAATGAAATTATAAAATATGTCCATACCATCTTTGGCAAGGATGTGGAGGAATAAGAACCTTATCTATCACTAATAAAAATGCAAAATATTAAAGCTGGAAATATGTTTGGTAGATACATTAATTTTTTAAAAAAAAACACCAACAACATAAACTAAATATTTCACAACTCCACTCTTCATTATTTGTTTAAGAGAAATAAAAACATATCTCTTTAAAACCTTGTACAACATTTATATTTACTATCAAAAGCCCCAAACCAGAAGCAACCCAAATTTCTATCAAGAGATGGCTATCCATATTGTAACCTATCCATACAATGGAATAGTAAGTAGTCTTCAATGTAAAGGAATGAATATTATTGCACACTACATCAATGAATGAACCTCAAAGCAATGTTTTGAGTGAAAGTAAGCAAACAAGAAGTGTATGTCCTGTGATTTTCTCTCTATAAGACACTCAAATAAATGTAAATCAATCTGTACTGACGGGAAGTAGATCATTGTTTGTCTATGGATGGATCTAAGGTGACAGAAAATGGCAGCAGCCAAGAATCATGAAAAAAGTAACAGAACATGTGACTATGTTCCTTATTTTGACTGCAGTTATGACTGCTACATGCATTCATAAAAGCTCACCCAATTCTGCAGTATAACAATGAATGCTTAACTGCACATCAATCATCCTTTAATAATGCTCATAAAAGGGGTGGGACACATCTAATGATAGCTCCTCTAACCCACTCTGTCATTATTCTAATATATCTGTAAATGAACGGAAAAAAAGATGAGCCCTCACATTTAAAAGAAAACTAAGCATTCTCCCAATTTTAGAATCTGTAGAAAACTCCACAAAATGCAAAAATAATTTGAGAATATCAAACTTAGTCATTAATTTATAAAAAAATTTGCTTCTTGAACATCTTCTAGCTAGTTATTTTATAGTGATTCACAAACCTAGTTTCTTAATTATTAAGCCGAACTCATGTGAAATGATGCATACTGACCATCTTTGATCTTTTCAGAAAGCAATTTCAAATGGTTTCACTTATTAGAAACTTCAACATTTTCTTAATGCAAAAGATACAGAAATAAAGAGAACACCCACATGTGTAGTGGGAGATATTTATATTCAGGCATAGAAACTGATTTCTAGAGAATAAATGTGCAAAAATTGGAGTACTGGCTAAGATGGTTGGTTCATTATATTCAGAGGATTTTTTTCTCAATAGATGAAAACCTTTCTTTAAGAAAGTAAGGAGAACATTAGTTCAACAGAACTGTAGGAATCATGCTTCTTGTATTCAGAAAATCAGGTATCATGAACAGGAGAACATACCATGTTAGTATGAATGTATACTACTAACAGAATTAGGCTGAAAAGACTATATAGCCAACCTGAAGCATCTGAAAAACCACAGAAGCAGTCATATAGAATGGGACAACAGGTAACTCAACAAAGTAGATTTGGTTTGTCTTTATAGATAATTTGTTTATGAGTAAGAACATGAATAGCAATGAAATTAGTCTTATGAAAGAGAACAGAAGGATATTATATGATTCAGAAAAAAGATTTGCTTGTAGAAAAAAATCGATTTTGGAACCACAATGAAAATATTAGAAGATTCCAGTGTCTACTGTAAGAAAGAAGAAACAAAAACAACATGTCAATGCAGACAAAGCAAACCAAGACTAAAATGACCCAGATGGCAATACAAAAGGAAGTTAATGAAATCAGAAAGGATTTCTAGGAGACTAAAAAGAGCAATTAAAATATCCATCGCAAGTAATGAAAAGACTGAAATTTATGTTAAATTGAATCAATAATGTAATTTTAAGAAACTCTCCCTAAATTAGAAGTGAAAGGACAACACGTACTATAAAGAAATAATTACCGAGTAAGCAAATAATGATTTTACATTTTACTTACTAATATTTTTTGTTGAAATAGTAGTACCAAGGGTTACTATTCAACAGGACAGTTTATAAGTACAATGCATCTTGATCAATTTCATTCTTGTCATCACTATTATTAATATTCATAAAACTTAGATATGAAGAGAGACATTAATCAAAGGCAATTAAATATAAACTCCTCATGCAAACAAAAATACAGGTACTTTGAATCAGATATTGTGGCTCATGACTAAATAATCCTAGAAACTCAGGAAGCTGAGGTATGAGAATCATATGTTGAAACAAGCCCTGGCACAAAAGTCTATGAGATTCTTATCATCAATTAATCAATAATATTATCCTACAGTGGAGAATACTTTTGGGGAAGAATATAGAAAAAAATAAAAATAAGGACTTACATTTGAAATAAGAAAAGTGCATCTATAGAATGAAAATCTAAATTCTTCATAGACATAAATTCTTTAAAAGATGAAGATAAAAATAAAATCTTGGATTTGATTTTTCCAGTTCATGAAGACTGATACATAGGATACAAATAAGGAATAAACCTTTATACTCACAAATTTAAATTGATCAGAACCAAATAGATAATATTTCACTATTGACACCAACGTATAAGGAACTTTTTGTAGCGCTTCAAAATACCTACTAAAGTACAAAGGGCTACTTAATTATGACACAAGAGGTAAAAATAAATAGGTCAAGACAGAAATAATAAAATTGTACAAGTAAAGTTATGTTATATTAAAATAAAAACATGACCATGAAACTCTATATGTAAATGTGCATTTGATCAAAATACTAAAAAGCAAGACTTCTCAGAATACTAGGAGAAATAGACAAAAATATAGTTCAAGAGGACAAGAAGAAAATAATTATAAAGAAATTTCAAACAAATTATATTTCTTGTTTAATTATGTACCTTTGTCAGCTAAAATGCCTATGGAACATTTGCAAGAATTGATCACAAAGTAGGCCACAAAGAAAGCTTAATGATTTTCACATTTTATACATCTACAATAGTGCTAGAAAACTGTTTTAGTGGATCAGTAGCTTAGACCTTCTTAGAAATTTCTGGAAGAAGTAGAAAAGATTGATGTAGACAGAATGTCTGTCTATTAGCTTTCCTGCTATTACCCTTAGCTCATTAAAATGAAGTTAATCAGTAGACATGAAGTTAATCAGTATACTTTCCAATGAAAAATAAGACCTTAAACTTAAAAATCATTAGAAAGGCTTACCAATAAAACAATTATGTCTAGAGATTATATTCATGATCTTCATATTGAGAAAATCAAACATACCTCAGGGGAATGGAAAAGGAAGGAATCCATGATATGAAAATGAACGACTAACCCAGAAAATATCAAGAAAAGAGAAATTCTATCTAAACACAGAGCATATTGGTAATAAAGCAGAATAAATAATTCTCCAAAATGTCCCCAAATCATGATCTGTGAAAGATAAGAGATCAACAAAAGTCAACTAAAATAATAATGAAATAATCTAAATTTTTGTCTAATATTACATTTCAAAAGTGTGAAAAATCTATGAAGTTTCAAGTTTAAGAAGAATAAAAGTATCTTTTATAGAAAAGCAAAGTTAAATTGGCATCTAAACTTCTCACTAGAAACACTGAATCCTGGAATTCAATATCATTACATCTATAATATTATTAGGAAAATTATTTTGAGCTTAGACTTGATTAAGTCAAAGACTCATAATTTTTTTCATATCCAATCCATGATTTTAATGTTCTGTGTGTGTGTGTGTGTGTGTGTGTGTGTGTATATATAAGTTGATGAACAGAGGGGTTATAGTTACATAAGTAAGGTTATGAGTACATTTCTTTTTGAACACGGTTACTCCCTTCCTCATTTTCTTCTTCTTTCCCTTTCCCAGTCCCCTACACCCCCCACCCAAGTTGTAAAGCTTGTTTCCAACACAGTGTCTATTGAGTATCATTGTTGCATGTAGTTCATCCTTTGTCCTGAAGTTTCTGTGATTCCCTTTCTCTTCCTCTGATTAGATAAACTTATATACAAGACAAATGGTACAGAAAACTAAAACAAACAAAAAAAGAAATAACTGAAAACATAACATAATAAGAACTTATTGTTTACAAGTCTTGGAATCATTTTGAAATGCTTCATTATATATGGTTCTATGCACATAGCTATTGGGTTATTGTGATCCCCTGCTAAGAGTATCACAGACATATTCTAGTTATTACAAATGAGGGAAATCATGCAACCTTCATTTCTTTGGGCCTGGCTTGCTTCACCTAATATAAGTTTTTCCAAGTCATTCCATTTCCTTACAAATGGGACAATGTCATTCTTTCTAATGGAAGCATAGAATTATATTCTGTATATATACAACATTTTCTTGATTCATTCATCATATACTGAGGGGCATTGGTTAGGAAAAAGAAAGTTTCCACACTGATCTCTGTAGCTTAAGCCAGTAATTCTGGCTACTTGAGAGGTAAAGATTAGGGAATATGGTTCAAGGTCAGCACAGGATAAAAAGAAGTTCCTGAGACGTTATATAAGCCAATGGCTGGATGAAGTGGCTCATGCCTGCCATCTAAGCTTCCAGGAAAACATTGGGCTCAGTGCGTAGAACTGTCATTACCAGTGACAAATGGAAACACAATAGGAGGATAACATCACAGGCTTGCTGAGGCATAAAGCAATATCTTATTTCAAAAATAGTCAAGGTGGGATGGGACCAAGGAGAAAAGGGTAGACAAATGAAGATTACAAGAGGGGAAAATGTAGTCATAGATTCAGTATATATCCTAAAAATTAAGAAGAGTCAGGGAAGGAGTAGGTGAGAATGTTAAAAGAAATGGCATTGATCAAGGTACTGTGTATTGTAGTCACAAAATGTTTTGATAAATAGCAACTCCATTGTGCAACTAGTTGAAGATAATAAAAATAAGTTAAAATGGAAACAAAAAACAACAACAAAAATAAAATAACTGACACAAAAAAGGCTGATGTTATCTCAGCCCTGAGTTGAACCCATTATACTGCTCACCTCAAAGTATCACCACAAATTAGTTAGTGCTGTGGTCTTGAGAAGAAAATAATTACGTGAACCCGAAAATCAAAGAGGAAAATGTGACTAAAAGAAATGATAAATTGAAGTCCTGAGTTCAAACCTGAATACTACCAAAAAGGAGAAAAAATAATAGTAATCACCAAAGGTGATTTAAAAAAAACTATAGTAAGCTTCACAGATATTTGTAAATGTCTTAAGAATTCTAAACTTAAGAAACCCAATGGAAAAATAATTTCTAATTATTTTATTGTTATATTGTAAAGGTGATGTACAGAGGGGTTATACTTACATGTCAGGTAATGAGTACATTTCTTTTTTTTAACAATGTCACATCTTGTCTCATTTTCTCCAAGTTTTTCCCTCCCAACCACCCCACAAATTGTATATTGTATTTTCAACATAGTGTTCAGTGAGTATCACAGCTGCATTTGTTTAACCTTTGTCCCTCAATTTCTTTGCTCCCCCTTATCCTTTCCCAAACAGATAAAGAGACAGAAAACAAAAACAGTGACAAAGGAAAAAAATAATAACAAAAAAGCTCTCTTATTTCCATTTCTTGGAGTTCATTTTGATAAATATCACCTTATATGATCATTTGCACATAGTTATTGAGCTTTTGTGTTCCCAACATGGATTTCTTGATTAATTCAATGACAATAAGAAAAAAATGTGAGCGACTTCCGGGAAGACGGCGGGGGAGCAGTAGAGCCCTAGCTGAGCTCCCCCCCACATTGCAGTTTTCTTACCCCATAGAAACTTTTACTCCTAGAAAGACAGCCAGAGTAAGTTCTAGCAGTACAGGGATTCTGGCCAGGAAGGAAGAATCGACTTTGCTTGTCTGAAAACACAGATTTGAGCTCCAAGCCGTGTCCCGCCGCCGTGCCATTGCCGGCGCTGGCACAGCACCCGGCACAGCAACCTGCACTCTGCGCGGCTAAAGCACACAGCAGAGACAAGGGAGAAATACTCCAGATGGTGGCTGAGCATGGACGACCTGAAATCACAGAGAAAGCGTCAGTACCCCACAAAAGATATTCTCACTTGCGCCCACAGAGCACCTTCTGGAAGGCAGCCCTTCCCCCACCACCAGAGCAAAGCGCCATCTTTGCCACTGGCATAGGGTCAGACCAGATTGGAACTAAAGCGGGCCTGGGGAAAGCGAGGTCAAAGGAGCCATCTTTGAAAAGGGCAAGAGGGATCAACCAGTGAGAGCCAGCCCCGCCCAGGAGAGCGCCCCCTGCCCTGGTGGGAGGCTTGTCCTGGTCCTCAGCTTAGCCAGAGGTGCCTCGTCCTGCCCGCCGGAATTTCTAAATTTAAAGCAAAAGAGGCGAGGAGCTACCTGCGGCACAGAAACACCATATGGGGGAACAAACAGTTCCTGAGACAGCTAAATGATCCCTTCACAGAGGAAGCCCATTTCCCAGCCTGAAACGGAGCTGCATTCCATAGCCACCTCCACCAAGGAGGCCACCTCCCCCAGGCAAGCAACTCTCAGCTGGGTAAAACAGGCCAGAGGCCCCCTGCCCTGCTGAGTCCACAGCCTATACAAAGCCAGGTATCAAAGGCAGCAGCCCCACAGCAGACGGAGGAGCCACAGTCCCCAAGACTGCTCACGTCCCCATCTACAGAGGACGCCCAAGGACTACCTGCAAGCTGTGCGAACCACAGAGACCCAGGATTGCAACAAAAGGGGAGAAGGGTCAGAACAGATCCACCCCTTGCAAACTGAAAGCAAGTCAAACCAGCCAATCAGGAAAATAGACTGCAGACCATTGCAAGGAAACCAGAGACTGGGGAAAGACCACCCAAACAAGGAGGACTCCATTTTTTTTCCTTTTCAAACATTTTTTAAACTTTTTTAAAAAAAAATTTTCTTTTTAATTTTTTCACTTCTGAAATGTTGGGTTTTTTTGTTTGTTTGTTTGTTTTCCAGTTTTACCAGTTTGTTTTATCAAGTTTTTTTTGTTACTTTGTTTGTTTGGGTTGTTCCTTTTCTGTTTTTTTTTTTTTTCTTTTTCCTTTTTCTTTTTTTTCTTTTTTCCTTTTTCTTTTTTTTCTTTTTTAAATAATTTTTCTCTGTTTTGTGCATCTGTCTTCCAGTATTTTTACTTTATTTCTCTCTTTGTGTTCTCTTTCTTTAAAAATTACTTTCCTATGAATAACACCTCCACTCTTCTCTGCTAACTCTCCATTGTTTATCAATTTATCCTTGTTCTTTCTACTGATTCTACTCTTCTCCACATTTCCACATCACTGAAACTAAACCAAAATCACCACCCCACCCCCAATACATTTTACTCTATTCTCTTTACTACCTCCAACTTACCCTCCTGACTTACTGCCTGGACCTCCAGGTTCCTTGACTCCTGGTTATTGGATAGAGGGTATCACAGCTTAATCCAAGTGAATCAAAGGGGTTTATAGAGAAAGCCAGCCCTAAAAGAACTTGATATAAGAACAAGAATTGCATACAGGGTAGTAACAGTAAATAAGTAACTACTGAATACAGGGCCCAGGATCGGTTGTTATATTGAAATCGTATTCTTTAGGAACACCAAATCTAATTTTATAGACAGGTATACAAGGTATCAGTATATAATTGTGAACTTGTAAGATTTACACAACAGTGCTTGGTAAGGGCTGCTTTGGGTTTTAAACGGTGCTCACAGGTGGTGGTAGACTGGCATTCCCAATTCAAATGGGCAGAAGGAACACAAGAAAGATGGCAAACAATGAAGTCTTATCCTGCACTCAAAACAAGCAGGAAGCAGAGCAGTCAAGCAAAGACATACAAGAGAACACCCAAAATGCTCTACAAAGTCTACTGATAAACATGATAACTGAAAAGTTTGAACCACTTCAGTCAATTATTCTAGAGCGTGAGGAGGCAAAGCAAAAATTAATGGAGAATTTCATGGCATCCACAAATAGAAAGATAAATGAACTTCAACAGTCAAATGAAAAGATAGCTACCCAGCTTAATGATTTGAGAGACAACAATCAAAGCCAAAGTAATGAAGTTAATGAAGTAAAGATGTCCATACAAGACCTAAGAAATGACATGGAAATCATCAGGAAAGAAGAGTCAGAAGGAAAAGAGAATCGAAATCAAGTAGCTAGCCTACAGTCCCGACTAACTGAAGCAGAGGATCGAATGTCAGGAGCTGAAGATTCCTTAGATTCTATGGAGAAAGATCAAAAATCAATACAAATCCAGTCCAATCAACAAAACAGATCGCTACAGGAGATTCAAGACACGATCAGGAAGCCCAATTTAAGGATAATAGGTATTGAGGAAAACTTGGAGAAAGAGGTTAATGGGATAGGCAATCTATTTAACAGAATATTAGCTGAGAATTTCCCAAATATCCAGAAGGAAAGGCCTATACAGATACAAGAAGCGTTTAGAACCCCAAACCGACCAGACCAGAATAGGACATCCCACCGACACATTGTGATCAAAACAGGATCAGTAGAGTACAAGGAAAGAATCCTTAAAGCTGTTAGGGAGAAGAAAACAAGCAAATATAAAGGAAAAGCAATCAGAATTACCCCAGACTTCTCAGCAGAGACCATGAAAGCAAGGAGAGCCTGGAATGAAGTATACCAAACACTAAATAAAAATAACTACCAACCAAGAATTCTGTACCCAGCCAAACTCTCATTCACAGCCAAAAGTCGAATAAAAGTCTTCCACAGTAAGGAAAAACTGAAACAATATATCTCCACCAAACCAGCTTTACAGAAAATCCTTAAAGATGTACTATACAGGGAAAATAATCAAGATCCCAATATAGACAGAGAAAAGAACCCTAAATAGTAAACATCAGATCAAGAAATGGGAAGACACAGCTTTAAACAAGATAGTGATAATGAAAGGAACAAACGATCATCTCTCAATCCTAACTCTCAAAATTAATGGACTTAATTCTCCAATAAAATGACATACACGCATAAGTTGGATCAAAAATCAAGATCCATCTTTCTGCTTCCTCCAAGAGACACATGTATCCAGCAAAAGTAAACATCTTCTAAAAGTGAAAGTCTGGAATCAAATCTATCAAGCAAATGGCCCCCATAAGCAGGCTGGAGTTGCAATGCTAGTATCAGACAAAATTGACTTCAAATTAAAAATGGTAAGAAGAGACAAAGAAGGCTACTACATACTAGTAAAGGTATCTCTCCTACAGGAAGATATAACCATTCTAAATATCTACACACCAAATGCAGGAGCACCCAACTTCATAAAACAAACTCTACTGACTCTAAAAACACTCATAGACACAAATACATTGATAGGTGGGGACTTTAACACTCCACTATCACCTCTGGACAGATCAACACGCCAAAAACTGAACAAAGAAACCATAGATCTTAATAATTGCATAGACCAACTAGACATAACCAACATCTATAGAATATTCCACCCAGCAACAACAGAATACACATTCTTCTCCACAGCACATGGAACATTCTCCAAAATAGATCACATCTTAGGGCACAAAGAAAATCTGTACAAATTTAGAAGTATCAAAAACATTCCCTGCATTCTCTCAGACCACAAAGGAACAAAATTAGAGCTCAACTCAAACAGCCACCACAGAAAATCCTACACTTCATGGAGACTAAACAACACACTGCTGAACCATCAGTGAGTCATTGAAGAAATTAAAATGGAAATTCAAATGTTTATGGAATTCAACCAAGTTGAGGACACAAAGTACCAGCTCCTTTGGGACACAGCAAAGGCAGTACTCAGAGGAAAATTTATATCTCTGAATACATACATCAACAAACTGGAGAAACAGCAACTCAATAATTTAAGGAAGCACCTTAATTTTCTGGAGAGAGAACAGCAAGCCAAACCCCAAGTCAATAGACGGAAGCAAATAAATAAAATCAAATCAGAATTAAATCAAATAGAGACGAAAAAAACCATAGAAAGAATCAACAAAACAAAGAGTTGGTTCTTTGAAAAAATCAACAAGATCCAGAGACCGCTGGCAAACTTGACCAAAAAACGAAGGCAGCACACTCAAATAAACAAGATAAGAGTTGAAACAGGTACTGTAACCTTTCTGTACATCAGTTTGATAATAAAAATTTGAGAAGAAAAAAAAAAAGAGTTGAAACAGGTAACATCACCACAGAAATAACCGAAATTCAGAAAATAATAAGGGACTATTTTGCAAACCTTTAAGCCAACAAATTCAAGAACTTGTAATAAATGGATGATTTCCTAGAAAAAATTCATATCCCCACACTCTACCATGAAGATTTAAACCTTCGAAACAGACCCATATCCAGTATTGAAATAGAAACGGCAATAAATGATCTCCCATCCAAGAAAAGCCCAGGTCCAGACGGATTCAATGCAGAATTCTACAAGGCCTTCAAAACAGAAGTAACACCAATATTTCTCAAATGCTTCAATGAAATTGAAAGAGAACGTTCACTACCAGACTCATTCTATGAAGCCATTATAACCCTCTTCCCAAAAACAGGCAGAGACTCATCACGGAAAGAGGACTACCGACTGATCTCCCTGATGAACATAGACGCAAAAATTCTCAACAAAATTCTGGCCAATCGACTTCAACAGGTTATCACCCTGCACCAAAATCAATTCCAAATGGATTAAAGACCTCGAAATCAAAACAGACACCCTGAAAACACTAAAGGAAGGAGTAGGAGAAACACTTGGGCTTCTTGGTGCAGGACGGAACTTCCTTAACAAAGACCCAGAAAGGCTACAAATCAAAGAAAGGATAGACAAATGGGACTGCATCAAACTGCAGAGCTTCTGCATGGCAAAGGACATAGCTCACAAGATAAACAGAAAGCCCACAGACAGGGAGAAGATGTTTACCGGACATTCAACAAACAAAGGCCTCATATCTAAAATATATGCAGAACTAAAAAAATTACCTTCTTCCAAAACAAAACCACAAATAACCAATAGCCCCCTCATCAAGTGGGCTAAAGACTTACAAATAGACTTCTCTGATGAGGAAATGAAAATGGCCAAGAGACATATGTAAAAATGCTCTACATCACTGACCATAAAAGAAATGCAAATCAAAACAACATTGAGATTCCATCTCACCCCGGTAAGAAGGTCATATATCAAGAAAACTAACAATAACAATTGTTGGAGGGGATTTGGCCAAAAGGGAACCCTACTTCACTGTTGGTGGGAATGTAAACTGGTTCAGCCACTATGGCAAGCAGTATGGAGATTCCTCAGAAGGATAAATATAGAATTCCCCTATGACCCAACAGCCCCACTTTGGGGTATCTATCCAAAAGACCACAAACAAAATCACAGTAATGCCACCAGCACAACAATGTTCATCGCAGCACAATTTGTCATAGCTAGAATCTGGAACCAACCCAGATGCCCCTCAGTAGACGAATGGATCAGGAAAATGTGGTACATATACACAATGGAATTTTATGCCTCTATCAGAAAGAATGACATTGTTCCATTTGTAAGGAAATGGAAATGGAAGGACTTGGAAAAAGTTATACTAAGTGAAGTGAGCCAGACACATGGACTGTATGGTCTCCCTTATTGGGAATAATTAGTACAGGTTTAGGCAAGTCATAGCAGAGCATCACAAGGCCCAATAGCTATACCCTTATGAACACATAAGATGATGCTAAGTGAAATGAACTCCATGTTATGGAAACAATTGTTATATCACAGTTGTAACTACTTTCAATGTCCCATGTGTATCTGTAGCTTCTATTATTGATGATGTTCTTGTATCACCTTCCTGTGGTTGTATCTACACTATCTCTGTAACCTTATCTGAGTATATTGGAAACCGTGTATACTGGTATTGGAAGCAGGAAATTGAAAGGGCATATCAAATTTGAGAGACACAGGGTAAAAAAAGTCAAACAACCACAAAAGCAATACTTGCAAAACTGTTTGGTGTAAGTAAACTGAACACCTCGGGGCGGGGGAGGGAAAGGGGGAGGAGGGAGGGGGGTATGAGGGACAAGGTAACAAACAGTACAAGAAATGTATCCAATGCCTAATGTATTAAACTCTAACCTCTCTGTACATCAGTTTGATAATAACAATTTGAAAAAAAAATGAAAAAAATGTGCTGAAAAATATAACAGGTGTTATATGTTTAGTTGTTTCCTTAAGTTACCAAAAGAATATATATATATATATATTAGATAAATTATCCAACAAAAATTAGAGGAAGAAAAGAATGAGTAGTCAAGGACTACTAATATCAGACAGTGTTAATATTACACACAATGGAATTCAAGGTGAAAAGTATTTAAATAGGAAAAAGAAAAGAATTTTATATTGAAACAGAACAATGCTCTGAGAAGCTATGTTAATTGTGAGTCTCTATTCACCTAATAAACAGTTTTGAAATCTACAGGTAAAGCCATTATCAATGCAAGGAACAATGAACTTGTCCAAGAACACAGGGGAGATCATGACAAAAGTTTATTAGACATACAAAAAGTATAATGTGATGAAAAGAGAAACTGATATCTGAGAATCACATATGTGTGAATCCTTATAATTGGAAAACAAATAGTTACTTGTTAGCTCTTTTTCAGTTTCCTAAGTGAAAATTTAACTCATTGTGTAATGTCTTTTCTTTGTAGTATATCTAAGGCTGGAGACTTTCTTCAGTACTTTTTGCCTTCATCACACAACATGTAATTCTTTCCTTGTCATTAAAGAGAAAATTCGAAGACAGATGCCACAATATTAATAGTAGTCTAGGCAATTATAGTTTCCTGTTTCTGCTTGCTTTACTTTCTGCATTTCCTAAAATGAAATAGCACTATTTAAAAAAAACTAGTAAAATCAAGTGTTTTTTAAAAAATATCATAAGTATCTGGTGTGTGTGTGTGTGTGTGTGTGTGTGTGTGTGTGTGTGTGTGTGTATGTTGTAAAGATAGAATCCTTAGCACATACTAGCAGGCTCTCTACTTTGAGCCTGACCGCTGGCACAAGAAAAGCCTAGATGTGTGGCTCCATACTCCCAGCCCTGAAATTCTTTCACTGATGGAACAAGGACATATTATTTGAAGGAAAAGTACCTTTCCATATGTCCATCTCTCTATAGCGTATAAAATTGTATAGTTAAAAATGTACTATATGGGGCTGGGGATATAGCCTAGTGGCAAGAGTGCCTGCCTCGGATACACGAGGCCCTAGGTTCGATTCCCCAGCACCACATATACAGAAAACGGCCAGAAGCGGCGCTGTGGCTCAAGTGGCGGAGTGCTAGCCTTGAGCGGGAAGAAGCCAGGGACAGTGCTCAGGCCCTGAGTCCAAGGCCCAGGACTGGCAAAAAAAAAAAAAAAGAAAAATGTACTATACTCTAATAAGAGAATTTGGAATGATAAATAAAACTTTCTTAGCTAATCTTTACATGTTAACAGGTGATCCCTAGAAATGTCTGCAATTCATTGTTGAAATTTACAAAACTGTGTTTTGGAATCTTACAAATATAGTGTTATCTGGATATGCAACAAGTTGCAGTAAATCTTTTAATCTGGTCTACTTTATAACTTTCAAAGTAGATAGAAGTTATCTACATCAAAGATCAGCAGACTTTTTTAGTAAACATTTAATCTTTGTGCATCATACAAACTGTTGCAACTTGTTGATGCAATACGTAGATAAGTGAGTGTCAACAATATGTAAATGTGTGGATATAAATGGGTACCAATAAAACTACAAAAACAAGCAGAGAGCAGATGAGATCCACAAGCTATAGTTTGACATCCCATGCTCTTCATTGCTTAGTTATAAATGTAACTCCATAAAGAAGAACAGGGAAATTGTTACTGCAAATGCAAAGCTGTGGTTGCCACTAGTGCTGGAATTGGCCAGGAATACACAGAGAAAGTGTAGGTTACAGTAATATTTTCCCTCTGCTTATTTTTGTATGCTGGTACTGGTGCTTGAACTCAGGGCCTCATGCTCTGGCTTGGCTTTTGCACTCAAGGTTACTGCTTAATCACTTGAGCCATATTCTTATTCCTGGTGTTTGTGTGTAAGTGTGTGTACCTGGCCGTGGGGCTTGAACTCAGGGCCTGGGAGCTATCCTTGGGCTTCTTATACTCCTTGACCCATAGCTCTGCTTCCAGGTTTTTTGGCAGTGTATTGGAGATAATGAGTCTCACAAACTTCTCTGCCCAAGCTGAATTGGAGGCACAGTCCTTAGATTTCAGACTTCTAAGTAGGTCGGACTACAGGAGTGAGCCACTAGTGCCAGGCTACTTCTGTCTTTTCATTAGATGCCTGGAGATAAGGGTCTCTCAAGTTTGATACCTGGGATGGCTTTGAACATCAATCCTAAAATCTCAGTCTCTTGAGTAGCTAGGATTACATATGTGAGCCACCAGCACCTGGCTTGTTTTAGCTGTTGAATTCCATGATTATTACAGGATTTTGTACTATATAACATTTATCCACTTTAAATATGGTTTTTGCTTATTCTATATACTATATTTTACATTAAAATCTTAAACTAAAAAGAATTATATTAAGAATTTATTGAAAACTTACTCTAAGAATTTAATGATACAAAAATAAAAGGAAAAGACTTCCTCATACAATAGCCTCTGCTACATTTCAAAGGCCTCATCACTTTCACATGGGCTCAAGTTGAGATTCTTTCATTTAATTCTTTGTAAGAAATAAAAAAAAAGAGCCAGTAGCTGATGGTTTACACCTGTAATTCAGTTACTCAAGAGACTGAGATCTGAGGATTGCAGTTAAAAGCCAATGTGGACAGGAAAGCTTGTGAGACTTTTAACTACCAAAAAAGCCAAAAGTGGTGCTGTGCTGAAGTGGTAGGGTGCTTGTACAGGATAGCAGAGATAGCACCCATTCCCTGAGTTTAAGCTCCAGGACTTGCACTGCGAGAGAAAGAAAGAGAGACAGAGACAGAGACAGAGACAGAGACAAAGACAAAGACGGAAGGAAGGAAGGAAGGAAGGGAGGGAGGGAGGGAGGGAGGGAGGGAGGGAGGGAGGGAGGGAGGGAGGGAGGGAGGGAGGGAGGGAGGGAGGGCAGGCAAGAAAGAAGCCATGAAGATTAAACCTGAGAGACCATTTCTTTGAATCTCTGTGAAAGAAGAGCTATGAAGTCACTTTCAACCTGCACCTTGCCTTTTTCTAACTATGGGAAGGTTGAGAAATATATCTACTTTCATTAATTTTTGCAGTTACAAAATAGGGTAATCATATCTAGTTTTTATGCTTACTGACCTGGGAGAGAACAAGAATGAGACAGGATAGGGAGGTGAGGGGAAAAGAAAGAAAGGCAGGGAGAGAAGGGAGGGAGGGGAAAGGAAGAAGTAAATCACAGCTCATTGAAACATGGCATTTATGAGTTCTTTATTTTCCCAGGCATTTATTTTTTTAATTAGTGCTATCAAATTTTATCAGTATTTACCGAATACATAGTATGTTCCCACCAGGCAATGGACAGACATAGGTAGGACCCCAAAGTGGCATTATTCACCAGAAAGTTATAGCCTAGCCAAACAACACAATATGAAAACAGATCCACTTTGAGAACCATGAGAAAAAATGTCTCAAGGTTGTAGTCCCTGGAAGGCAGCTAGAAATTAGTACACTGGAGGTATGTTAGGCATACTCTTGAAATCAGCACCTGAAGAGAGGAAGAAAGCAAGATGACTTGGGAAGAGAGAACTTGGCTCTGTATGAAGCTGGAATGACCTTTCAGAGTTGTCAAGAGTTGGAATATGGTGAACAGGCCTTTTATAACCTCCTGTGGATCACTCATTGGAGGCACTACTCTTTGCCCTCACCCTGCAGTGGAGGCCTGATCTTGAATGAGGCAGCTGTCTTCAACCAAGGAAATACCTGATGAGGGCTGCTAGCTGACCAACGTATATCGGTCACTGACAGCAAAGACAGAAAGAAATATTTTCTTCATTCAAGTAGGGAGACTGAGAAGTTCATTAAAAAAAGTACCACATAGGTACCACATATTATTGAGTTAGCACTTCTATGTGTCTGCATTCACTCCTGTGAAATATATCAAAAGATCCTCAGGAACTCTATAAATGGGATAGCTTCAGAAAAAGCCTATATGACAAGGAATTCTGGGACCAATTTTTAACTTTTGGGGGAAAAGGTGCAATAAATGAGGCTGATCATTTTGCCTTATTTTTCTTCTTTATGACAATTTCTTCTCATAATTTTAAATGTCCTTAATTAATGATACATTTTATTGGACCTCTGTCCCCAAGCTTTTAAGGCAGAAGACATCTAAAAATCAAAGAAGACCTAAATAATAAATAAGTGCTTAGCAGTAAAATGACCTTCCAATGAAGAAAAAGAATTTCAAAGCCAAAGCCCAAAATGGGAAGAGCCTTGTGTTCTGATGGCTCCACCTCAATGCCTCAACTCAGAAACCCTTCACTGCAGTCCTGTAAACTCATACCATGACCTAAAATTCAAAGCACCTTAAGAAGCAGCTTATTTGGCTACAGTACAATGATCCAAGTACTTTTATGGTTTGCACAAGATTCTACTTTCCACCCACCTATATCTTTAAAGTGACCTTTCAGCCGTACAGCTTTTCAGAGCCTAAGGACACTGGGTATGGGGAGAGGTTGTAGTTCAGAGACATAGAAAATTTGACTTAGTGCAACAAGCCCTTCCTGAGCTCCTACTTGGTACCAGGTCCCTATGTTGGGTCCTGGAAAGTCTGAAGAAATGGACACATTACCAGTTTGCTAGCAATTTATAATTTAGTAGAGAATGACTGCCAGAAAAATTAGAAAATTAAAAAATTAATGGTGCTAGTGGGGGAGGGCAGAGGAGGGCTCAATTAAGAATGGTAAGTGTCAGAAGCTGGAGTGGGAAGAATGGCAGACCAGTTAGGAAGATACATCTATAGATCAGGATTAAGTCCTCAAGGAACTAGAGTCATTCCTCATTCTCTTAGCTATGATCCTCAACATGTGGTTGAAATAGCTGAACCATGGACATCTTAAATCTAATTTTCACAAAGGGGCTAGATCAGGCCTCTTTGTTAAATGCCAAGGTCTGTGTAGATGTATTTTTCCAGCATCTTTAGACAGTTAATAGATAAGAGGAGGAGAGTAGATGGACAAGCAATGATGAGAAGTGAAGATAAGGAAGTGCTTGAGAAAAAGTTCCATCTTAAAGACCTTGACAAAATACACAAGTGTAGGCCAGCCATAAAAAGATTTTGAGAAAAATATGACAGACACAAATCTTTTTTTAATTAAAATTTAATGAGATTATGGATTCACTTGAAATTATGCAAGATATTTCAAGACAAGCCCTGTATATTTCTATTTTCTTCATACTGTAAAATTGAAGTATAACACAAATTAGGTAGTGATTTTTTTCAACATTGTTAACACCACCCTCTTTTTCTCCTACGTTCACTCTCCACGACTCCCCACACCCCCATGTTGTAAAGTTCATTTCCAACATAGTGTCTTGTGAGTATCACCATAGCATTGGTTCACACATTGTCCTTTGTCTCACCATTTTATTCCCCTTCCACTTCCCAGACCAGATAAACATAGTAATTTTGATAAAGCCAAGATTCAGAACATTTTCATGAGGCTACCTCACATCACACTTTTATAAAATATGGTCCCCACATCTTTCTTGACCTCTAAAATATTCTGTTTCTATAATTTGTCATTTCAGGAATACCATATAACAGATTTATGACTTATGGAACATTAGGAATTGGCTTTTGTTCAATCATTGTAATTCTCTGAAGACTCATCTGGACTGTTGCATGTATAATTAGTCCATTCATTTATTGCTAAGTTTAATTTCATGGTAAAGATGTGCCACACTTTATTGATAGAGATTTACATTGTATACACTTTCTGGCTATTTTGAATAGTGCTGTTATAAATGTATGTGCAGAAATTCTTATGTGAGCATAAGTTACCTGTGTGAGAATAAGTAAAAAGGCAGTTTCTGGCAAACTACTAAAAGTTTTTCCAGAGTAACTATGTCATTGGAATTGCTCACCAGAAAAATCTACAAGTGGTCCAATTTTACTTTCAATTTGTTGTTATGTTTTTATGTAAAAAATATGTTGCAGGGCTGGAAATGTGGCTTAGCGATAGAGTGCTTGCCTAGCATGCACGAAGCCCTGGGTTCAATTCCTCAGCACCACATAAACAGAAAAAGCCCAAAGTAGCACTGTGGCTCAAGAGGTAGAGTGCTAGCCTTGAGCAAAAAGAATCCAAGCCCTGAGTCCAAGCCCCAGACTGGGGGAGAAATAAATATGTTTACTATATGTATATATACTACATATACATATATACATACTACATGCATACATATATGCTACATACATATGTACTATATACATAAATATATACTATTATACTACATACTACACACACACACACACACACACACACACACACACACACACACACACACTATATGCATCCCAGTTTTGGGCATCTGCACCACTATCTGGTGTTGACGTATTTTTTTGTTTTAGTGTTTATCACAGATTTATCCTAAAATCACACAGTGATCTTAATTTGCATTTTTCTAATGACTAGAAATATTAAATGGATCTGACATTTTTCTTAAATTATCTTCTGTCTTGGAAGTGGTTCTGTGGCTCAAGTGGTAGAGCACTAGCATTGAGATGAAGAGCTCAGAGACAGCACCCATGCCTAAAGTTCAAGCTCCAGGACTGACCAAAAAAATTATATCTATCTTCTGTCTTTTACTCATGTTTTGACTTGCCTTGTTTTACATTGAGACGAAGAGCTCAGAGAAAGCATCCAGGCCCAAAGTTCAACCTCCAGGACTGACCAAAAAAAAAATTATATCTATCTTTTGTCTTTTACTCATGTTTTGACTTGCCTTATTTTCCTTTCTTTGCTTTGGGAGTTCTTTATATATTTTAGATAGAAGGCTATCAAGCAGTTTGGGATGATATACCAAAATGTTTTAAACAACAAACATTTATTTCTCACAATTTTGGAATGTAGAATGTCTAAGATCAAGGTAGATCTAATATCTGGTGTGTGTTATCTTGGTGTTGAACATTTTCTCAATGCATCTTTCCAAGGCTGAAAGAGGACAAATCTCAAGTAGCTCCCATTGTTAATAATTTATTAATATCATTGTGAGAGCTCCACCTCCTTAGCTAGTTAACATCACATTAGGTATCAGGATTTGAAATATGAATTTGTGAAGGACATAAACATTCTGTTAATGGCAGATATCTCAGTCACAGAAGTGGTTTACAAATGTTTTATACTAGTATGGAGCATATCTTTTTTATGAATTTAGTAAGAGACTTTAACACAGAAAAGGGGTTTTGGTTTGTTTGGTAACTGGATGAATTCCAGTGTGTGTGTGTGTGTGTGTGTGTGTGTGTGTGTGTGTGTGTGTGTGTTTGTGTACAATTTATTACAGTCTACTGCTTGTTCTCAATTTTCCTTTTATTCATAATGTTACTCTCTTTAGTATTTCTTCAGTACATATTGAAAATCAGTGTAACAGTTTTTGTTTAAGCCATCAAACATGATTTGTAAATCTGAAGAGTACAGTCTATCATATTTATCTATATTTTGTAGCTGTGTTTTCTTCCTTCTCATGTTCTTCCTGGTGTTTCATCATTTCTTTCCTTTTTAGAGAGCTATCTAGCCAAGTTTATAGAGTTGAGATGGTTAAAAACTTCTTGTTATTATCCTTCATTTCAGAATGACTTAAGTTCCCTCTTTATTGATTCATTGATTACAAATCCTGCTTTGGTGTGGTACTTTCTTTAGCTCTTGAAAAACATTGTGCAACTCCCTTCTTGAATTTGTGCTCTTAAATGAGAAGTCCATTATCATTTGTATTATTTTTAGTTTATAATTGAATATTAATTTCTATTTCAAGGTTTTCTTATTATCTTTAAGTAATTGTACAAAAGCACTACAATTCAAAATGTCTATTTGTGAGTATAATGCATTTTGATCAATGTCACCCCTTTTATCATTCTTGTGTTTAACTGTGTGTGTGTGTGTGTGTGTGTGTGTGTGTGTGTGTGTGTGTGTTCACCACTAGTCCTGTTGCTTAAATTCAGGGCCTAGGCAGTGTCCCTGAGATTTTTTGTTCAAGGCTAATGCTCTACCACTTTAGCCAAAGCTCTACTTGCAGATTTTTGTTGTTTAATTGGAGATAAGTGTCTTACAGACTTTCCTACCTAGGCTGGCTTTGAACTGTGATTCTCAGATGTCAGCCTGCTGAGTAGCTATGATTATAGACATGAGCCACCAGCATCCAGTTCTCTTATATTTCATTTTTAAGAATTAGCATGAGGATATAGCTTAGTTACTGAATGATTGGTGGGCATGTATAAGGTCCTTAGTTGAATGCCCAGCATGGTAATTGTTTTTAAGTGTATCTATCAGTCTCAGTGTAGATTTGTTTGGATCTTTCCTATTTTGGCTTTTTCAATTTCATTTATCTGTAAGTTTGCGTCTTTTTCCAAACCAAGTTTTGAGCCATCATCATGATCATCATCATCATCACTCATTATTATTATTACTAATTAGCAATAGCAGACATTGGATCCAGGACATCATACTTGCTAGGCAAGCACTTTAACATTTGAGCCATACCTGCCCCCTTCAATACCTTTGATTTTTCAATTATTTATCTGCTCTGCCTATTTGTGTCCTTCCTTAGCTACTTCAATGATATGAATGTTGCATCAGATCCATTTTTTGTGCATAATATATTATTTTGCTTTGATTAATTTCTATTGTTCTACCTTTGCCTTGTTGATTATTTCATTTTCCCTTATCTATTTTATGTCCTGTATTGATTATTCAGTGGTAAAACTTGCATTGTTTCTCTTATAGCTTCCATTCAGAGCTTAAACTTTCTATTTGATGAGACTATGCTTTTCTTTTTTTGAAGGGGGTTTGTAATTGTCCACTGAAGAATTTTTATGATGACTGCATTAAAAATTTCATCAAATAATTCAAACATATCTTTTTTCTCAAAGAATCTCTTGATTGTGTTTTTTCATTCAATTTGAGTTCTTATTGTTCTTTGGCATAATGAATAAGCTTTAATGAAAACCTAAACATTTTCAAAATTATGCTATGAGTTTCTGAGTATTATCTAAACTCTATGTTTGTCTGGCTTCCTCTCACACCTTCTCTCCAGAGAATAGGATCAGTGTACCACATTATTATGCAAATCTATATCCTTCACTGAACCTCCATTGATACCCAGTAGCAGCCAGGAAACATTTTGTTACTGCTTGGCAGTAAGACATTCTGATTCCCATCAAGATTTCCACTGATGCTTCTCTAGATGGAAAAGGTATGGATTCTTTATTACTTTTCTTCATATGGCTTTCAAAGACACCACAGGAGAGTTGGCTCCATTGCTACTGGGCAATGATGAATGGCATGGCCTTTCATTAAGCCTCCTTTAATATCACATTAAGAAGGAGACGGGGTAGCACTCTGTCATTGCTAGGTGACAATGGGAGTCAGACTCTGTATATGGTCTTATTTCACATGTAGAATGCCTACTCAATATGGTCTAATAATGGTGAAAGTCCTATTTCTGCACTAAGACTTTTCTGGTACCTCCTTGACAAGGCATTCTGATGATATGGTAGGTACATGGAAAACCTTGGAATTGTATCTTGAAACAAGTGGTACAGTACACAACTACCAAGCAATTCTCAGCCCTGAAAATAGGAAAGAAATTAAGGCATGTAGGAAATAGTAATGAGCTAGATAGGTTTTCAAGTTGTATTTGAAGTGATACTTATAGTCCATCAAAATCTATTTTGTAATGTATATGACATGTGTGCATATATAACTATGTGTGTATATATTTGCTGTTATGCTGAGGCTGATGTTGAAGTGGGCATTTGGAGTGGAGTAGCAGAGAGGATACATAGGACTACTCAAGGAGATATAAACCTGTCACTTTTCTTAGATTCTTTAAAGAAAGACATTCTGGGAGTTGGTATAGAACATCCGTATCTATTATTAGTACAAAATGTTCCTGAATCTGGACTTTTCTGTATAGGTCAAGTATTTGTTTAATAACAGAATCGAAAATTTATAAATTTATTTATAAATCACAATAAATGCTTACACCAAGAAACTCCAAGCCTGCCAGAGTACTGGTTTTAGGGAAAGGAGCCTTAGATCCCAGTCTAGTTTCTTTTATTGCTTCTTCAGATGACCATGAATGATCCACTATCTTCCTTGTGCACTTCAATTTCCCCATTCAAATAAGAAGAGATGAAACTAGACTATCTCCAAAGCTTGGAATTTTCTGACTTAATTTTGTAGGTATCGATGAGACTTTAAAGAAGTTTGAGCACCGCAGTGTTCTCTTAACAGTTAAAAAAAAAAAACAAATCTCTTTCTTTAACTTAGCAGCTCTCAAAATTACTCATAAAGTTGGTACCCAGATTTCTATTTCTAATAAGTGATAAACTCCAGATTCAGGAACATTTTAATCTTATAATATATATGGATGTTCTACCTCCCAGCCATCCTTTCACTAAAGAACTTAAGAAAAGTAACAAATTTGTATCTCCTTGAGTTACCCTGTGTATCAACTCCGCAACTCCACTCCAAATCCCCATTTCAATCTCCACATAAGAACACATATATCAAAGTGTAATATTTTGTATTTTACTATCCATTGGTGTTTCCTTGTAGATTTATAGGCATATTCTAATTATTACAACTGAGGGAAACCACACAACCTATGTTTCTTTGGGTCTGGCTTACTTTGCTTAATATAATTTTTCCGGGTCTCTCCATTTCTTTATAAATAGGGCAATATCACTCTTTCTGATGAAAGCATAGAATTGCATCATGTATATATATATCACATTCTGTTGATCCATTCATCCACTGAGTGGCATCAGGGTTGATTCCATATCTTAGCTATGGTAAACAATTCTGCTATGAACATGGGTGTGCTGGTCGCTTTAGTGTGGCCTGATTTGTTGTCAATTGGATAAATGCCCAGAAGTGAGATTGCGGGTCATAGGGAAGTTCAAGGCTTAGACTTCTGAGGAACCTCCATACTGCTTTTCAGAGTGGTTGAACATGCTTTCATTCCCACCAACAGTGTAGTAGTTTTCCCTTTTGGCCATATTCCCACTAGCATCTGTTACTGTTAGTTTTCTTAATAATCATCATTCTAACTGGGGAGAAATGGAATCTCAATGTTGTTTTGATTTTAATTTCTTTTATGGCCATAGATGTTAAAAATCTTTTCATGTGTTTATTGGCCATTCTTGATAAATTAAACAGGACTCTAAACATTCACACAGTGGGACCAAAGGAGGATATTCTTAGGAGAGTATTGCAAGGGCTCAGTATCTATGTTCATATGGTCAGGTAAAAAATACTTATTGAAATGAACTCTGAGAAATGGAAACAAGAGGGTTTTTTTGTTTGTTTGTTTGTTTGTTTTACTTTACATGTGTGTTTTCCCGCTTCTGTTTTTTTTTCTTTCTTTCTGTACCCTTTGTCTTATACGTAAGCTTGTCTGATTTGGGGAAAGTAAGGGAAAGCATAGAAATGATGGGACAAAGGATGAACTAATTCAGCAGTGATACTCATTATAGGAAATGCTGAAAATGAGCTATGCAGCTAGTGAGAGAGGGGAATCAAAAGGGAACAAACTGGGAGAAAACAAAGGAAGAGATGACACTGTTCAAAAAGAAATGTACTCATTACCAGACTTATGTAACTACTACCCCTCTGGATATCACTAAAATATTTTTAAATGAAAAAGAGCCAATATACAAAGACAATATTATATACACAAATATGCCATTACATTACAAAATAGATTTTGATAGAGTATAAGTATCACTCCAAAAACAACTTGAAATCCTGTCTACTTAATTATTATTTCTGGTGTATATTCTGGCATTTCTGATGCAGTTGATTCAATTTTGAGTTCATTTTCTTCATCTCCATTGACCGTTCTCATACAGAATTTAGTCAGAATTTCCACATTTCGATCACTGCAACAACCTCCTAAATCCTTGACAAACTATCAGAATAACAATCCACCCATATAAATACTCTTCCACTCAAAAGCCTTGAATTATCCCCCAGTACTTACAAAAAAGACAATAAACTTCTTGTCATTTAAAGTATCTCTAAAGCCTGATTACAACCCACCAGCCCAGCTGCAGCATGCCTATGTGGTTACATAATAGCAGGGCTCCATACTGACTATGTCCACAATGACCTTGGACTTCACTTTTCTTTTACTTCTATCTAAATTTTAAATATATCCTTTAAGGACAAACTAAAATGACATCCTCAGTTCTATCATAATTCCACCTCCACTCTATCACTATCTAGGAAAGAGATAGTGATTTCCCCTCTGAACTGCTTATATATTTCATTAATATTTTTAATATTTTTACTCTATTTTACACATCTGTAGACAGCATATACATGGGTTTAATTCATTAATATATACTTACATCTCTGCCTAACCACTGTAATTGATTTTTATTTTTCTCATGATTCTTGACTTTCTAGTTTCTATTGAGTGCTGATTATATATGTATTACTATCCAAAGAATTTTACCAACATTATTTTATTTGTATCCTTATAATTACTAATAAAAGGAATACTATTAGTGTATTTATTCTACAGAAAAAGAAGTTGAGTGTTAGAAATATTAAGTATTTTCTTAGTGACACACATAAAATAATCAAGAAAATGTCCCAGTATATGATATGAGAGTATCATGTGTCAGTACATGGGAGAAGTATATGTTTTGAGGGCTGAACAGGAAAATGGTGGAAATATCAGAAGACATGGTTTGGTTATTGAGGAGAGTAGCACTAAGGCTTAAGAATCAGGTTTAGAATTAAGTTCAGGATTATTTTCTCATAGCTATGTGATCTTGAATATCTGATCAGTCTGCTGTAAAGTTTAAATGTCAATTTCCAAAATCCTTGGACCTGCCAGGAAAGACCTTCACTTGTATCTATATCTGCATCAGAATCCATATAACCGTTCTCCCCATGTCTGAACTTCCATTCAGCTTTAAGCAACCCCCTGCCTCTTTCCGAGCATTAACTGTGCCTGTCAGTGAAATGAAGAAGTCAATTGGATATTTTCTAAAGGGTCCTTCTACTATTATAATCTATAAAAATATGGGATAAATCTGGTAGATTGATTTCCATTAAAAGTCAAGTGGATTGTTGGGGCAGGATCTTATACAATGCCTATTTTCTTTTCTGACCTAACAAGTAGTGAATAGTGCTATTAATAATTGTTACCATGATAATCTCGAATAAATATTTTCTGTGTCCTACAGTATATGAGTTATGGTGGAGAACATTCATATTCAGGTAATAATATACTTCTAATAACTACTTAATAATTTTTATTTTTATAGTGCATGAAAAATTACAAATTGTCTTTACTGACTAATGTCATTTCATCCCTTATTAAAATTTGTTGAGAATGGTACTTACTGTTCATTCCACTTTACTAGCAAGAAAGTTATGTTAAGTGATTGTATTAATATGCCCAAACTCATATAGACAAGAACTGAAGTAGCTAATACCAGTACCTAGCAGACTGTCTTTACCACAGCTGCCTTTTAAAATAATAGCTATATTTGATCATTTGGAAAGGAAATGCTTTCTAATGGATGAGTAAAATTTATATATATATATATACATATATACATATATATATACATATATATATATATATCATATTCTTGATCCATTTTCTATGGGGAATAGTGCTGCAATAAAAATAGTTGTGTTGGTAGCTTTACTGTATCCCGGTTTGTAATCGTTTAGGTAAATGCCCAAGAGTATGATCATAGGATAGTTCTATGCTTAACCTCCATACTGCTTTCCAGAGAGGTTGAACAAGTGTACATTCACACCAAGGGTATATTGAGGTTCCTTTTCACAACATTCACATCAGCATTTGTTATTGTTTGTATTCTTGATGATGACTATTAAACTGGGGTGAGGTAGAATCTCAGTGTTTTGATTTACATTTCCTTTATGGGCAGAGATGATGATGATTTCTTCATTTGTCTGTTGCCGTTTTAATTTATTGTGAAAAGGCTATCTTTAGCTAATTAGCTCATTTATTAGTTGGGTGGTTTATTCGTTGAGGGTATAGTTTGTAGTCCCACTGTATATTCTGGATATTAGGCCATTGCCTGATGTATAAATGACAAAAATCTTCTATTTTATAGGCTATCTTTTCAGGTTGTTGGCTATGTCCTTTACCATGAAAAAATATTTTAGTATGATGCAATCTTATTATAGCATCCTTCTTTGATTTGCTGTGCTTTTGAATCTTTACTCAGAAAGGTTCTGCCTGTGCCAAGGAGTCTTAATATTTCTCTTACTCTTTCCTGTAATAGCTTCAGATCTTAAATTGAGGTTTCTGATTTGCACAAAACATGGAAGATCCTGGAAAATATGTTGAGTGAAGTAAGCCAGAAACAGAAACATAAAGGATGCTTGTGGAGGCCATAATTCATTTATAAATATATAAGTAAATAGTTTAGGTGAAATGTAAGTGTATACAAATATATTAACTGCCATATGATCGATTCAGGGGATAATTCAAACAGTATAATTCATTAAAAAGGCTAAATCAAAGCTCAACAAAATGAACTCCAGGAAATGGATACCTGAAAGGGGTGAGGCCAATGGGAGAAGGGTAATTTAATGAAGCGAAGGGGAGAGAATCCAGTAAAAAATTCAACATATAAACTATAAAATAAAGAAAAGTGAGGGAAGGGGCAAAAGGCGTGACATTGATCAAGATGCACTATGCTCATAAACTGCTTTGTTGAATGTCAACACCTTTGTACAACTACTTAGTGATAATGCATACATGAAGGAAAGATAAAAGATATTTTTAAAGAGAGGACACACTGACCCTACACATTAGCAACATATAGTATAGTTGAGGAAGGCAGACTCAAATATACTAATAAAAGGGCTTAAGTGGTTATATGATCAGTGAATGTAGAGCAGAGGGAAAGAAGGGACACAAGGTTAGTATATTTTTTGTAGAAGGCTGGTTTTCAATCAACATTAAGGAGACTATAGAACATTAGGAAACAAAGGAAGTAGGCTTCCAAACAAGGAGAGTAGGAGTTATGGAGGAAAACACTGCCCAAAGCATGTTTAAGTAATCACTAATCAGGTTTAGTTAGGGTCAGATAATTTAGCATGGAAATAATCATTTGGAATTTGTAGACTGATGGATTTTTTAGCTCCCATGAGACTGTAGTATTCTATTTTGTGAGGAAAACCTAGATCATAGAAAAGACCGGTGAAATGTCATAGGTCCATAACCTACAAAGGATCCTTGGCATTGTTAAAGTATGATCTTGTCACCCAGTCTTTTCAGTCAGTGTCCTTCCTGACAAAACTTAGAGTGCACAACATCTTGTGTACTCCAGGATCCATGGTAAACAATTATTTGCCTGGATGTATGGGAAAAGTTTTATTGTCATCAAAGCTCTCCAAAGCACATCAGCAATCTTCATCTGTCCTTCTTTGGAGTTGTTACAGACCACTGCCTCCCTGGTTCTTCCTCAGAACATTAGCCCATCAAAAACACTAGGATTCTTACTACCTGAGTCCAACAGCAACACTCCTCATATAGAGTAGGGAGTAGGGAGTTCCCAGGAATAAATGGGACATAGAGAAACTGGCAGTGTTGGTGTCAGCTGTAATAAGACATCAAATCAGAACATTTTCTCCTTTTTGAAAGGCTACATTTTACCTTGACAGCCTTTAAAATAAGTGTCAGCTTGAAAAATGAGTGAAGCCTCTGTCTAGGCCTGAGTCACTCCTGAATGTTCCAGGAATCACATTGCTCACTGCCTAGCTCACTTTCTGCTATAGCTGTGTCTGCTTCCTCTTTTCTCTTTTTCTTCTATCAGCCTTCCAATTCCAAGAACCTCTTTCCTTCACTCATGCCCTCCAACATTGTTAGCAAACCATGATTACTGATAAATCATTAGAGTTCAGGGTACAATGAGGATTTTATTCAAACTGTAGAAATAGGTGTGTTTGTGTGCTTGTTCACACATGTTTGTGCACGTACGTGTGTGTGGCTACTCATTGACCAAAATCTATCTCTCTCAAACAACTGACTGAAGTTTCAGAATGACAAAATTAAAATGGACTCATAGAAACTGGCCATAACTTGGGGAGGAAGCAAAGAGCCACACTGTTCTTCTGACACAGATGAAAGGACCCATCTCAGAAATAACTGAGCCCACTCAAAATTTCAAAGGAACCAAAGCCTGAGGCTCAAACCCTGGGAGATATTTTCTGACCTGCAGCTGGAGAGCTACAGGGGAAATACAAAAATCTTTTTCAGCTTTTATCTAATCCCATACAGATCTAATCTCATCCTTTCAGAAAGATATCTTTTAATCAAATCCTGTGTAAATAGAAAAGCACCTCAAGCACAATTTATGTTTTATTTTTAGCTCAATTAACCCTCAGAGCCATTAAGTGTCCTATAGCTTCAGGGCTGACCCTTAGGAAAGTTCAAAGGTCTCTGCCCTCCCCTTTCGAAGAGACTTAGCTTGCTGCTGTGCTGAAGTATCTTAATAAATTTAATGTAAATTTTAATGTTTAAGACTTCAAATTCTAAACTAAACCAGGGTCTTCATTCCCATTGTGTGTGTGTGTGTGTGTGTGTGTATGTGTGTGTGTGTGTGTGTGTGTGTGTGTGTGTACTCCCATGTGCAGTAGTAACAGGGCTTGAACTCAGGGACAGAACACTTGAGCTTTTTTGGTCAAGGCTGGAGATCTACCATTTGAGGTACAGAACTATTTATGGCTTTTTGCTCATTAGCTAGAGATAAGAGTTTCCCAGTTTTCTGCTCAGGGCTAGCTTCTAACTGTAATACTAATATCTCAACCACCAGACTAGCTAGGATGCCAAGTGAACTACTGACATCCAGCTCTCCATTTCCATTTTTACTAATGCTCAGGGATTACCAAAACTTGAGTGATTAGTGACTAATTCTGGTTTATTTGAGGCTCAAAACCTCAAAAGTCTAATTCAACTAGCTATTCTAAGACAAATGTAAATTATCTTCAATGTGTAGTAATTTTTAACTGAAAGAACTTTTAGAAATTGCAAGGATAAAAAGGATAAGTATGTAAATAAAAAATTGCAAGGATAGCCACATTTACTCTTTTGAATGTCCCTTGATTTATGTTTGTCAACTTGAGAAACTCACATTTTCTTCCTATGTCTCATTTCTTTACATAAAATGGAAGAAGAAACAAGTGGATTAAATCAATGGTTCTCAAATTTCATGGTACATCAGAATCACTGGAGGACCATGTGAAAAGTATACATGGCTAGGCATCAGCTGTATTGATTCTGATTTAGTGTGCCTGGGGTATCGTTTAGGGAGTTAAAATTTTTATAAGTTTCCTAGGCTGTTTAGATGAACATTACTGAACTTGATGCTCACTAAACTGCTATCCTTAACTAAAAATCAAGAAATTGAAGAAAAGTTGATGTGCAACTGAGCCATCCCATTTTCCACTGTTCAGTGCTTTGAAACTCAGTAGAGTTCTAAAATCCTGATTGTTGAGTAGAGTAACTAAAAGAGAAAGAAGATCCATAAAACTCAGTAATTAAATGTAGGGCAGTACATGTGAAAATGTATCAGGAAATTGCCTTTTCCATAAAGATGCTCCATTTATAACACTATTAAAACCATCTAACATGGAAGCAGGAAAAAATGTGATAGCATTAATCTATGTAAGTAAGAGGCCCTAGCTTAAGGATATCTGGTAGAACTGTGACACAATATTCCAAGTAGCCCAGTTAGGGCTTATAGGTATTAAGAAAGTTGCCTGAGCCACTGTGGCCTCTCCAATCAAAATTTACTCCAGGACTTTTTTGATAGCTCCACTCCTACTCCAAACCCTGTAAGGATTCTCTATTTTACTTTATTTTTATTGTTGTCTGTAAGTAGTTGCCCAAAGGAGTTGACATTTAACAAAGCAGCTTACAAATACCATACATATTGATCACTGTCAACTCTTTCAACATTCTCACTCAACCCTTCTCAACCTTCCCTCACTTTTCTTAATTTTTATGGTATCTATTGGATTCTTGTCTATATTTTCTCCCTCTTCTCTTTATTCGTCTACCTTTCTTGTGGACCCCTCTCCATCCCTTTCCAGTACTCA